>NC_091283.1:564934786-565260341 GCF_032444005.1 Ranitomeya imitator | reverse complement strand
GAAGGAAAGTGCTGAGCCATTTTTTTTCTGTAGTCTGTTGTGTCTTTCCTTTCCTCTTTACCTCTGGGTGGCTACGGAGTCTAGTATTAACATGAATGTTCAGGAGTTAGTTTTTCGGGTGGATCAGCTTGCTGCTAGGGTACAGGGTATTTCAGATTTCATTGTTCAGACTCCTGCCTTAGAACCTAAGATTCCCACTTCTGATTTATTCTTTGGTGACAGCTCCAAATTTTTGAGTTTCAAAAATAACTGTAAACTGTTTTTTGCATTAAGACCCCGGTCTCCTGGTGATCCTATTCAGCAGGTTAAAATCATCATATCTCTGCTGCGTGGTGACCCACAGGATTGGGCATTTTCCCTGGAATCTGGCAATCCTGCTTTGCTTAATGTTGATTCGTTCTTTCAGGCATTGGGGTTGTTGTATGATGAGCTTAATTCTGTGGATCAGGCTGAGAAAATCTTATTAGCCCAGTGTCAAGGTCAAGAAGCGGCAGAATTGTATTGCCAGAAATTTAGAAAATGGTCTGTACTGACTAAATGGAATGAGAATGCCTTGGCGGCAATTTTCAGAAAGGGTCTTTCTGAATCCATTAAAGATGTTATGGTGGGGTTCCCCACACCTGCTGGTCTGAGTGATTCTATGTCTCTGGCCATTCAGATTGATCGGCGCTTGCGCGAGCGCAGAGTTGTGCACACTGTGGCGTTGTCGTCTGAGCGGAGCCCTGAGACTATGCAGTGTGATAGGATTTTGTCTAGAGCTGAGCGTCAAACATTCAGGCGTCAGAATAGGTTGTGTTTTTACTGCGGCGATTCTGCTCATGTTATTTCTGATTGCCCTAAGCGTACTAAGAGAATCGCTAGTTCTGTTGCCATCAGTACTATACAACCTAAATTTCTGTTATCTGTGACCTTGATCTGCTCATTATCATCATTTTCTGTCATGGCATTTGTGGATTCAGGCGCCGCTCTGAATTTAATGGACTTAAGGCCCCTTCACATTAAGCGACGCTGCAGCGATACCGACAACGATCCGGATCGCTGCAGCGTCGCTGTTTGGTCGCTGGAGAGCTGTCACACAGACCGCTCTCCAGCGACCAACGATGCCGGTAACCAGGGTAAACATCGGGTAACTAAGCGCAGGGCCGCGCTTAGTAACCCGATGTTTACCCTGGTTACCATCCTAAAAGTAAAAAAAAACAAACAGTACATACTTACCTACCGCTATCTGTCCCCGGCGCTCTGCTTCTCTGCTCTCCTCCTGCACTGACTGTGAGCACAGCGGCCGGAAAGCAGAGCGGTGACGTCACCGCTCTGCTTTCCGGCTGACCGACGCTCACAGCCAGTACAGGAGGAGTGCAGAGCACAGCGCCGGGGACAGACAGCGGTAGGTAAGTATGTACTGTTTGTTTTTTTTACTTTTAGGATGGTAACCAGGGTAAACATCGGGTTACTAAGCGCGGCCCTGCGCTTAGTTACCCGATGTTTACCCTGGTTACCAGTGAAGACATCGCTGGATCGGTGTCACACACGCCGATCCAGCGATGTCCACGGGAGATCCAGCGACAAAATAAAGTTCTGGACTTTGTTCAGCGACCAACGATGGCACAGCAGGGACCTGATCGTTGGTCGCTGTCACAAATAGCGATTTCCTTAACGATATCGTTGCAACGTCACCAAAAGCAACGATATCGTTAACGATATCGTTATGTGTGAAGGTACCTTTAGAATTTGCCAGACGTTGTGGTTTTCCCTTGCAGCCTTTGCAGAACCCTATTCCTTTGAGGGGCATTGATGCTACACCGTTGGCTAAAAATAAACCTCAGTTTTGGACACAGCTGACCATGCGCATGGCGCCAGCCCATCAGGAAGATTGTCGTTTTCTGGTGTTGCATAATTTTCATGATGATATTGTGCTGGGTTTTCCATGGTTGCAGCTACACAATCCAGTGTTAGATTGGAAATCCATGTCTGTGACTAGTTGGGGTTGTCAGGGGGTTCATGGTCAGGTTCCTTTGATGTCAATTTCCTCTTCCCCCTCTTCTGAAGTTCCTGAGTTCTTGTCTGACTTCCAGGATGTATTCGATGAGCCCAAATCCAGTTCCCTTCCACCGCATAGGGACTGTGATTGTGCTATTGACTTGATTCCAGGTTGTAAGTTTCCTAAGGGCCGACTTTTCAACCTGTCTGTGCCTGAACATACCGCCATGCGGAGCTATATTAAGGAGTCTTTGGAGAAAGGGCATATTCGGCCATCTTCTTCACCGTTGGGAGCGGGGTTCTTTTTTGTTGCCAAGAAGGATGGCTCCTTGAGACCCTGTATTGATTATCGCCTCTTGAATAAGATCACGGTTAAATTTCAATACCCCTTGCCTTTGCTTACTGATTTGTTTGCTAGGATTAGGGGGTCTAGCTGGTTTACTAAGATTGCCCTTCGAGGGGCATATAATCTTATTCGTATCAAGCAGGGTGACGAATGGAAAACTGCATTTAATACGCCCGAAGGCCATTTTGAATACCTTGTGATGCCATTCGGACTCTCTAATGCCCCATCTGTGTTCCAATCCTTCATGCATGATATCTTTCGGAGTTATCTTGATAAATTCATGGTTGTATATTTGGATGATATTTTGATTTTTTCCAATGATTGGGAGTCTCATGTGAAACAGGTCAGGATGGTATTTCAGATCCTCCATAATAATGCTTTATTTGTGAAGGGGTCAAAGTGCCTCTTTGGAGTGCAGAAGGTTTCTTTTTTGGGTTTCATTTTTTCTCCCTCATCTATAGAAATGGATCCGGTTAAGGTTCAGGCCATTCATGATTGGATTCAGCCCACATCTGTGAAGAGCCTTCAGAAATTCTTGGGCTTTGCTAATTTTTATCATCGTTTCATTGCCAACTTCTCCAGTATGGTTAAACCTTTAACCGATTTGACCAAGAAATGCGCTGATGTGACGAATTGGTCCTCCGCGGCTGTTTTTGCCTTTCAGGAGCTTAAACGCCGATTTACTTCTGCCCCTGTGTTGCGTCAGCCAGATGTTTCTCTGCCATTTCAGGTTGAGGTTGACGCGTCTGAGATTGGGGCAGGGGCCGTTTTGTCTCAGAGGAATTCTGATGGTTCCTTGATGAAACCGTGTGCCTTCTTTTCTCGGAAGTTTTCGCCTGCGGAACGCAATTATGATGTCGGCAATCGGGAGTTGTTGGCTATGAAGTGGACATTTGAGGAGTGGCGACATTGGCTTGAGGGGGTCAAGCGCCGTATTGTGGTCCTGACCGATCATAAGAATCTGATTTACCTCGAGTCTGCCAAACGGCTGAATCCTAGACAGGCTCGATGGTCCCTGTTTTTCTCCCATTTTGATTTTGTGGTCTCGTACATTCCTGGTACTAAGAATGTTAAGGCGGATGCCCTCTCTAGGAGTTTTTTTCCTGATTCCCCTGGGGTTCTTGAGCCGGTCGGCATTTTGAAGGAAGGGGTGATTCTTTCTGCCATCTCCCCTGATTTGCAACAGGTTCTTCAGGAATTTCAGGCTGATAAGCCTGACCGCTTTCCTGTGGGGAAACTGTTTGTTCTGGATAAATGGACTAGTAAAGTCATTTCTGAGGTTCATTGTTCTGTGTTGGCTGGCCATCCTGGGATTTTTGGTACCAGAGATTTGGTTAGTAGGTCCTTTTGGTGGCCTTCTTTGTCACGGGATGTGCGTTCTTTTGTGCAGTCCTGTGGGATTTGTGCGCGGGCTAAGCCTTGCTGTTCCCGCGCTAGTGGGTTGCTTTTGCCATTGCCGGTCCCTGAGAGACCTTGGACACATATTTCTATGGATTTTATTTCCGATCTTCCTGTTTCCCAAAGAATGTCGGTTATCTGGGTTGTCTGTGACCGATTTTCTAAGATGGTTCATTTGGTGCCTTTGCCTAAATTGCCTTCTTCTTTTGATTTGGTTCCGTTGTTTTTTCAGCATGTGGTACGTTTGCATGGTATTCCGGAGAATATTGTGTCCGACAGAGGTTCCCAGTTTGTTTCTAGGTTTTGGCGGGCCTTTTGTGCCAAGCTGGGCATTGATTTGTCTTTTTCCTCTGCATTCCATCCTCAGACAAATGGCCAGACTGAGCTAACTAATCAGACCTTGGAGACCTATTTGAGATGCTTTGTGTCTGCTGATCAGGATGATTGGGTGGCTTTTTTGCCATTGGCCGAGTTTGCCCTTAATAATCGGGCTAGTTCGGCTACTTTGGTTTCACTTTTTTTTTGTAATTTTGGTTTTCATCCTCGTTTTTCTTCTGGGCAGGTTGAGCCTTCTGACCTTCCTGGTGTGGATTCTGTGGTCGACAGGTTGCAGCAGATTTGGGCTTATGTGGTGGACAATTTGGTGCTGTCTCAGGTAGAGGCTCAGCGTTTTGCTAACCGTCGTCGGTGTGTTGGTTCCCGGCTTCGGGTTGGTGATCTGGTTTGGTTATCTTCCCGTCATGTTCCTATGAAGGTTTCTTCCCCTAAGTTTAAGCCTCGATTTATTGGTCCTTATAGGATTTCTGAGATTATTAATCCGGTGTCCTTTCGCCTGGCGCTTCCGGCCTCTTTTGCTATTCATAATGTCTTCCATAGATCTTTGTTGCGGAAATATGTGGAGCCTGTTGTTCCCTCTGTTGATCCTCCGGCCCCTGTATTGGTCGATGGGGAGTTGGAATATGTTGTTGAGAAGATTTTGGATTCCCGTTTTTCGAGGCGGAAGCTTCAGTACCTTGTCAAGTGGAAGGGTTATGGCCAGGAGGATAATTCTTGGATTTCTGCCTCTGATGTCCATGCCGTTGATTTGGTTTGTGCCTTTCATCGGGCTCATCCTGATCGGCCTGGGGGCTCTGGAGAGGGTTCAGTGACCCCTCCTCAAGGGAGGGTACTGTTGTGAATTCAGCTTTTGGGCTCCCTCCGGTGGTTGTAGAGGGTAATGCAGTTGTGCCTGGACTGCAGGAGTGGACAGGTGTATCTACTAATTGCAAAACTGACTGGGGTATATAGCTTTGCAGGATCCTTTAGTCAGTGCCAGTTGTCCATTGTTCTTGAAGGATTCACTTCCCTGCTGGTCTCTACAGTTTGCTGTGTTTTTCTACAAAGATGAGTCCTGGCTTTGTTTTTGCTGTCCACCTGCTGTGGACCTTAAAGTTCTGTGCATTTTCTTGTTTTTGTCTTGTCCAGCTTAGTCTGTGAAGGATTTTTTGCAGCCTAGCTATTTCTCTGGAGATGCAGATATACCCCCATGTCTTTAGTCAGATGTGGGGATTCGTATTTTCTGCGATGGATATTTTCAGTGTTTTTATACTGACCGCATAGTACTCTGTTCTATTCTTTCTTTTTAGCTAGTATGGCCTCCTATGCTAAAATCTGATTTCATATCTGCGTATGTTATTTCCCTCTCCTCTCACAGTCAATATTTGTGGGGGGCTATCTATCCTTTGGGGATTTTCTCTGAGGCAAGATAGGTTTCCTGTTTCCGTCTTTAGGGGTAGTTAGATCTTAGGCCGTGCCGAGGGGTCTAGGGAGTGTTAGGTACCCCCCACGGCTACTTCTAGTTGCGCTGCTAGGTTCAGGGTTTGTGGTCAGTACAGGGACCACCTTTTCCAGAGTCCGTCTCATGCTGCTCCTAGGCCACCAGATCATAACACTAAATATCATCCAAAGCCGTGGGCACAACCTAAAAAATCTCTAAAAAATAAAAACAAACAAGACAAAATATTAATACAAATACATTAAAAAGAACGAGTGGTGGGTCAGTATGAATCACAGAGAGAGAACAGCTAGACAAATTTGCCTACATTTTTACCATATCACATGCCGCACAGCCACGACGGACAAGACAGTGGGGTGTACAGATATTCTCTTATATATGCTAGGCCCTATTACTCATAGAAATGGAGCAAAGCTTGATTTCTCGTTAAGCCCCTTCGGGGCCAGGGTATCAAGGGTGACAATCCACCAACACTCTCGTTGAGCGAGTAACTTGGCCATGTTGCCACCCCGATCCCACTATGTACCCTCTCGATGCCTCTTACTTTAAGGCCTCTGGGGTCAGATCCATGACACGCCCGGAAGTGTCTTGGTAAAGTTTTTAAGCCAGACACATCTATCGCTTCTTTAGCGGCCAGAATGTCACGTACGTGCTCGCGCGTCCGAATTTTAAGTTCCCTAGATGTGAGTCCGACATAAATCAGGAAGCAGGGACAGGTGGCATAATATATCACAAAAGATGTATTGCATGAGATATAATCTCATATTTTAAATTCCCTGCTCCCATCTGAAGTCCTGAAGGTCCCACATCTAAGGACATTCGGACACGCGACACACAACCCGCATGGGAAAGATCCCCGTCTCGGACTACTCACATCCATAAAGTTTTTGTTCTCATTTTTAGCTATATAGTGACTCCTCACCAAAGCATCTTTTAGATTTTTACCCCTACGCTGTGTCATCAGGGGGGGTTTTGTCAGATGTGTAGCTAATATATCGTCAGTCTGTAGCACGGGCCAATGTTTGTTAAGTATTTCCCGAATGCGGTTCCATTGGCAATTAGACGTGGAAATGAATCTGACCCCAGGATCATCATCAGGTTTAGGTCTCTTGGCCTGCAACAATAGGTCTGCCCTGCATGTGGACTTAGCCCTCCCATACCCTGCCCTGATGCACCGACGACTGTATCCCCGTGCCCGGAACCGTTCGGTTAGGATGGCGGACTGCCTCTCAAAGCGGGTCTCTGTGGAGCAGACCCGTCTGTTCCTCAAGAACTGCCCAACTGGGATGGCCTTAATAACAGATTAATTGTGTGCCGAGGATGCATGCAATAGAGGCCTTAAAGTAAGAGGCATCGAGAGGGTACATAGTGGGATCAGGTGTGGCAACATGGCCAAGTTACTCGCTCAACGCGAGTGTTGGTGGATTGTCACCCTTGATACCCTGGCCCCGAAGGGGCTTAATGAGAAATTAAGCTTCGCTCCGTTTCTATGAGTAATAGGGCCTAGCATATATAAGAGAATATCTGTACACCCCACTGTCTTGTCCTTCGTGGCTGTGCGGCATGTGATATGGTAAAAATGTAGGGCAAATTTGTCTAGTTGTTCTCTCTCTGTGATTCATACTGACCCACCACTCGTTCTTTTTAATGTATTTGTATTAATATTTTGTCTTGTATTTGTTTTTATTTTTTATTGATTTTTTTTAGGTTGTGCCCACGGCTTTGGATGATATTTAGGCTGTATTAGGCCCTTCCCCTACACTATATTCACTAACTGTGAAAAAAGAAAAAGAAAACGAAAAAGGAAAAGTGAAAGAAAAAGAATAATTACGTCTCCATTACAACTGTCTTTGTTTTTGTTTTTTTGTTTATGTGAATGCAAATATTATTATTGCACTGGCCACTTTATTGTATGGATTTTTATGTAAGTTCGACGGTATGTTTTTTGTCACAGATTTGGCTTTATGCCTTTTCATGACTTATTGTTATTGGTGTATATATGGGGCGTTTCTGCCTCATTCCTAATGCTCAGTTTTCTGCTGCACTGTTGTGAATTCTGTGGCAGAGCTCCCTCCTGTGATCACAAGTGGTACTTCGGCTGATTCTCTCTGTGAGCTTCCGTTGGTGGAGGAAAGTGGTACTGCGGCTTCTGAGTTTCCTTCCTCAGGTGAGTGGTGAAGTTGTTAGGTGCTGCTCTATTTAACTCCACCTAGTGCTTTGATCCTGGCCTCCAGTCAATGTTCTAGTATTGGACCTGTTTCCTCCTGGATCGTTCCTGTGGCCTGCTGCTCTGCATAGCTAAGTTCCGCTTTGCTATTTTGTTTGCTGTTTTTTTCTGTCCAGCTTGTCTATTTGTTTTTTTCCTGCTTGCTGGAAGCTCTGGGACGCAGAGGGTGTACCTCCGTGCCGTTAGTTCGGTACGGAGGGTCTTTTTGCCCCCTTTGCGTGGTTTTTGTAGGGTTTTGTGTTGACCGCAAAGTTACCTTTCCTATCCTCGCTCTGTTCAGAAAGTCGGGCCTCACTTTGCTAAATCTATTTCATCTCTACGTTTGTCTTTTCATCTTAACTCACAGTCATTATATGTGGGGGCTGCCTTTTCCTTTGGGGTATTTCTCTGAGGCAAGGTAGGCTTATTTTCTATCTTCAGGCTAGCTAGTTTCTCAGGCTGTGCCGAGTTGCATAGGGAGCGTTAGGCGCAATCCACGGCTGCCTCTAGTGTGGTTGGAGAGGATTAGGGATTGCGGTCAGCAAAGTTCCCACGTCTCAGAGCTCGTTCTGTGTTTTTGGGTTATTGTCAGGTCGCTGAATGTGCTCTGACCTCTATGTCCATTGTGGTACTGAATTACCTTATCATAACACTGCGCTTTACTCTGTGATTATCACATGCGTTGTTTATGTTGGTTTCGGGGGGTGGGAGTGTGCAGCCTCTTCAATTATCTAAGTATGGCCGCTGCCGTGGTCTCCTCCAAAATGGCCGCTGGATGTGCGCATGCCCGCTGCCGCCTGGAGTGCTCGTCACTTACTGGAGCTATCTGTAACAGCAGGGCGCACGTCACATGACGTCTATGGGCGGACTTCCGCCTCACGCCCGGCCTGCTGTGACGGCTCCAGCGGTGACGCGCCCCGGGCGCCACCGTGCATGCGCCAGCTTTCCGGCCCCATTTCCGGTTCTATGGCCATTTAAACAGCACGAGACTGGCTATTCATGTACCCCGCTGAGAAAGCGAATACGCAAAACGCGCGTCCGGGGCGCCAGGCAAGGAGGGGGCACTCTACTCTGCTGACTATAATGGGTAAGCTGGATCTTTGATTTATTGCACTTTGTGCACTATATTTGTGTAACTTCTCCTGAAGGGGATAACGGTTGGACCCTATATATGTGATCCTATGCTTTAACCCTTTTCGTTGGCAAACGAATGAGGGACATATTTTCACCTTTGTATCCCCACCTATGCCTGGCCACTGTCATGTCTCCTTCATATGGTCTCCTTTTAAATGCGTAGTGCATATAGCACTTTTTGCAATTGTTGTATGTGTGTCATTTCTATAAATAAATAAAGACGTTATATACTTTTATAATTTTGTGGTTTTGGACATTTTTGCTCCGTTGTTCTGTGTTATATCTTGTCTGGAGCAGTCCCGACATTTTGTCGCCTGTTGGGCATTTTGGGAGAACTGATCGGATTTGTTCTCTGTCATTATCTACCGTGGTGCTTCATGATCCATTTATTAAGGAATGTAAGTATGTAGTGTTTTTTTTTTACTTTTACAATGGTAACCAGGGTAAACATCGGGTTACTAAGCGCGGCCCTGCCCTTAGTAACCCGATGTTTACCCTGGTTACCAGTGAAGACATCGCTGAATCGGCGTCACACACGCCGATTCAGCAATGTCAGCGGGTGATCCAGCGACGAAATAAAGTCCTGGACTTTCCCCAGCGACCAACAATCTCCCAGCAGGGGCCTGATCGTTGGTCGCTGTCACACATAACTATTTCGTTAACGATATCGTTGCTACATCACAAAAAGCAACGATATCGTTAACGATATCGTTATGTGTGACGGTACCTTAAATTACATTTCAAACTGAGGAAAGAACAACTTGAAAACACTTTAAAAAACAAACAAAACACTGCTTTCTTCTTTGTAGCCTTTTCCTGCTTTGTGGTCCTCCATCATTTTCATTTTTAGAGTGATAGAAAGCTGCTTAGAAGAATCCATGACTGCTGTTTTTGGTACAAGGTTAGAGGAGACTTGTTTTTTATAAAGCTGCCTAAAATAAAGAGGAAATATGTCATCTGTAGGTCTTTTAGAAATCATTTCATCTTCATATTGCTTAACTTTACACAATAGCAGTAATTTTGACCAGGGGTGTCCAAACTTTTACATACCACTGTATGTGGACCTACATAAGTAACCATACACAACCTCCTCTAAATCCACACTTGGTAATGACTTTCAGCACGGTATTTTTTAAATAATTGCAGAACATTTAGTCCTCAATTCATTTATGCATATTTAAGTGCCTTTTCTTTTTTTGACTTCTGGTATTCCTTGGAGTTTTTTTTTATGCCAAATTCTTCAACATGATAAAATAAACTCTTTTATATGTGTGTTTTACTTTTTTAATGTTTTTAGTTCAAAATGTCCCATGATCCGTTAAATACTGAATGTTAGCCTTCAACTGCACAAAATTAAAATTAAGCATATGTTGTACTAATCTGAGGTACTGCAGTACAATTATACAGAAATTTTATGCAGCATTTTGAAAAGATACAAATTATCAATTAGGCTAAATCATCTGGATAAGGAAAAACACATCCTCAATGTTCAATGAAAAAAAAACAGATGATACCAAGTAAACTCAACTTAAAAAGAGGTGCACATTAATTCATGAATATAAAAGTCACTATTAGAAGAGATAACTTTTAATGAAAGGGGGCATTGCCAGTGTGAGACATAAGCTAGGATAAAAACAAAAGGAGCAAATACCCTGCAGTAAATAAATATATAGTAATAGTACATGTAAATAATGTAAGATACTTAATTGAAACTATTTTTATAAAAAAAAAAAATGTAAAATCGATCCCACCGTTACAAGATGTACCCACTCAGAATGGTCACTAACTCTAGTATTTCACCTCGCTATGTGCCAGTAGGCCTCAAAATGGAAGGGGCAGAGCAGGACCTACTGCTGAATGTGTCACACATGCCTGTAGAAAGCTACAGTGAAGAAAATGCGTCTTTGGTACACTGCCAATTTTTCTAGTATATATATTTTTCTAGTATTTTTTATTATTTATATGGATCTGGTCTCCTCATTCGGTATATCCTTTATATGCTGTAGTATTACTGGTTGTTTTCTTTTTCTTTTTTGTATTATTTTTTTGTTATATTTTCTGTAATAAAATTATATTTTTATACTTTATTGTGATCATTGCGTTATGTTCACTTTGATATTGGTTTTATATTTGATGGTGGACATTAATTCACTAGGGTGAATTTTGTTGTTTATTTTATTTTCTGACAGCATGTGTTAGGGCTAGCGGAATGCACTGAGTAAATATAGATGTTTATTATTATTGGTGCGTTCGCAGCCAGGGGTCCTCCGTGCAGGAGGAACCTGCTGCGAGTGAATGGTGGCACTATTTGGCGGTATAGGCTAGCTCTGTTACTTCACAGAGTAGCCGTGAAAGGAAAGCACTGCACTCTGTTAGACTTCACAGGAGCACAGGCTAACTGCCCAACAGAGAGCAGTCAGTGGTCATGCAAGCACATAATCTCCTCACCCGGAGGTGCCGGTATTCTAGGGGCTTATTTCAGCTGGGTCCCTGAATACAATCACACATAACCACACTCGCACAGAGCACATAACTTGGATTGATACTAGCGCATGGCCGTGCAGCAAGTACAGGACCTTCTCAGAAGGACCAATGGGAGGCTGCCACAGAAGTTGAGCACCTTTAAGACCTTCCTAGAGGACCAATGGGATTAGCTGCAGTATCTAAGCATGTGACCCTTGATCTCCAACGAGAGATCTTACCCTGGGCATGCTCAGAAGGGGAAAAGCAGGACTTAGTCCCAAAAATGACTGCTCGCCGCTGCCCAGTACTGGCTACAATGGCAGAAGCTGGAAAGGCAGCAGTAACCCTTTGCACAGAGTGAGACTGAGCGAGACGTTGGGACTGACGTCTCCACTGAGCAGACTCCACTGCGGCAGGAGAAGAATAGGAGACCGCAGCAGAGATGGCCCGAGGTTCCCCCTGTGCAGAGGCGGGAACTCGACCCCTAACAACATGTCTCTGAATTTCCAAGCAATAAATTTTGTATTTTTTTTCTGAAAAGGAAAAAAAGGTCAAAATAAAAAAAACAGTGCTTTCAGACCTCAAATAATGTAAAGAAAACAAGTTCATAATCATTTAGAAACAGCAATAATAATGTTTTAACTCAGGAAGAGTTCAGAAATCAATATTTTGTGGAATAACCATGATTTTTAATCACAGCTTTCATGCGTCTTGGCATGCTTTCCCCAGTCTTTCACACTGCTTCTGGCGCAAAAATGTAAGCAGTTCTTCTTTGTTTGATGGCTTGTGACTATCCATCATCCTCTTGATTACCGTATTTTTCGGACTATAAGACGCACCGGACCATAAGATGCACCCCAAATTTGGGGTGAAAATTGCAGAAATTGCAGATTTTTTATAAGATGGGGGTCCGTCTTATTGTCCGAATTTATAGTATCTTACCTGAGGGCTGGCGGTGGCAGAGCAGGGTCACAGGAGGCAAGGTGTCGGCAGAGGTGGGGTGATGCTGGGATGAGGAGGTGCTGGGATGAGAAGGTGCTGGGATCAGGAGGTGCTGGGATCAGGAGGTGCTGGGATCAGGAGGTGCTGGGATCAGGAGGTGCTGGGATAAGAAGGTGCTGAGATCAGGAGGTGCTGGGATCAGGAGGTGCTGGGATGAGGAGGTGCTGGGATGAGGAGGTGCTAGGATGAGGAGGTGCTGGGATCAGGAGGTGCTGGGATGAGGAGGTGCTGGGATCAGGAGGTGCTGGGATCAGGAGGTGCAGTGAGAGGTATGGCGTGAGAGGGGTCCCAGGCTTACCGTGCAGGCAATGCAGGCTTACCGTGGCGGCAGAGGTGCGGTGGCAGAGGTGCGGTGGCAGAGGTGCGATGGCAGAGGAGGCGCAGTAAGCGGGGTCCCTTTCCACGGTATGGTGATGCAGCAGCCCGGTATGCAGTAGAGCCGGGTGAATCCTGTTGTTATCGGTGGGCGCGGCCATCTTCCTGAGGCCGCGCGTGTGCAGATGAAGCGCTCTGCTTCCCGGGGCTTCAGGAAAATGGCCGCGGGATGCCGCGCGTGCGCAGATGGAGATCGCGGAGGCCATTTTCCTGAAGCCCCGGGAAGCAGAGCGCTCCATCTGCGCACGCGCGGCCTCAGGAAAATGGCCGCCACCACCGATAACAACAGGATTCACCCGGCTCTGCTGCATACCGGGCTGCTGCATCACCTCCCCGGAGAAAGGGACCCCGCTTACTGCGCCTCCTCTGCCGCCGCACCTCTGCCACCGCACCTCTGCCGCCACAGTAAGCCTGCATTGCGACTATTAGACGCACCCCCCATTTTCCCCCCTTTTTTTGGGGGGAAAAAGTGCGTCTTGTAGTCCGAAAAATACGGTACATTCCAGAGGTTTTCAATGAGGTTTAGGTTTGGAGATTGGGCTGCCCGTGACAGGGTTTTGATGTGGTGGTCTCTTAATTTTTGCCAGAGGTGTATATACAGTTGAAACCAGAAGTTTACATACACTATATAAAAATACACATATGCATATTTTTCTCAATTTCTGACATGAAATCAGAATAAACCTTTCCCGTTAGCTCAATTAGGATTGCCTTAATTATTAATATTTGCCAAATGCCAGAATATTGAGAGAGAGAGAATGTTTTAAGGCATTTTTATTACTGCAAAGTTAAAAGTTTGCACACATTTCATTAGTATTTTGTACCATTGCCCTTAATCTGAATGACTTGGGTCAAACTTATAGGATATCCTTCCACAAGCTTCTCACAATAGTTGGTCAGAATTTGGGCCCATTCCTCCTGACAAAACTGGTGTAACTGATCCAGGTTTGTAGGTCGCCTTGCTAGCACCTGCCTTTTCTGCTTTGCCCATACATTTTCAATAGGATTGAGATCAGGTTTTTGTGATGGTATATTCTGATTTCATGTCAGATATTGAGAAAAACATTTATATGTGTCTTTTCATATAGTGTATATAAACTTCTGGTCTCAACTGTATATATATATATATATATATATATATATATGTATAAATATAAATACTCTCACAGTCCGGTTGCCACTATGAGCATTCTTGTCTCTGCTCTGTGCAATATCTGCAGCAGGCACGGTGTAGTGACATCAGGGCCGTATTTGCCACTAGGCACTCGAGGGCACGTGCCTAGGGCGGCGACATTGCGGGGGGCAGCACCTGGGCAAGGATTTTTTTTTTTTATAGTCACAAACGCGACCCGACCGCAAAAACCCCGCCCCCGCCTGCCTCCCCGCGCCCCCCCCCGCCTCCGCATCCCACCCACCCTCCTTGAAGACGATACTCACCTGCTCCAGCCTCCAGCGATGCCTGTTCTCACCCTCTGTAGCGCGTCCTGAGTGAGCGGTCACATGGTACCGGTCATTAAAGTCATGAATATGCGCATATTCATGACCTTATTGAGCAGTATCATATGACCGCTCACTCAGGAAGAAGGCGCTGCGGCGGGACAGAGCGCCAGAGGGGGATGTCGGCGGCTGCGGCGCGCGCGGTGTGTGGGACAGGCAGCTGACAGGTGAGTATGGACGGACGGGGGGCGATGTTCTGCAGGGAGGAAGGGGGGGCGATGTTCTGCAGGGAGGAAGGGGGGGCGATGTTCTGCAGGGAGGAAGGGGGGGCGATGTTCTGCAGGGAGGAAGTGGGGGCGATGTTCTGCTGGGAGGAAGGGGGGGGCAATGTTCTGCAGGGAGGAAGGGGGGCGATGTTCTGCAGGGAGGAAGGGGAGGCGATGAAGTTCTGCAGGGAGGAAGGGGGGGCGATGAAGTTCTGCAGGGAGGAAGGGGGGGCGATGAAGTTCTGCAGGGAGGGAGGGAGGGGGGGCGATGAAGTTCTGCAGGGAGGGGAGGGAGGGGGGGCGATGATGTTCTGCAGGGAGGGAGGGGGGGCGATGAAGTTCTGCAGGGAGGAAGGGGGGGCGATGAAGTTCTGCAGGGAGGGAGGGAGGGGGCGATGAAGTTCTGCAGGGAGGGAGGGAGGGGGGGGCGATGATGTTCTGCAGGGAGGGAGGGGGGGCGATGATGTTCTGCAGGGAGGGGCGATGTTCTGCAGCTGTCGCGGTCCTGTAGAGTTATCGGACATGTTTGTCTTCTCTGTTGGGCGCAGATGGAGCAGATAACGGCAGACGACCCCCATCCTCCGCGGAGTCCCGTCCACACTGGGAGATCCCGCGTCCGCAGTCGCTTGTGGCGGTGTCGCCCGCGCGGATCAGCTCCGTCCTCCCGCGGAAATATACGGTGATCAGACAGCGAGGCTTCTACTCTGATATTCTGACCTATAGCGCCGCTCCTCTGGTGAAAGTGAGTGCAGGCGTCACATGACCGGCAGCCGCGTGCTATACTGCACGTGTCCACGGCTACAGAGTGCTCTGTCCCCGCCATTCTCCGGTGTCTCCTGGTGCTGCAGCTTCAGCCGCCATTTCCATTATATTGCAGGATGTCAGCGCCGGACCAAGCGTTCAACCGAATCTCCTGAGACAAGTGGACGAGGAGCGCAACACCCTGAAAGGTGAGCGGAGGATACAATGTAACAACCACAGGAAGGTAGACCCCGGCAACCAGATCCAACAGTCACAATAGGAGATGTCACAGCTCACCTCCTCCTCCTTAAAGGGAACCTGTCACCCCCAAAATCGCAGGTGAGGTAGGCACACCGGCATCAGGGGCTTATCTACAGCATTCTGGAATGCTGTAGATAAGCCCCCGATGTAACCTAAAAGATGAGAAAAAGACGTTATATTATACTCACCCAGGGGCGGTCCTGCTGTTCGTCCGGGTCCGGGGCCTCCCATCTTCATCAGATGACGTCCTCTTCTGGTCTTCACGCCGCAGCTCTGGCGCAGGCGTACTTTGCCTGCCCTGTTGAGGGCAGAGTAAAGTACTGCATTGCGCAGGTGCCGGGAAAGGTCAGAGAGGTCCGGCACCTGCGCACTGCTGTACTTTGCTCTGCCCTCAACAGGGCAGGCAAAGTACGCCTGCGCCAGAGCTGCGGCGTGAAGACCAGAAGAGGACGTCATCTGATGAAGATGGGAGGCGCCAGACCCGGACCAACAGTGGGAACGCCCCTGGGTGAGTATAATATAACGTCTTTTTCTCATCTTTTAGGTTACATCGGGGGCTTATCTACAGCATTCCAGAATGCTGTAGATAATCCCCTGATGCCGGTGGGCTTACCTCACCCGCGATTTTGGGGGTGACAGGTTCCCTTTAACACCCTCCCATAGAAGTGAATGGTCCCCACAATACAGTCTGATGTTACTTACATATTACAGTGTCACCCGGGCTCAGTACATGGGGTGTTGCGCCTGTCACCCGGGCTCAGTACATGGGGTGTCGCGCCCGTCACCCGGGCTCAGTACATGGGGTGTCGCGCCCGTCACCCGGGCTCAATACATGTGGTGTCTCGCCCGTCACTCGGGCTCAGTACATGTGGTGTCTCGCCCGTCACTCGGGCTCAGTACAGTCATGGTCAAAAGTATTGACACCCCTGCAATTCTGTCAGATTATACTTAGTTTCTTCCTGAAAATGATTGCAAACACAAATTCTTTGGTATTATTATCTTCATTTAATTTGCCTTAAATGAAAAAACACAAAAGAGAATGAAGCAAAAAGCAAAACATTGATCATTTCACACAAAACTCCAAAAATGGGCCAGACAAAAGTATTGGCACCTTCAGCCTAATACTTGGTTGAACAACCTTTAGCCAAAATAACTGCGACCATCCACTTCCGGTAACCATCAATGAGTTTCTTACAATGCTCTGCTGGAATTTTAGACCGTTCTTCTTTGGCAAACTGCTCCAGGTCCCTGATATTTGAAGGGCGCCTTCTCCAAACTGCCATTTTTAGATCTCTCCACAGGTGTTCTATGGGATTCAGGTCTGGACTCATTGCTGGCCACCTTAGAAGTCTCCAGTGCTTTCTCTCAAACCATTTTCTAGTGCTTTTTGAAGTGTGTTTTGGGTCATTGTCCTGCTAGAAGACCCATGACCTTTGAGGGAGACCCATCTTTCTCACACTGGGCCCTACATTATGCTGCAAAATTTGTTGGTAGTCTTCAGACTTCATAATGCCATGCACACGGTCAAGCAGTCCAGTGCCAGAGGCAGCAAAGCAACCCCAAAACATCAGGGAACCTCCGCCATGTTTGACTGTAGGGACCGTGTTCTTTTCTTTGAATGCCTCTTTTTTTCTCCTGTAAACTCTATGTTGATGACTTTGCCCAAAAAGCTCTACTTTTGTCTCATCTGACCAGAGAACATTCTTCCAAAACGTTTTAGGCTTTTTTAGGTAAGTTTTGGCAAACTCCAGCCTGGCTTTTTTATGTCTTGGGGTAAGAAGGGGGTCCTCCTGGGTCTCCTACCTTACAGTCCCTTTTCATTCAGACGCCGACGGGTAGTACGGGTTGACACTGTTGTACCCTCGGACTGCAGGGCAGCTTGAACTTGTTTGGATGTTAGTCGAGGTTCTTTATCCAACATCCGCACAATCTTGCCTTGAAATCTCTTGTCAATTTTTCTTTTCCGTCCACATCTAGGGAGGTTAGCCACATTCAGGTCTCTGGAGATGGACTTGTAGCTTTGAGATTGCTCATGCTTCCTCACAATTTGGTTTCTCAAGTCCTCAGACAGTTCTTTGGTCTTCTTTCTTTTCTCCATTCTCAATGTGGTACACACAAGGACACAGGACAGACGTGGCCATTATACAGTATGGAGCATCATGTGGGACCATTATACAGTATGGAGCATCATGTGTGGCCAATGGCCATTATACAGTATTGAGCATCATGTGTGGCCCTTATACAGTATTGAGCATCATGTGTGGCCATTATACAGTATGGAGCACTGTGTGGCCATTATACAGTATGGAACATCATGTAGGGCCATTATACAGTATGTGGAGCACTGCATAGCCATTGTACAGTATGAAGCACTGCGTGGCCATATTTTTTTTTTGCTTTAATGTATATGAAACAGTGTGATCAGCAGTGCTAAATGGGTGTGGTTGGGACTTGGATATGGGTGTGATTAGTTGTGAAATGGGTGTGGTCAGAGGCGTGGCCTAAAATTTGCCGCAGCGCACTACGTGCGCCGCAACCTTTGGACCCTTTTCCCTTCAAAAGTTGGGAGGTATGGCACCGCATTTCCAAGATCACACCAAGTACCGCAAATCCCATAGGGAATGAATGAAACCAAACGCAGTGTTGCCGTAAGTGATCCGTTACGTGGCAGATGCAGAAAAACTGCCTGATCTGCTGCAAAAGGCAACTTTCACAACAGCGATTCTTCCCAAAGTCACTGCTGATAGTGTCATACTCACCAAAGGGGGAGGCAGCGCTAAAAGTGCCTAGGGCAGCAGAAACTCTAAATACGGCCCTGAGTGACATCTTCATTATTTTTGTGCAGAGTCTCAGACGACACAAGTAAACAGTTGATCGGGGAGCTATTGGCTTTCTGTCCAACTATTATGTTTAACTTTGTCTTTGTAGTAAAAACGCAGATACAATTGAAAGCAGGGCATGCTGGAACAGAGATGGTTAGGAGGCATGATTTAGTTACATTTAAGTCTGTCGTTTAGATATCGGTTTCATGTAGATAAATGGTAGTGATGTATATCGTTGACAATATATGTAAGTTTCTGAATTTGACACAACCAGTTATTCACCTAAACATGGAGTGACACATGGCCCCTCATGCCAGCTTTGATTCATATTTGCTGAAAATGTCAGCTCTGGTTTGATGCCGCTCTTCAGCATCTCACTTCATGCTGTGGCGATGTGACTACCTGTCTCATCCATGCTACCTCTATGGTCCTCTGAGGCATCTCCATATATTTGATGGGCAAAAAAGTAGCAGAAGAATATGACAATGAAAGAGCTTAAAACACTTCACCTCACGTCAGCTTCGTTCATAGAAACTTTGATATTATTATCTTGAAATTTTGGTCAGTTTGTTCTCTTATGTGTTCTTGATTCTTAATGGAAAATCTGTAGCTGTGCCCCCACGTACCATGTGCCATTTATAATACTGGTACTGCAGAGTTTAAAAGAGCATGTTAATCACCAGGAGGCTGCTTCACCAAAGACGATGGTCTCCAAGTCCCAACCAGAGAAATCTTCAATCAATAGAAGAGAGACAGCATCCACAATGAATAATCTGTCATTGTCTTCATCCAGCGTACAGAATAGCAACAAAACTATACCATTTCTATTCTGTAAGCATTTGGGGCAGAATAAAAGATGATTCACAGTGAATGCTGTCACTCTTCCATTGATTTATAATACTGGTGTCCCAGGAAGTCCCTATAGCTATGACCTATCTTTCATGAATGCTGTTGAACTTTTACATTAGTAGCAATGTACAGGTTCTTTCCTTTCTGTCTTTTTATTCCATTGCATTTTCATAGGCTTGTTATTGGGACTAGTGGTGTGCATGAGTCTCAGGTGCTGGGGTATAGAAAAGAGCCAGCAAACCTCTCAACTTATTACCATGATATTTAACCCCTTCTTCACCCCCAAAGCCTGTTTTCACCTTCCTGACCAGTCCAAATTTTTAAATTCTCATCAGTCTCACTTTATGAGGTAATAACTCTGGAATGCTTCAACCGTTCCCACCAATTCAGAGACTGGTTTCCCATGACATATTGTTCTGCAGGTGTTTGGAGAGACACTGATGTGTCTAAACGATGGAACCCCCCACGAGTGACCACATTTTGGAAACTAGACCCTGTTAGGGGTCGAGTTCCCACCTCTGCACAAGGGGAATCTCGGGCCATCTCCGCTGCGGTCTCCCATTCTTCTCCTGCCGCAGTGGAGCCTGCTCAGCGGAGACGTCAGTCCCAGCGTCTCGCTCAGTCTGACTCTGTACAAAGAGTTACTGCTGCTTTTCCTGCTTCTGCCATTGAAGTCAGTGCTGGGCAGCGGCGAGCAGACGCTTCTGGGACTAAGTCCTGCTTTTCTCATTCTGAGCATGCCCAGAGTAAGATCTCTCAGTGGAGATCGAGGGTCACATGTTCAGATACTGCAGCTAAAGCCATTGGTCCTTCAGGAAGGTCCTGCAGGTGCTCAGGCTCTGTGGCAGCCTCTCATTGGTTCTTCTAGGAAGGTCCTGTGCGTGCTACAACTATTTAAGGCTCACATGGCCGCACGGTCAAGCGCTAGTATTTTTCTATGTTATATGCTTTGCGCCAGTGTGGTCATGTAAGTTTGTGCTCAGGGACCCGGCTGTAATAAGCCCCTAGAATGCTGGCACCTCCGGCGAGGAGATTGTATGTGTATGTATTCAGGGACCTGGCTGAAATAAGCCCCTAGAATGCTGGCACCTCCGGTGAGGAGTTTTGTGTGCATGCATGACCACTGACTGCTCTCAGTTAGCCTGTGCCTCTGTGAAGTCTAACAGGGCGCAGTGCTTTGCTTTCACGGCTACTCTGTGAAATAACAGGGCTAGTTCATACCACCATATAGTTCCGCCATTTGCTAGCAGCAGGTTCTCCTGCACGGTGGACCCCGGGCTGCGAATGCACCAATTACAATAAAACATCTATATTTACTCGGTGCATTCCGCTAGCCCTATCAAACCCCTCAATGAATTTATCTAGATGTGTGGTGATTACTTTGAACTCCCAGGTGCTTCACAGAAGTTTATAATGTTGAGCGATGAAAATATTTAAAAAAAAAAAAAAATTCCCTCAAAAATGTTATTTTAACCCCAATTTTTTATTTTTACCATGTTAACAGGGAAAAATGGACCCCAAAATTAGTTCTGCAATTTCTCCTGAGTTTACCAATACCCCATATGTGGTTGAAAACTACTTTTGAGGCACAGTGCAAAGCTCCGAAGAGTTCAGATTTTGCTGGACTGGTTTGAAGGTGTCATGTCACATAGGTAGAGCTCCTGAGGTGGCAGAACAGCAGAACCCCCCATAAGTAACCCCATTTTACAAACAACACCTCTCAATGAATTCATCTACGGAGACAGTGATCATTTTGACACCACAGGTGTGTCACAGAATTTTATACCATTGTATACCATTAAGTAGTGACGAAAAAAGAATTACATTTTCTACTTTTGTTGGGAATATTTTACATAACATTTGGGATCACATTTATGTAGCACTCTAAACTGAGCACTTATATCATGGTTTACCTCTAAATTCGCCAAGGGACATGTTTCAGATGAAACCGCCAGAGTTATCTATTCAGTATAATGCAGCTGCAGAGTGATTCTGGACTCCGTCTGGCCTCTGTTCAGTGTTGTCCTTCTTTTCAGAAGTGCACAAAACTGTTGTGGACCATACTTTTATGCACATCTAAAAAGATAACTAACCAAAGGACATGAAGTATATAGACTCAAAAAGACTACTGCGGGCCCCCCGACGAAGCTGTGGGCGAAACGCGCGTAGGGGCGCGTGTTGTGAACCATGGAAAAGGAAAAGGGTAAGATGGGGATATGGGACTAGCTTACTCCTTGTTTACTGTGGATGTGTTGAACTATAGGATATTTTCCTTTCACTTGATTTAACGTTCACAATCCATATAGCTGTGAGGGTATTGATTGAGCACTGAGCACTTTACTGTAGCCCTGTGACAGCATCCTTCTCGTGCTACTAGGTCTTATGACCCCCCATTATATCAATCCCCCCCCCCCCGGTTTTCCTATATCCGTGGTGCAACCTTGTTTTTACTGCACCCATTCTCTATACTCAAATGTTTCTGTTTCTAATCTGTTAATATATCTGGATATTTTGTTTTT
The DNA here is from genome assembly GCF_032444005.1 of Ranitomeya imitator. Lineage (NCBI taxonomy): Eukaryota > Metazoa > Chordata > Amphibia > Anura > Dendrobatidae > Ranitomeya > Ranitomeya imitator. The sequence goes on along the minus strand of NC_091283.1, from coordinate 565,238,771 downwards.
TGTATATTTTAGTGTTGCTTACGATTACACCAATAAACATACAATTTTATATGGAACTATTTTTTTGAGTCTATATACTTCATGTCCTTTGGTTAGTTAGATTTGAGGAAGTATCTCAGGGTATTCACCCTATCAGTCCTGTGTTGTCCAGACGTGACTGTATTTTACTGTAATGGTATCTGTATCTGAGGTTTTGTTTCTGACATCTAAAAAGATGTACACTGCCGGATCATAGGCAGCTAATCAGCATCCAAATTGCCTCCATCTGCCTCATTATAGGGAAGTTTCCGCTGGAGGTTCCTTATGAATCACGTATTTCAGAGATTTACACGGAACCCTCAGTGTGCTCAGAACGCAGGATAAATGTGACCCAAGCCTTACTGAGATCTTTGGGAGGCAGAATGAACAAATCAACAGCAGTGAAGAATTTTTTTTTTTCTTCATTTTTTTGCACCAATCCTCATGCAGTATAAGTGATTAGTCGACATTTTTCTTCAGGTCGGCGTGATTACAGTGATACCAAATTTTTATAGCTTTTTTTAAGTTTGGCTGCTGTCCCACAATAAAAAAAACGCTATAATTTTCCATATTTTGGCTGACAAAGTCATGTAAGGATTTATTTTTTTAGGGAACGAGTTGACGTTTTTATTGGAACCATATTCGGGCACATGAAATGTTTTGATTGCTTTTTATTCCTATTTTGGGGAGGCAGAATGAACAGAAACCAGCAATTCAGAAATTGTTTTTTTTTTTATGAAGTAGGAGGTGCGGTAAAATTGATAAGCCAGCTTTATTCTACGTGTCAGTATGATTACAGCGATACCACATACTGTATATGTTTTGGCAGTTTTACACAATAAAAAATATTTAATAGAAAAAAACAATCATTTTAGCATCTCTTTATTCAGACAGCTATAGCTTTTTTATTTTTCCACTGACAGAGCTGTATAGAGGCTTGCATTTTGTGAGACAGAATTATGTTTTCATATATACCATTTTTCTTTACATTCATCTATTTGATCGCGTTTTATTCCAATGTTTGTTCAACGGTATGATGATAAAGCATCACACAGTTACACAGTTATATAGGCAGAAAAAAGACCTAGGTCCATCAAATTCAACCTTTCTCCACCAATTGTGTTAACGGTACATGGGATTCCCAGCCAGTCTTCCATGCTGGTACTTGCCTGGCCTCAAGATGCGTAACGGCTGTGATCTGATGAGGGCAGGCACATTCAGCTCAGAATGGCCATTGAATGTCATCATTTTTTTGCCTCTTTCTTTATTTTTTTTAATGGTGTTCACTGAAGGGGTTAACTAGTGGGACAGTATTATACGTCAGGTCTTTCAGACGCGGCGATACCAAATATATGTACTCTTTTTTTTTTACATATAAATAAATGTATTTATTGGATTAATATTTTTTTCTTTTTTTTTTTCTTTTGTGGTTTTTTAAAAATGTTTTTACATTTTTTAAAAACTTTTTTACATTGTCCCAGGATGAGACATCAATTCACACTGACAGATTGCTGATCATGCCTCCTACCTGCATGTCAGATGCTGATCTAAATCTTAGGGCCTGGGTAGCTCAGTTGGTAGTTTAGCTTGCTAAAAAAGAAGACTGAGAGGAGACTTAATAGCTGTCTACAAATATCTCAAGGGCTGTCACATTGTGGAAGGATCATCTTTATTCTCATTTGCACAAGGAAAGACTAGAAGCAATGGGATGAAACTGAACGGGAGGAGACACATTAGATATTAGAAAAAACTTTTTGACAGTTAGGGTGATCAATAGGGTGTGAATAGACTATAACAGTGATGGCAAACCTTTTAAAGACAGAGTGCCGAAATGTCAGCCCAAAACCCACTTATTTATCAGAAAGTGCCAGTACGGCAATTTAACATCACATCACAGAAGACCTGCAAAATACTCCCCCTTAGGCCAGGATCACACACGCGAGAAACACGTCCGTGTCTCGCATGTGAAATCCAAGCTCTGGCGCCGGCACTCCAGAGCGGAGCGTGCGGCTCCATGTGTTGCTATGCGGCCGCATGCTCCGCTCTGGAGTGCCGGCGCCAGAGCTTGGATTTCACATGCGAGACACGGACATGTTTCTCGCGTGTGTGATCCCGGCCTTACACACACACACACACACACACATTATTCTGCAAAATACACACACACAACCTCTCTTCAAAGTATATACTCACACATAATGCCCCTCTACAAAATATGTATACATATACACACACACACTACCTCTCTGCAAAAAAATGTACACACACACACTGCCCCTCTGCAAAATATATACAAAAACACACAACACAGATACACACAGATATGAGCAGCACGGTGGCACAGTGGATAGCACAGCAGCCTTGCAGGGCTGGAGTCCTGGGTTCAAACCCCCATTAAGGACAACATCTGCAAAGAGTTTGTATGTTCTCTCCGTGTTTGCCTGGGTTTCCTCCGGGTACTCCGGTTTCCTCCCACATTCCAAAGACATACTGATAGGGAATTTAGATTGTGAGCCCCAACGGAGACAACGATGATAATGTGTGCAACCTGTAAAGTGCTGTGGAATATGTTAGCGCTATATAAAAATGATTATTATTATTTATTATTATTATACACACACACTCCCTCTGAATAAAGCAGCCCCCATCCCCAACTCTCTTAAAACTAAAATTAATAGCTCCTGCTGGAGCTGTTACCAGTGCACGCCTGCACTGTCTTTACTCCTCTTCGGCCCCGGCAGCAATGTTGCACGTTGGACCGGGGGCTGACAGCATCACTGGGGAGACACATAAATCACCAGGGAAACACAGAGATCACCAGGGAATAGCAAGAAGATCACAGGGGGAACATAGCTGGGTGGCATATAGCTGGAGGGGAGAGAGATCACAGGGAGCACAGAGATCACATTGGAGCACAAATATCACTGTAGGGTTCATAGCAGGGGGGGCACAGTGATCACAGGGGGCATGTAGATCACAGCGAGGCACAAAGCTGGGAGCCACAGAGATTACAGGGGTTCACATAGCTGGGGGGCACGGAGATCACAGGTGGGCATATAGCTGGGGGCACAGAAATCACAGGGGGCATGTAGCTGGGAGGGCACAGAAATCACAGGGGGCACATAGCTGGGGGGCACAGGGGTCACAGGGGGACATATAGCTATGGGGCACAGAGAACACAGGGGGCACATTGCTGGGGCCACAGAGATCATGGGGGCACAGAGATCACATAGGGCAAATTGCTGGGGGCACAGAGATCACAGGGGAGCATATAGCTGGGGGGCACAGAGATCAGAGGGGGCATATAGCTGGGGGACATAGAGATCACAAGGGGCATATAGTTGGGGGCACAGAGATCATATTGGGGCACTTAGCTGGGGGAGCACAAAGTTCACAGGGGGCACATAGTTGAGGGGCACAGATCACCAGCAGAAAGGCACATAGGTGCAGGAACATAAACCACCAGCACACAGGCACAGAGCTCCTGGCACAGAGATCGCTCTGGACTCTCTGGCAGCAGCTTCTCTTCCGGGACAGGAGGACGGAAGAGCATTGGGCACTAGCCCCACCCACAACTATAATGTCATAATTCATGTGCAGGCAGCGTTCTGTAATTTATGCTACATACCGTGCACTTGGGGGTTAAAGGGCCAGCAGCTGGCAAAATACGGCTGCTGCCCGAGCATTGCGGATTCGGGGGACCTGCCCACAGGCCGCATGAAAAGTAAATACATTTGAACATCGGAAGGGAGTGGAGTGTGTGTGGCAGCAGACCTGACTTGCGTGCCCACAGATAGGGCTCAGCGTGCCATATGTTCGCCATTACTGGACTATAATGTGAGGTGTAACCTGACACCTCACTATGCTGGTAGTCTGTCTTTTCTAAAGCAAGACGATGTTAAAGGGAACCTGTCATGTCTCCAAACAATATTAATCTGCAGATATGGCATTATTCTGCAGGTAATGTCATTCTAAGGTTATGTTCCCACGGTCAATGAACGCTGCGGGTTGGATGCTGCGTACATCTGCAGCATCCAACCACAGCGGCCAGATGTTACAGCATAATGGATGGGATTTCAAGAAATCCCATCTCCACTATGCATGTATGAATGCCTCTGGCTTCCCCGTGGAGACGGACATGCGATGTATCTTTCCAGACCACAGCATGTCTATTTATTATTATTATTATTTATTTATACAGCACCATTGATTTCTTGGTGCTGAACATGAGAAGGGGTTACATAAAAATTACAGACATCACTCACAGTAAGCAAACTAGCAATGACAGATTGATACAGAAGGGTGAGGACCCTGCCCTTGCGAGCTTGCATTCTACAGAGGGGAAGGAGGCTTTCTTGAAGAGGTGGGTTTTCAGGTTCCGTCTGAAGGATCTGAATGTGGTTGATAGTCAGACTTGTTGGGGCACAGAATTTCAGAGGATGGGGGATATTCGGGAGAAGTCTTGGAGGCAATTAGGTGAGGAGCGAATAAGTGTGGAGGGGAGAAGGAGGTCTTGGAGGACCGGAGATTACGTGAGGGAAGATATCAGGGGATTAGGTCAGAGATATATGTCAGAGACAGGTTGTGGATGGCTTTGTAGGTCATTATTAGTAATTTGAACTGGATACGCTGAGGGATTTGCAGAGGGGAAAAGGGGTGGAGCAGCGAGGTGAAAGATAAATTAGTCGGGCAGCAGAATTGAGGATGGACTGGAGAGGTGCGAGAGTGTTAGCAGGGAGGCCACATAAAAGGATATTGCAGTAGTCAAGTCAGGAGATGATGAGGCTATGCACAAGCATTTTAGTAGATTGAGGGTTGAGGAAAGGATGGATTCTGGAGATATTTTTGAGCTGGAGGCGACAGGACGTGGAAAGAGCTTGGATGTGCGGTTAGAAGGACAGGGCTCAAGGGTTACTCTGAGGCAGCGGACTTCCGGTATGGGGGAAAGCGTGATGTTATTAATGGTGATAGATAGATCAGGTAAGGAAGATCTGTGAGATGGAGGAAGGAAGATGAGTTCAGATTTGTCCACTTTAAGTTGAGGAAGCGAGAGGAGAAGAAGGAGGATATGGCTGATAGACACTCTGGGATTCTGGACAGCAGAGAGGTGATGTCTGGGCCAGAGAGGTAGATCTGAATGTCATCAGCATACAGGTAGTACTCGAATCCATGGAACTTTATGAGTTGTCTCAGGCCAAGTGTATAGATTGAGAAGAGTAAGGGACCTAGAACAGAGCCTTGGGGGACTCCAACAGAGAGAGGGCTGGATAAGGAGGTAGTGTGGGAGTGGGAGACGCTGTATGTGCGGTTAGAAAAGCATGAGGAGATCCAGGATAGGGCGAGGTCTTTGATGCCAGGGGGATGGGATCTGTTGTAGGAGCGGAGGCAGTGGTCAACTGTGTCAAAAGCAGAGGACAGGTCTAGAAGGGGGTGTATAGAGTATTGTCAGTTAGCTTTGGCTGTAAGTAGGTCATTAGTAATTTTGGTCAGGGCAGTCTCAGTGGAATGAGAGGGACGGAAACCAGATTGTAGATTGTCAAAGAGCAAGTTAGAAGAGCGGTGGGAGGAAAGTTTAGTGTGGACATGCTGCTCCAGGAGTTTGAAAGCGAAAGGGAGCAGCGATATTTGGCGATAGCTGGACGTAGAGGTTGGGTCTAGGGTTGGCTTTTTAAGGATAGGCGGTGTGACTGTGGCATGTTTGAAAGCAGAAGGGAAGGTACCGAAGTTAATGATAGTTTGAAGAGATGTGTAAGTGATGGGATAAGTGTGGTGGTGAGGTTGGGGAGGGGGTGGGATGAGATGGAGTGTAGTGCACAAGTGGTGAGGTGTGATTTGGAGAGGAGACAATTAAACTCCCATTCAGTGATGTTCGACAGGCAAGTTATGGGGTTTGGGCATTGGTCTGGTATACAAAGGGGTTGTGGAGGTTGAACAATAAAAACTTGCCTTGTTTGGAGCGAGCGCCGTGGGAAAATTTGTCATGGGGCTTGTGCTGACGACACATAGGTGAAGTGAGTTTACTGGCCGTGAACTTGCGGGACCTGTCAGACGGCACCGTGAGCAGGAGAACTTTCTCATGCTCGCAGTGCCCTCAGACAGGGAATAGCAGTTCACACAGAGACACTGAGCACACGGTGTTCAGTGTGTTTGCTGGATGACAGGCTGCATGGTCGCATCATGCAGCCTGCCATCTAGATGTAGCAGAGCTGGACCTGTCGAGGGACAAATGAATTAAAAGCATCTCTGCAGAAAGGTGAGGAATACTGTTGTATGCTTTTTTACTGCTTATGCAGATGACGAGGGCATTGGGGCAATGGGCGAGCGTCTTATTGAAGCCTCACCATTACTAACCTCTGGGCTTGATGTCACCTGACAATACAAAGGTGACATCAATCCCACAACTATCACCCCACTTGTCACCGCTACAGGATAAGTGGGAAGAGAGAGGCTAAGTGCCATAATTGGGGCATCTTAGAGATGCGCCTCTTAAGGGATGGCTGAGAGCTGATGTTTTTAGCCTGGGGGGCGGTATCCATGGCCCCTTCCTAGGCTATTAATAACAACCTGCAGCTGTCTGCATAGCCTTTGCTGGTTATTAATTATAGGGGGACCCTACGTCATTTTTTAAGGTCCCCCATTCCAATTATGAAACAGTTGTAAAACGCTGCAGAGTCCGCACAAAGAATTGACATGCTGCGGAGAATAAAAGGCAGCATGGGCACTGCGGATTTGGTTTTCCATAGATTTACATGGTATTGTAAACAGCAATTAAAACTGCTGCGAAGCCGCAGTGTCAAATCTGCTGCGGATCCTCAGCCAAATCCACAACAGGTGCACATAGCCTCAAGCAGTTTTTTTTAGAGGGATTAAGTTGAATTGCTGGTGGAAAGGTAGAAGGGTCTCATAAGTAGAGAATGAATATGAACTCTTTGATAAGGTATATCACACAATTTAGAATATTTTCATGTAATATTGATTAATGCAAAGTTTGTTAAAAGTTAATTTCTCACTTAAAAGAGGTGTCGCTAACATCACTGCACCAGATACCACTGCCTGCACAATATAAAGCAGGTGGATCTAATGTTAGGTTTCCTGTACAATAATAGACTTACCTGCATAAGCAGCAGAAGACGTTTCCAAATGAGATCAGTTGGTTTTATATGGCAATAAGCCAGGATACAGCAATCGTAAAGATCCCTTTAAAGCCTTTCAGTCCCAGTGGAGATCAACTACAATATTCAGTGCTTGTGAGTTTATTCTTGGAAGATATGGGATGTGGGCCACTCTGTAGGCACTGTTTACCTGACAAATGTTCCTTCTACTTCGTTTCAGTATTCATTGCCTGCAAACTTTACAATTCATATTTTTCAGGCCTTACAGAGAATATAGAGTAATAGAGTATACGTGCTGATGTGTGTTGGTACCTGCCACTGGTGCAAATCCGTTTGGCTCTTAGGAACTGCTGTATCTCTATTAAAGTGCTCATGCGTGACTGTGTATAATTAGATCTAGACTTATTAATTGTGTGTTTCCATGACTATATAATGAAGTATGCATGAAGATGTAAAAGTCACAAATATTTCCATATTTATATGCATTGGCATGTAAGCTTTCAGCTTATTACATGGTAAATGAAAATTTTATATGGTTGTTCTAATAACTCGAGACTTAGATCAAATTGCAGCTTTGGGCAGATTTTTTTTTACATTTATCTAGTTTTATGGAAATACAAAAAAACACGAGTGAGCCCTAGAAGTGTAAGGGAAAGATATATCTATATCTTTTCTATTTTATTTTTTAATCCATATTACAAAAAAAAAGCAAATGAACCTTTTGTCTGAGTGTTCACAGTTTTAGCCCGTGTTCATTTTTTAAACCATTTTTACTGAGATACATCTAAAATAGAAAATGAAGCAACCTGGATTTTAAATGTCCTGCTGTTTGTTGTATGCAGATCTTATTAAGATTTATGTTTCTCCATAGTTAGAAACTACCAACAGACCATTACATAATTTCTCTTTGAGAAACAACTCAAGGAACAAAATTGGGTAAAAAAATGGGCTCCGTCTGACTGTATATGTAGTTTATGCCACTATTGAGTTAATCTAAACAATTTTTATGTGCATTTGTGTTCATTATTGTATTGTACTGTTAATGTCACCATCATTGTATAGCAGTGGGTACCAAGTTTGGCACCAAGAACAGACACCAAACTTTGCGCTGCATGGGCCCTGTCCTATGTGACTCCAAACAGTAAAATGAAGTTCTAAGGGCACTTTGTGGTCCCTCTGGAGGCAACAATGTGATAGTTCAGACAAAGAATGTTTGTGAGTGTTTGAAATGCATTACCTGGATCACTTATTTGGATTTAATGTTTAAATAAAAAAATTGGAATAAATTTTGGAATGTTAGGAGCCGGAATTTTTTTCTTTTTTGTTTGCATCTACACGTGTGGTCACACGGTTTTCCCTGCTCCTGCATGCCTAAGACCGATGAGATGAGTTAGTTTCAAAACTTTTTTCATTCACAAGATGGGTATGATTGTCTTCTGATTACTGAATGGTCATCAGTGGATTTTGTGTCAGCCCTTAGAACTACTCATTTATTAATGATTGCATATTTTGAAGTTAGATTTCTAAACATCCAAAGTCACTATCCCATTATTATGACATGGTGTCATCTGCAAGCATAGAAACTGTGACATTAATCCATTCTGAATCTAATATAAAAGTGAAATGAGCAAATACCCTGTAGAAAGTAAGTGCATAGCAATCGTGCATAAAAATAACATATACTTAGTTAACACGGTTTTGAGGAAAAAAGAGTAAAAGCCATCCCAGTGCGACAAGGTGTAGCCAACTGGCAGTACCTAACTCTTGTAGTTCACCTTACTATGTGTCAGCAGATGGCCACAGTGTGAAAGCACACCTATGTATTGCACTTATGGCAACATATGCTATGGCTCATTTTTTGGGTTTTGATTCAGTTTTTTTGCATTTTGCACATACAGGGGTGTGGCTCCCCTTTTGTTTATATAGCTTTACACAGTTGGGACTGTCCTCCTCTGCCCTTATATTATGACAGCCAAACTACATTCATACAGGTTCAAAGCAGGAAGATTAATAGGACAAATACCCAAACCTGACAGGTCCCTGTTCAGACAAGGAAAAAAACTTCTCTGATCCTGGTCTGTCCTGTTGTGAATTCTGTTGTCGGGCTCCCTCCTGTTGTCATGAATGGTACTTCGGCTGGTTCTGTCCATGGACTTCCTCTGGTGGGTGTTTCTGAGTTTCACAGGTGACGAGGTTAATTTGTTAGCTGCTGCTCTATTTAACTCCACTTAGATCTTTGCTCCATGCCACCTGTCAATGTTCCAGTATTGGTCTAGTTCACTCCTGGATCGTTCTTGTGACCTGTCTTCCCATCAGAAGCTAAGTTCCAGCTTGTATTTCTTTGGTGTGCTATTTTTCTGTCCAGCTTGCTTTTTAATTTGTTATCTTGCTTGCTGGAAGCTCTGGGACGCAGAGGGAGCGCCTCCGCACCGTGAGTCGGTGCGGAGGGTCTTTTTGCACCCTTTGCGTGGTCTTTTTGTAGGTTTTTGTGCTGACCACAAAGTAACCTTTCCTATCCTCGGTCTGTTCAGTAAGTCGGGCCTCACTTTGCTAAATCTATTTCATCTCTGTGTTTGTATTTTCATCTTTACTCACAGTCATTATATGTGGGGGGCTGCCTTTTCCTTTGGGGAATTTCTCTGAGGCAAGGTAGGCTTTATTTTTCTATCTTCAGGGCTAGCTAGTTTCTTAGGCTGTGCCGAGTTGCATAGGGAGCATTAGGCACAATCCACGGCTATTTCTAGTGTGTTTGATAGGATTAGGGATTGCGGTCAGCAGAGTTCCCACGTCCCAGAGCTCGTCCTTATTATCAGTAACTATCAGGTCATTCCGTGTGCTCTTAACCACCAGGTCCAAAGTACTAATGCATTTCAATAGAGGGATAAGAGAAGTTCTGAGACCATTTTTTTTTCTTTGCAGTGTGTTTTGTCTCTATTTTCCCCTTTACCTCTGGGTGGTTCAGGACACTGGTGTAAACATGGACATTCAAGGTCTGTCCTCTTGGATGGATAATCTCACTACAAGGATACAAAACATTCAAGATTTTGTGGTTCAGAATCCGATGTCAGAGCCTAGGATTCCAATTCCTGATTTGTTTTTTGGTGATAGATCTAAGTTCTTGAATTTCAAAAATAATTGTAAATTGTTTCTTGCCTTGAAACCTCGCTCCTCAGGTGACCCTGTTCAACAAGTAAAGATCATTATTTCTTTGTTACGTGGTGACCCTCAAGACTGGGCATTTTCCCTTGCGCCAGGAGATCCGGCATTGCGTGATGTTGATGCGTTTTTCCTGGCGCTTGGATTGCTTTATGACGAACCTAATTCAGTGGATCAGGCAGAGAAAATCTTGCTGGCTCTGTGTCAGGGTCAGGATGAAGCGGAGATATATTGTCAGAAGTTTAGAAAGTGGTCTGTGCTCACTCAGTGGAATGAATGTGCCCTGGCAGCAATCTTCAGAAAGGGTCTCTCTGAAGCCCTTAAGGATGTCATGGTGGGGTTTCCCATGCCTGCTGGTCTGAATGAGTCTATGTCCTTGGCCATTCAGATCGATCGACGCTTGCGTGAGCGTAAAGCTGTGCACCATTTGGCGGTACTATCTGAGCATGGGCCTGAGCCTATGCAATGTGATAGGGCTTTGACCAGAGCTGAACGGCAAGAACACAGACGTCGGAATAGGCTATGTTTTTACTGTGGTGATTCCACTCATGCTATCTCCGATTGTCCTAAGCGCACTAAGCGTTTCGCTAGGTCTGCCACCATTGGTACGGTACAGTCTAAATTTCTATTGTCTGTTACTCTGATTTGCTCTTTGTCATCCTATTCTGTTATGGCATTTGTGGATTCAGGCGCTGCCCTGAATTTGATGGACTTGGAGTATGCTAGGCGCTGTGGTTTTTTCTTGGAGCCCTTGCAGTATCCTATTCCATTGAGAGGAATTGGTGCTACACCTTTGGCCAAGAATAAGCCTCAGTATTGGACCCAATTGACCATGTGCATGGCTCCTGCACATCAGGAGGATATCCGCTTTCTGGTGTTGCATAATCTGCATGATGTGGTCGTTTTGGGGTTGCCATGGCTACAGGTTCATAATCCAGTATTGGACTGGAAATCTATGTCTGTGTCCAGCTGGGGTTGCCAGGGGGTATATGGTGATGTTCCATTTTTGTCTATTTCGTCTTCCACTCCTTCTGAAGTTCCAGAGTTTTTGTCGGATTATCGGGATGTATTTGATGAGCCCAAAGCCAGTGCCCTACCTCCTCATAGGGATTGCGATTGTGCAATTAATTTGATTCCTGGTAGTAAGTTTCCTAAGGGCCGATTGTTCAATTTATCTGTGCCAGAGCACGCCGCTATGCGGAGTTATGTAAAGGAATCCTTGGAGAAAGGCCATATTCGCCCATCGTCATCACCGTTAGGAGCAGGGTTCTTTTTTGTGGCCAAGAAGGATGGTTCTTTGAGACCTTGTATTGATTACCGCCTTCTTAATAAAATTTCAGTCAAATTTCAGTATCCTTTGCCGTTGCTGTCTGATTTGTTTGCTCGTATTAAAGGGGCTAGTTGGTTCACCAAGATAGATCTTCGAGGGGCGTATAATCTTGTGCGTATTAAACAAGGCGATGAATGGAAAACAGCATTTAATACGCCCGAGGGCCATTTTGAGTACCTGGTTATGCCATTCGGGCTTTCCAATGCTCCATCAGTATTTCAGTCCTTTATGCATGACATCTTCCGAGAGTACCTGGATAAATTCCTGATTGTGTATTTGGATGATATTTTAGTCTTTTCGGATGATTGGGAGTCTCATGTGAAGCAGGTCAGAATGGTGTTCCAGGTCCTTCGTGCAAATTCCTTGTTTGTGAAGGGGTCAAAGTGTCTCTTTGGAGTTCAGAAGGTTTCATTTTTGGGGTTCATTTTTCCCCTTCTACTATCGAGATGGACCCTGTTAAAGTCCAGGCCATTTACGATTGGACTCAGCCGACATCTGTGAAGAGCCTGCAAAAGTTCCTGGGCTTTGCTAATTTTTATCGGCGCTTCATCGCTAATTTTTCTACTGTTGCTAAACCGTTGACTGATTTGACCAAGAAGGGTGCTGATGTGGTCAATTGGTCTTCTGCGGCTGTAGAGGCTTTTCAGGAGTTGAAGCATCGTTTTTCTTCTGCCCCTGTTTTGTGCCAGCCAGATGTTTCGCTTCCGTTTCAGGTTGAGGTTGATGCTTCTGAGATTGGAGCAGGGGCTGTTTTGTCGCAGAGAAGTTCTGATGGCTCGGTGATGAAGCCATGTGCTTTCTTTTCTAGAAAGTTTTCGCCTGCTGAGCGTAACTATGATGTTGGTAATCGTGAATTGTTGGCCATGAAGTGGGCATTCGAGGAGTGGCGTCATTGGCTGGAACTAGCCAAGCATCGCGTGGTGGTCTTGACAGATCACAAGAATTTGACTTATCTTGAGTCTGCCAAATGGTTGAATCCGAGACAGGCTCGATGGTCGTTATTTTTCTCCCGTTTTGATTTTGTGGTTTCGTACCTTCCGGGCTCTAAGAATGTGAAGGCTGATGCCCTGTCAAGGAGTTTTGTGCCTGACTCTCCGGGTGTTCCTGAGCCGGCGGGTATTCTCAAAGAGGGGGTAATTTTGTCTGCCATCTCCCCTGATTTGCAGCGGATGCTGCAAAAATTTCAGGCTGATAGACCTGACCGTTGCCCAGCGGAGAAACTGTTTGTCCCTGATAGATGGACTAGTAGAGTTTCTCTGAGATTCATTGTTCAGTGTTGGCTGGGCATCCTGGAATCTTTGGTACCAGAGATTTGGTGGCTAGATCCTTCTGGTGGCCGTCTTTGTCGCGGGATGTGCGTTCTTTTGTGCAGTCCTGTGGGACTTGTGCTCGGGCTAAGCCCTGCTGTTCTCGTGCCAGTGGGTTGCTTTTGCCCTTGCCGGTCCCGAAGAGGCCCTGGACGCATATTTCTATGGATTTTGTTTCGGAACTCCCCATCTCTCAAAAGATGTCGGTCATTTGGGTGGTTTGTGATCGCTTTTCTAAGATGGTCCATTTGGTACCTTTGTCTAAATTGCCTTCCTCCTCTGATTTGGTGCCATTATTTTTCCAGCATGTGGTTCGTTTACATGGTATCCCGGAGAACATCGTTTCTGACAGAGGTTCCCAGTTTGTTTCAAGGTTTTGGCGATCCTTTTGTACTAGGATGGGCATTGATTTGTCTTTTTCCTCGGCTTTCCATCCTCAGACAAATGGCCAAACCGAACGAACTAATCAAACTTTGGAAACATATCTGAGATGCTTTGTTTCTGCTGATCAGGATGATTGGGTGTCCTTTTTGCCGTTGGCTGAGTTCGCCCTTAATAATCGGGCCAGCTCGGCTAGTTTGGTTTCGCCGTTTTTCTGCAATTCTGGTTTCCATCCTCGTTTCTCTTCAGGGCAGGTTGAGTCTTCAGACTGTCCTGGTGTAGATACTGTGGTGGATAGGTTGCAGCAGATTTGGACTCATGTGGTGGACAATTTGACATTGTCCCAGGAGAAGGCTCAACGTTTCGCTAACCGCCGGCGCTGTGTGGGTCCCCGACTTCGTGTTGGGGATTTGGTTTGGTTGTCGTCTCGTTATGTTCCTATGAAGGTTTCCTCTCCTAAGTTTAAGCCTCGTTTCATTGGTCCGTATAAGATTTCTGAGGTTATCAATCCTGTGTCATTTCATTTGGCCCTTCCTGCTTCTTTTGCCATCCATAATGTGTTCCATAGGTCGTTATTGCGGAGATACGTGGCGCCTGTGGTTCCATCCGTTGATCCTCCTGCCCCGGTGTTAGTTGAGGGGGAGTTGGAGTATGTGGTGGAGAAGATTTTGGATTCTCGTGTTTCAAGACGGAAACTCCAGTACCTGGTCAAGTGGAAGGGTTATGGTCAGGAAGATAATTCCTGGGTTTTTGCCTCTGATGTTCATGCTGCCGATCTAGTTCGTGCCTTTCATTTGGCTCATCCTGGTCGGCCTGGGGGCTCTGGTGAGGGTTCGGTGACCCCTCCTCAAGGGGGGGTACTGTTGTGAATTCTGTTGTCGGGCTCCCTCCTGTGGTCATGAATGGTACTTCGGCTGGTTCTGTCCATGGACTTCCTCTGGTGGGTGTTTCTGAGTTTCACAGGTGACGAGGTTAATTCGTTAGCTGCTGCTCTATTTAACTCCACTTAGATCTTTGCTCCATGCCACCTGTCAATGTTCCAGTATTGGTCTAGTTCACTCCTGGATCGTTCTTGTGACCTGTCTTCCCATCAGAAGCTAAGTTCCAGCTTGTATTTCTTTGGTTTGCTATTTTTCTGTCCAGCTTGCTTTTTAATTTGTTGTCTTGCTTGCTGGAAGCTCTGGGACGCAGAGGGAGCGCCTCCGCACCGTGAGTCGGTGCGGAGGGTCTTTTTGCACCCTCTGCGTGATCTTTTTGTAGGTTTTTGTGCTGACCACAAAGTAACCTTTCCTATCCTCGGTCTGTTCAGTAAGTCGGGCCTCACTTTGCTAAATCTATTTCATCTTTGTGTTTGTATTTTCATCTTTACTCACAGTCATTATATGTGGGGGGCTGCCTTTTCCTTTGGGGATTTTCTCTGAGGCAAGGTAGGCTTTATTTTTCTATCTTCAGGGCTAGCTAGTTTCTTAGGCTGTGCCGAGTTGCATAGGGAGCGTTAGGCGCAATCCACGGCTATTTCTAGTGTGTTTGATAGGTTTAGGGATTGCGGTCAGTAGAGTTCCCACGTCCCAGAGCTCGTCCTTATTATCAGTAACTATCAGGTCATTCCGTGTGCTCTTAACCACCAGGTCCATTATTGTCCTGACCACCAGGTCATAACACTGTCCCTTAGCAGCTCCTAGGATCGCTAGAGTAGCTGTTCTCTAAGGAATACAGGAATCACACACAAAACTACTGCAAGCAACACAAACTACAGCACAGTGAATGAATCCAACAAAGTCTATCACCAGCAGGAAACATTAGTAGGGGAATGTATTTAAAGCTGCACTTGAAAGGTGATAGGACAGACAAACAGGTAAATGAAAAACACCTGATACCCAAAGATAGATAACAGAACTAAAACCCCCAAAGAAAAGGTGTATATGTCGTGGATCAGCAGAAAGAGACAACGACCACAGAATCAAGGGTTTGAATCCAGAAGCATGACAACTTATCAATTTGGATATCTGCCCACACATAGTGAGGTAAACTACAAGAGTTAAGTACTGTCTCGATTGGGTACACCTTGTCATACTGGTATAGCTTTTACGCTGTTTTTAACACAATAGTGTTAGCTAAATACCCTATTTTATTTACATGTAATATTACTTTTCACTTACTACAGTGTATTTGCTCATTTTGTTTATACCTTAGGTTCTGTCCGGTAAATGGTGAATGCACACCTATGCATTGCAATTACACCAATATATGCTTTGGCTCGTTTTTTTTAAATTTTATTAATCCATTCTGGTCCATGAGTTTCACCACAAGTGAAACTTAAACCAAGTTTTGAGATGACTTATGCAAAAACCCAGTTTAGAAATTGGGCAAGAACTAGTCTAAGCAACTCTGATAGACTCTCTGATCCATCTTTGGCACAAAACACTGAGAATTTCATCATGATTGCAATGCTAGTCATTAAATCTTAGAGTCTTCGAGATCTCTTAAATAGACGAGAAATGGGAGCCATAATGCATTTGAATGATGCATTTTCTGTGAAGCTGGACATAACTCTAGAGATCTATAGTTAAAAGTCGCAATGCCTAAAGAAACTTGTTGGAAACAATTATTATAACAAAATGAAAGAGTGGAAGCCACGGACTAGCTGTATGGAGTGTTCTTCAGTGAATATAATTTCTCATGTTCCTTTTTATAACATCAAAAGGGCGTGTGACCGATAAACTTGAGAAAAGCAATTCAGATCTCAGATAATGTAGGAAACAGAGATATAAATGACTGTGATTTCCTTTTTCCACTCAGGGATGGTAGCAGTTTGAGAGATAATCTAACATTTGCCGAGACTGATCAGTCCATTACCGACATACACATTGAAGATTCTATTGGGAAAGATAACCTGAGGGTTAGTTAAAAAGAACACAGGTAAGGAATACAAAACACTACAGCAAATGCAAGTGATGTGTGTGGTATGTGTGTGATGTGTGGTGCGTGTGTGTATGTATATGGTGTGTTGTGTGTAAGGTGTGTGTATATGTGTGTGGTGAGGTGTGTGTGTGTCTCCCTATCATCATGCATGCCTATGTCAGATCTGTGTGGGTGCATCCAGAGCCCTGTCTGTCTGTGCAGTTGAATATTTATAGCTGTGTGGGTGGCAGTCCTTCTGCTTTATCACTCATGTGTGACTAGGTATAATTAGATTTTTGCTTATTAATTTGTGTTTTTCGCCTTCAGTTGTGTAAGGGAATGCAATCTGGACCACACTATAAATGAAGGGAAAGAAAAAATCTGCAAAACGAATCATGCATTTTTCATGAAAAAAATAAACCCAAAAATATAGTAGAATAAAGTTCTCTTCTCTTGAGACTTTTAAACTTTTGTTAGTTTCCTACTTTCCTTAGTGAAAGCAGCAGACATTATGACTGTAATAATTATATATTAGTAAGATATTTCATGAGGCCCCCGCCAGGACGGTAGGGTACTCGGTACTGGGTCCGGTACTTAAAGGGGAAGTCACAGTGGCAGCGACCCGGTCCATGGCCAAATAATGGTAAAGGTCTTTAAAGGGGTTTGTGGAATAAAGTTTGTGTTCGTGACCCCACCTGTGGTATTCGGTCAGTGGGGACCGATGCTGCTTAACGGGGTCCTCTGGGGTGATGTTATAGCAGCTAGATGGTATAACTTTCCACAGCTGAAGTTGGGTCCCCAGGGCTCCCGGTGTGTAGGTGAAGATGATGGGTGGTGCGGTAAGAAACAGAGGACACAGGTTTGCAGTCTCTTTACCTGGTTTACTGAAGGCTTCAGGCAACCGCCGTCCAGGGCACCAGATCACAGGTACAGGTAGGGTCTGGCCAGCTTGGAAGCAAGTTCAGAGTCCCCTTTACCGGGTGGAGTTACAAGCCTTCCTACCAGCACTTTGGTGAAGTCCCTTGCTGCCTGTGGCTTCTAACAAGGTCCTCACAATTCTCTCTGTCTCCTTAAAGGTGGGACACAAACCCGTATGACAGGTGACTTGAGCCTTTTTACAGGGTCTCTGTCATGACCCAGGCTCTATGTGCCACTGTGCCTCCTGGGTGTTAGAGCAGACAGGTTACATGTAGTCATACTGTCCTGCCGGTTTCTGCTATGCCTCTTAGAGTCAGACACAACCTATCTGATTGTTGGTTGTTGTGGTAGCAAATTCTGGAGAACTGGTGGAGCATAACAAGTCTGAAGAACTAGATATTTGGATGATGAAAGTCTTAGGTTGACATAGAACATGGGTAGGGTAGTAGACAGAAAAAAATGGGAGATATATGAAATATGGAAGTTCAGCATAGGCGAGAGCTTTATGAGTGAGAGTAATAAATTTAAAGTGAATGGGCAACGAGTGCAGTGAGCGTCACAGGCTAGCAGCATTGGTATGGCAAAGGAGATTTTAATGCAGAGAACACCGATAGAAATCAGTTACAATAATAAATTAATGAACACGTTTTAGCTGTAACCAAACTAAGGAAAGGGGGAACTTTTGGAGATTTTTTTTCGATGTAGGTGCAGCGCCCCAGAGTCCTGGTCGTTGCAGTAATGTCGTTCTTCCACCAGGGGGAGCGATGTTACGTCTGATGGCACGAAAGGAGCTCACCCTGCCAGGTATCACAGCCACACACACACTTCCCACGCCGGCCACCAGGGGGAGCTAAGGGTTCTATCTATTAGGCCACTCCTCACACTTGGGTAAAACTGGGGGTTTGGTTAGGAAGTGAGGTCAGTTGGAGTTGGAGGAGAAGCTGACTGGAGGGAGAAGGAGATAGTCAGTAGGAGAGGAGAGGAGCAGACTGGGCTCGGCCCAGGAAGGAAAGAAGGACACAGAGCTGCACCTGCAACCCATGCGGCAGCCTCCTAAGAAAGGACAAGAAAGGAAGTGTGCCGTAGTGAGTGAGCACAGAAGTCGTAGCAACAGGAGTAAAACACCAGTGGGAGACCAGCTAGAAGCAGGCTGCCTCCCACTGAGCGCAGATCCAGTAGCCGGAACACCGAGGGAGTAATAGACTCTACGCTTTAGTTCAGAGACCGGCAGGACAGTCAATTCCAAGTTGGCTGCCCGACCTAAGAACCTAAGCAGACAAGGTGGCAACGCATAGGAGGGGTGACGCTAGGGTCCCTATAAAATAGCCTCAGGCCACCACCATCATACGGGTTGGTCCTATCCATCTGGGGGACCGAGAGAAGAGTTACAAGAGTGAGGACCCTATGGGAACTAATGCACGCAGGGACCTACTACGTTACTGTGTGCAAGGGGAAGGCTACTGATTTCCACCTGGATAAGGGGACTCTGGAATTGCCATTAGACCGGCCGGACTCTGCCTACCCTGTCATCCGGCACTCTTGACTGTGGATGCTGAAGCCTTCAGTAAAGGTAAAGAGACTGTACCCATTGTGTCCTCATTATTCACCGCACCTTGCACCACCCACCATCAACATCTACACTTCTGGGAAGCCCTAGGGATATACTTTACCTGTGGAAAGGTATACCATCTTGCTGCCATTCCATCACCCCAGCGGACCCCTAAGCAGCGTCGGTCACCCTGACCGAATACTACAGGTGGCGTCACGAACACTACCACCATCTACAAACTATTTGAACTCTATTTAATTTGGGCGCCCCTCATAGGGCCACGGTCCGGGTCGGGCCACTGTGACATCCCAGCTGAGGGAACTGAAGGACCCGGTACCGAGTACCCCATTGCCCTTTCACGTGGGGCGATCCATAGGTGATATGAGCGTACTATGAGAATGTAGGGTGTCAAAGACAGATCTGAGTTGAAAAGAGCCCAAAACAGTGAACTTACTGTCTAGGAGTTAAGAAGAACAAGCACTGAAATGGAAATAACTGGAAATATCAGTAGAATGTAAGTTAGTAGATAGCTGAAACAATAGAAATTATTTTTTTTTCAAAAGATTCAATTTCAGATAAAGAGGAGATGCGATATTAGACACAGGGGACAGACAATCACTGGTGTTTTTAGTATTATTTGGGTGATATCACAAAAGAAAATTATATGATTCAGTGTGGTTAGCTTAGAGATTCTAATGAAAGTTAAATTTTATATTTATCCAGTGGGGGCTATGTACAAAAAAAAAATAGGAAATCCGTGGACTGAATCCTGAAGAACCTCAACACCAAGAGTAGAAGAAGCAGGCAACAAACTGTAAATGAACAATCAGAGAGGTTTAAAGGGAACCTGTCACCCCCAAAATCGAAGGTGAGCTAAGCCCACAGGCATCAGGGGTTTATCTATAGCATTTTGTAATGCTGTAGATAAGCCCCCGATGTATCCTGAAAGATGAGAAAAAGAGGTTAGATTATACTCACCTGGGCAGGCGGTCCAATCCGGGGCCTCCCATCTTCATAGGATGACGTCCTCTTCTTGTCTTCACGCTGCGGTGCAGGCGTACTTTGTCAGCCCTGTTGAGGGCAGAGCAAAGTACTGCAGTGCGCAGATGCCAGGCCTCTCTGACCTTTTCCGGCGCCTGCGCACTGCAGTACTTTGCTCTGCCCTCAACAGGACAGACAAAATACACCTGTGCCGGAGCCGCAGCGTGAAGACAAGAAGAGGACGTCATTGTAAGAAGATGGGAGGCCCCGGACCGCGACGCCCATTGGACCAGACCGCAGCATCACAGAATGCTGTAGATAAGCCCCTGATGCCGGTGGGCTTAGCTCACCTCTGATTTTGGGGGTGACAGGTTCCCTTTAAAGTAGAATGAGGGAGAGAGCCTTTCACCAGTTAGTTTAAGCATGTTAAAGTGGCCACCACATTATGGAATAATGGCCTGCACAGCTAGGTAAATATATATATATTTTTTAACTTCTCTTCGTTGCAGAGATATTAGTTTTTATATTTTCGATTATAATTTATGATAATTGTGAGCAAAAATTGCTGGAAGAGCAAAAGAAGCGTAGGTTATACAAAACAGTTGTCGCTTACTTATCTCTTTAGGTCTTCTCTCCTCATGTCACAACCCCAGTGAAGTGCTGCTTTATTTAGAGACCAGTGGTGAGTGAGTTTTTTCCTCACAATTTTGTTCTGCTTTATCTAAAGCTGAGCACCAGTACCTATGGTAATCTGCAATAAATGTTTGCCTGAATGTATTACTGGAGGGTGTGTTAGCAGTGCCAGAATTTCTGCCTTTTATTTCTTATCATCAATGAAAAGCCCAACTGAGTGCTACCAATGGTTTCTCCCTGGGGCGTGTACTTTGTCCCTTGTAATAGGCTGATCAATCATAAACTAGCAGCAATACACAGGGGAAAAAGGAGCACCCATGCAAATGCTTAGACCAGGTTTCTCTGTGTGAGACATGTAATGACATGCAGTCTGATCACCTCAATGATCTCTCTGCAGAGTTGAGTGTGACTACAAAGTGGCAGAATAGCACTGATTACTAACACCTTTAGCTTTCATCTCAAAGCAGTCAGTGTGTTGGGAGAGGCTGTACAGCAGAGCTAAGTCTCATTACAAACATGTCTGCAGCTGCATGCCTCCTCTCACAGTGCTGACAACTCTGCAGTATGCCTCCTCTCCATACTGACTGCTAGGAGTTGAAAGCTGAAAAGTGTTTGCAATTTCTGCTTAATCCAGCCAGTTTTCAATCACACACAGAGCTCTGCAGTGAAACCAGTCAGGAAAGCAGACTGTCATTACAAGTCTCAAACTGGGAAATCACTTCTAAGCTATTTTGAATGAGTATTTTTTTCCTTGCCTGTTGCTGCTTGCTTATGATTGGTCAACCCCAAGCAGGTGGAAAAGTACACGCCCCAGAGACAAATCTCTGGTAATGCCCAGTTGAGCTTACTTAAATTATAAACTAAATTTTACAAGCTAATATCTCCACAATGTTGAGGAGAAATAAAAAATAAAAACTATGTTTTCCTCAGCTATGCAGCCACAATTCCATGATGATGTTTAACATGCTTTGCAATGCCAATACAGCGAAGCATACTGACTGAGTACCTGAATTTGTGGTCTACAGACTTAAATGCCGAAGAAGAGAAATCCAGAAGAATCAATTGGAATTAGTCACCAACTTGTTTCAATAAAGTGAATTCACATTACACATAAAATATTGTATCAGCAACATACGTTGCCTTTATTTTCCTGTGGTTGTGATCTACTTTTATACAAATTTGAAGAGAAAAATAGAAATAAACTGACACTGGCAAACTGTGCTATTATGCCCAGTGCTGGGTATGAGGGAGTGGTGCTTGACACAGCAATTCCCTCTTTAGTGTTGTGTGAACTCATATGCCATGTATCACCCCCTCAAGCAATGCACTGACATCATGCTGTGCATTGGCTTTGCCTACATTGTTCATTTATTCTTACAGAAAGATTTAAAGCAACATAAGCAGATTTCGCAATACTAATGTGAACAGATAAGTAATATTTAATGTGAAATTATCATAGTTATAATCATCATAGCAAAGCTCATAAAGTTTTTACTGAACTAATAAAATGTTAACACTAGTGCTCATAAAATGTAGAACTAAACTTTGTACCAGAAATGGTGTCGAAATCAACACAGTACTAGAAATGGTACCAATCATAGTACCAATAAAATATAGTAGTATGCAGATTATAATCTATTGGGCCCATAAAAATGTATTACCAGACACTTTACCAATTGTAGTGCCTATGATATATGGTCTCAGGCATGATACCAACTGTGGTGCTCATAAAATAAAAAAACAAAAGAATAGCTCAATGCGTAGATTACATCAGAGCCAGAGAATTGAAGTGATTGATTACCAATTATATATGAAAGTTAAAAAAAACTTTATTTTTATTGGTAAAGAAACACATTAAATCAGAACAAAGTGCTGGAATAGAAAAGACAGAGCTCACTTTTTTGAATAGTTAAACAGGTATAAAGGCAAAAAGCTACAGAGCAAATGGAAAAATAGACCTATAATTTTATATAGTCCCTTGTCTACTCAAAGCTCCATATAGCTATTTGGGATACAGAAAAAATGCTGCAATAGAGAGTTGGGCTCCAATATTATATCAGGGAGATATGGCCTGCTCATATGGGTTGTACCAATATTAAGCAATTAACAAATAAATAACTGACTTTGTTAACCGTGGTCAGTTCTGCAAGTGCACATATGACCGGTGGCAATTTGTGCACACGTCTCACCATATTAAAAGACTGTGCCACTGCCAACAAACTATGCAGATGATCAGATAATCAATTCATAGTTGGTAAAACCAATGGAACTCACTGTTCAATTCACTCCCATTAAAGTGCATATTTATATACAATTATATTAAACCATAGGAAGATGTAAAAGGTTTTATTATACTTGTGCAGTGAATTGTCGTATAACAAATGAGGAGCTGCTGCCTTCTGCCCTGACGCGTACGTTTCGCCCTTCTTCTTCGGGGGGCATGCTAAAGTATGGGGAAAAGCAGTTTAAAGAGCCCAATGTACCAATAGAAAAATATCTAACCAGTGACATCACTTGTAACTAGGTACCACGGTGCACGCGCTCGCTACAGGGTAGCTTCTGCCACAAGTGAATCTAAATCACGACCACTCATCATGTGACATATTCAACAATGCCCTAACCGATTACATCATTCATAACTAGTAAGCACGGCGCATGCGGCAGCTGAAACTAGCTCGTACTAAGGATAATTCAGAGTCGCGGTCACATGTCATGTCGACGCCATTAGCTACGCCCAAAAGCAGGCCAGTAGGTACAGCATAACACATAGCACAAATGACTGCACAATCGAAATCATAACAAAGCCAGCAGCCCACATTTGATCAATGTTTAGCCAGTGAAGCAGTGGGGGACATTATAGATGTTCTCAGCTACTAATATCCTCACCTATTCACCTCTTACTAAACAAACATTGTGACTGAATCCAGTACAAAACTATTACCCTCATCCACAAAGCACTCCATGGCTCAGCACCACCCTACATCTCCTCTCTGGTCTCAGTCTACCACCCTACCCGTGCCCTCCGCTCCGCTAATGACCTCAGGTTAGCATCCTCAATGATCAGAACCTCCCACTCCCATCTCCAAGACTTATTACGTGCTTCGCCAATTCTTTGGAATGCACTACCCAGGTTATTAAGATTAACCCCCATAGCTTTAAGCGTGCCCTAAAAACATATTTGTTCAGACTGGCCTACTGCCTTAACGCATTAACCTAACTATCCCTGTGTGGCCCATTCAAAAAAAAAAACAAAAAAGCAAAAAAAAAACCTTAAACCTTAACCACTTTCTGACCTCGGACGGGATAGTACGTCCGAGGTCAGAAGCTCCGCTTTGATGCGGGCTCCGGCGGTGAGCCCGCATCAAAGCTGGGACATGTCAGCCCGATCTGCCCGCGCCTATTAACTAGTTAAATGCCGCTGTCAAACGCAGACAGCGGCATTTAACTACCGCATCCGGGCGGGCGGCCGGAAATGATGTCATCGCCGACCCCCGTCACATGATCGGAGGTCGGCGATGCTTCAGAATTGTAACCATAGAGGTCCTTGAGACCTCTATGGTTACTGATCGCCGGTAGCTCTGAGCGCCACCCTGTGGTCGGCGCTCACAGCACACCTGATTTTCTGCTACATAGCAGCGAACAGCAGATCGCTGCTATGTAGCAGAGCCGACCGTGCTGTGCCAGCTTCTAGCCTCCCATGGAGGCTATTGAAGCATGGCAAAAGTAAAAAAAAAAGTGAAAAAAAGTGAAAAAAATAAAAAAAATATAAAAGTTTAAATCACCCCCCTTTCGCCCCAATCAAAATAAATCAATAAAAAAAAATCAAATCTACACATATTTGGTATCGTCGCGTTCAGAATCGCCCGATCTATCAATTAAAAAAAAGTATTAACCTGATGGCTAAACGGCGTAGCGATAAAAAAATTCAAAACACCAGAATTACATTTTTTTGGTCGCCGCGACATTGCATTAAAGTGCAATAACGGGCGATCAAAAGAACGTATCTGCACCAAAATTCTATCGTTAAAAACGTCATCTCGGCACGCAAAAAATAAGCCCTCACCCGACCCCAGATCATGAAAATTGGAGACGCTACGAGTATCGGAAAATGGCACAATTTTTTTTTTCTAGCAAAGTTTGGAATTTTTTTCACCACTTAGGTAAAAAATAACCTAGTCATGTTAGGTGTCTATGAACTCGTACTGACCTGTAGAATCATAATGTCAGGTCAGTTTTAGCATTTAGTGAACCTAGCAAAAAAAGCCAAACAAAAAACACGTGGGGGATTGCACTTTTTTTGCAATTTCACCGCACTTGGAATTTTTTTCCCGTTTTCTAGTGCACGACATGCTAAAACCAATGATGTCGTTCAAAAGTACAACTCGTCCCGCAAAAAATAAGCCCTCACATGGCCAAATTGACGGAAAAATAAAAAAGTTATGGCTCTGGGAAGGAGGGGAGTGAAAAACGAACACGGAAAAACGAAAAATCCCAAGGTCATGAAGGGGTTAATCAGGTTCCTCGCATCATGTTCTCATACATTTCATGCAGTTAATAGCCCTCTGTTTCTGTACTGCTACATACTTAGGCAGTTATCTGGTTCATGCAGCTTTACATGAACACCCGAGCCTTACACTGTGGCTGATCCGACTAACTAAAGCAATTGTTACCATCCACCTCTCGTGTCTCCCCTTTTCCTCATAGTTTGTAAGCTTGCGAGCTGGGCCCTCATTCCTATTGGTATCTATTTTGAACTGTGATTTTTATTATGCTGTAATGTCTGTTGTCTGTACAAATCCCCTCTATAATTAGTAAAGCGCTGCGGAATATGTTGGCGCTATATAAATAAAATTATTATTATTATTATTTATTATTGATTGAAAGAACTATTCAAATCTATTCTTAAGAAAATAAATGAATGAAATACTAAGTTCATACAGTGTATTGTGATGTTATTATGTTTATATAAAAGTAATATCTACTAAAAACTTAAAAAAAATAATAGTGATAGAAGTGAATTAATATTAAAAGGCATGATCCATATATTAATCACGAATTATGAGTACAATTAATAAAGGAAATGACCTATGTGAAAAGAATCGTGTTGATTACATATAATATTTATATGACATTGTATGACAATAAATGATGAAAAAACATATATGTATTAATCTGAATGAAAGTACATAATATTACCTAAAACTTTGTGCTATAACTACCAATATAAAAAGGTGACCATGTAAAAAAGATAAAATAGATTAAAAGACGTATTAAAATACATATGTAATGCTAATAAGCAAAATTTATAACAGTAAATTTGTTTGAAAACTCTTTCAACTATTAAACCACCAGAGGTGGAGAATAGATGGGGATGTTTAGAAGAAACAAAAGGCTGCCACTTTTTAAGGAAAGAACAAGGGCTCGGGAGGATCCCCCAGATTAAATATAGTTTTGAATATTCAAATCCCCCAGATCCCCAGATTCAATACAGTAGTTGTTTTCCAGGAGGAACAGTCTAGCCGGTAGACAGATCTCCACAACTCCAGGGTCGAATCAGCCTCAGTACATCAAAAAAACAGACAGTCTAGGTAAGTCAAAGATGATGAATCATCACGGTGATTATAGAAGGACTACCTTCAACCAGTGAACTTTCAGAAAAATTTAGACGTAAAAGACAAGAAGATAAAATATTAAAATCATAAAAACACTAAAATACATTTGAATTTTATATTGTTTCCATTATTCAAAGCACGAGGGGGAAACTATACCATCACTACAGAAATGCCCTAAACCCAACATTTTCATTTAAACCTTATGGTGCTGAGGTTCCAACCTATATATCCATTTACTTTCCTGTTTGGCTAATACTTTTCCAACATCTCCTCCTCTAAAGCCCATATTTATGGCATCAATCCCTTTGATTTAAAAAAAAATGAGGATTACATTTGTGAAATAACTTAAAATGTTTTGGGAGGCTAAAAAGGTGGAATCGTCAGTTACATTTTTTGCTTTCTCAATACCAAGGTAATGCTCACTCACGCTAATTTTTAATTCCCTGTTTGTCAAGATGAAGTATATTTTTTTGCATGAACACTCCGTATGGTAAACAATACCTTTGATAGAAGATGTAATTTCCTAATTTCATAACTGTTGGACCCGTCATGATTTTTATAGCATTTTGTTTTCGTTAAATTAGCGAAAGCCTTGCACAAACTGCAAGGAAAAAAACTTTATTTTCATTACTTTTAGAATAATCTTGTTTGGTGGGGTCATAACGGCTATGCACTAAATTATGTGAACATTTAGCTACAATGAACAGGGTAGGTAATAAAACCTTTTTTAATATAAGGTCTATAAACAAGATATTCCAATGTTTTTTGACAATTTCTTTGAAGCCATACCATTGGTTGTGAAAATTTGTTACCAATCGAACCTGATCATCTTTCACCGATTGTTTATTTGGGAAGTTTGTTCTTATACAATAGATGATCCCTAGATGCATTTTTGGCTCTATGGTAACCTTCCAGAGACTTGCCATGTTCCTCAAAATGTTTGGACAATTCTCTTGTAATTCAAATTGTTCTCTCTGAGAGAATTCTCTTTGCACTCAAAAATTGTCCAATAGGAATCCCTTGAATGGTTGCACGGGGTTACGAGTAGGTTGCATGGAGAATAGAATTTGTTGAATTTGGTAATCGAAACAAAGTTGAAGAGAGTTGTCCTTTTGGACTGGCTGCGATCTTGATGTCAGGAAACTCTACCAATCTAGCAAAATAATAAGTTAATTTCATGCTATATATCTATTATTATTGAGTTGGGCCATTATAATTTTTAGTTCTTCCATAGATCCTTCCCATATAAACATAACGTCATCAAAGTAACAGATCCAAATTTCTCAACACCTTGAATGTCATCATCTTGAAAAATGTCCCTTTCCCAAAATCCGAGAAAAAAGATTGTCATATGAGGGAACACACGCTGCCCCCATAGCCGTTACTTGTATCTCCGAGTAAATCTTTTTGTTGAATGTAAACACATTATGTGTTAATACAAATTCCAACAACTATATTATGAGTTTGGCCATTGGTTTCTCGACGTTCCTCGATTGTAAGAACCACTACACAACTTTTAATTTATCAACAAGCCGATTGAAGGTATATAATGCCTCTACATCTGCAGTCACAAATTCCATTTTATAATTTAGATGAATGTGGTCTAAATGAGCTATCGCAGCAGTTGTATCTTTTATATACGATAGTAGCTCTGACACCAAAGTCTTTAAATAATAAATAATCAATAATCTCACAAAGACCTTAATTTCTGGAAACAATTGGTCTTCCAGGTGGATTAAGGTCATTTTATGCATTTTTGGGATAAGATATGAAGTCGTCAATTTAGGATGAATGCTTTTATAGACATCCAATAGCCTTTTAGGATTTAAATGCCTCAGAGAGGATATCCATGAGCTCTCCATGAAATTTTGTTGCAACGTTTAATGTCATCTGTTTGTAGCAGTTAGCATTGTTCAACAACTGGTTGGCTTGACTTTCATACATATTATTTAGCCATACAACAATACTTCCTCCTTTATCTGCAATTTTGAAAACCACATCATTCCATTGTCCCAATGCTTTGAGAGCATTTCTGTCACTGAAATTTAAATTTCCATCTCTTCTAAAATTGGTTGCCAAAGCCTCTACATCCTTTGCAACCACTTTAGTAAAAATATCAACTGCTGGAACCAATGGTAAAGATTGGAACTTTTTGCACTTAGTAATTAGATGTATAGGAAAGGTACTTATCTCAGGTGAATTCTCATCCATCAAAGATTGTACAATTTCCAAGGCTTCTTGTTCTTCTTAACATATCAAAACTATTGGATTTATAATGAAGTTTTTTTAGTATCAATTTTCTTGAAAAAAGGTTTAGGTCTTTTATGCCTGTAGCAGAGACATTTATGTGTCTGTCAATACATGAGATGAAAAGTTAATTACCTTTAATAAGTTTTATCTATAGGTTTTGTAGTTATAGGTTTCATGAGCCTTTTTCTTCTTGTACTTGCTCTTGGGTCACGTTCAGATTCTACATTGGGGCTATTTCCATCACTCAAAGAGGAACATGAATGGATAGATGAACTTCTAGAGATGGTCCACTTAAGGGCAGATTTTTTAATTGCCAATGAAAAATGTTTTCTGTTTCAAAATCATTGAGGTCTCGTTCATATTTTTGTAATTTATCAGTGCTTATAGATTTCTCCCATTTTTCAAAATCTTTCTCCAAGTTAGAAAGTGCTTCTTGAAAAACCTCAGCTTTCATTTCCCGCTGTAGTACTTTCTGAAGGGTTTCAATATCATCTTCAAATTTTTCATAGATAACATAATCCTCTTAATTACCGTATTTGAATAAACTCAAAAGAACAGGTGTTAGCTGCCTTAATCCATGTATGTATTAGTCCATTATCTTCTAAATCAAATGGCGGGTATACCCTATACCTGTATTCTAAGGCCTCTTGGTACAATTTTTTGATCAAGTTAATTCTACAATTAAGCTTTAGTCCACCACATTTCATTTTTATTTTTTGTATAACATGTTTTCATACTTTTTTTGATTTTCTTGATTTACAACGGAAACATTATTCTCAACTGATCCAGCACTTTTTCTGAATATATCAGTAGCTTTTGCCAGCCAATAATTTTCTTTAGCCCTAAAATCCATTGGGTCACACTCGTCTGTTCAAACAATAGAAGAGATTAATACTTATAACAAATATAGTCCTTAAATCCATAAACCATTCATTGGTGGGTATCACTTCTTTAGATAATATTAAAAACCAAAAAATCAGCTCAATACATAGATTACATCAGAGCCGGAGAATTGAAGTGATTGATTATCAATTATATATTTATTTTTAATATTTATAATTTATTTATTTATAATATTATACAGTATATTATATTTTGGATATTTTGGACACCTGGCCAATACAACACCAATTTCATGACTTTCATGATTGTGAATTTAGAGATGATCCATAGTCACTGGAAAAGCCTCTACTCAAGGGATTCAAAAGGAAACCTGCACTTCTTCCCGTGTTTTATGAAGGCTATCGGGTAAGAACTATATACTGTATAGATTATATTATCAAACCTAAAAGACTAAAAACAAATCAGTGCATTATTCAGCTATTTCTATTAAAGGTAAGCTTCCAGCATGTTTTTACTATTTAATCTGAGACTAAAATGATGTAGGGGCAGAGAACATGATTCCAGTGGTGTGTCACTCACTAGGCATACAGCTCTGACAAAAAATTAAGAGACCACCACATCAATACCCTGTCATGGGCAGCCCAATCTCCAGACCTGAACATCATTGAAAACCTCTGGAATGTAATCAAGTGGCTGATGGATAGTCACAAGCCTTCAACAAAGAAGAACTGCTTAATTTTTGTGCCAGAAGCAGTGTGAAAGACTGGTGGAAAGCATGCCAAGACGGATGAGAGCTGTCATTAAAAATCATGGTTATTCCACAAAATATTGATTTCTGAACTCTTCCTGAGTTAAAACATTTGTATTCCTGTTTCTAAATAATTATGAACTTGTTTTTTTTGCATTATTTGAGGCCACAAATAGTTCTTTGAAGGTCATGCAGATTTTGCTAGATGAAGAACGTGTGATCCTCAATAAGTCTAATGAGGTTTTAAGAGAACAAGTTGAAATTACTAAAAAGTTCTCAAGTGAACCTGAATTTGCTGCTAAGGAATTAAACCTACAAGACAGTATTGAGCGTTTTCAATTTAATTTAAAAGAAAGGAAGCATAAACAATTTATTAGAGATCTGCAGGACTTCAGAGACAATAAGGCCTATCTTTACCCAAATAGAGACTCGAGGGTACCTGAGGTGGATTACACGTCAACAGATACTGAGGTGTCGGACGTAGAAGGTCATCATAAGACACAAAGAGGGAGACAAAGGGGACGTGGGAGTAACCGTGGTAAGGGTAGAGATCGCAAACAACAACTCCCCCCTATTCCTTTTTTAGATCAGACTTACACCTTGCAGAACAGGCTGAACCCAGGGGGGACACAGAGTTTGAGCGTAAACCCCAAGTCCTGAATTTATCATCTAGGATTTTGACAACAAATGAAAAGAGTGTTTTAAGCAAGGGTTTGTCATTTGTTCCATCAAATGATTTCAATACATTTGAGGCCATTAAGGATCTCCATTTGTTTATTCGTAAACTTAAATGGAGGAAATTCCATATTCAGGAGGATAAAAAAGTATGAGCTTGGGGGTTTCTGATTCAATGTTGGAGGACATTAGACTGCTCTATGGCCTAG
Organism: Ranitomeya imitator; assembly: GCF_032444005.1. NCBI lineage: Eukaryota > Metazoa > Chordata > Amphibia > Anura > Dendrobatidae > Ranitomeya > Ranitomeya imitator. The sequence continues at coordinate 565,208,148 of NC_091283.1, read as the reverse complement.
CCGATGAGGACCTCACTACTAGGGGTGAAGGCCCTTTCACAGATCTTAGGTCAAAGAGCAAAAAAATGCCCCCACCTCAAATAGATTTAACATCTATGGATATCTTCCTTAATTTGGTTTCAAAGGATATTGAACATTTCGAGAAGGTCCCTTTCAATGCACATTTTAATTTAACATGTTATGAAATGTTGGCATTGGGTTGTCTTGAGAAGGACCACAGAGTTACAATTAAACCTTCAGAGAAAGGTGGTAACGTTGTGGTCATGGACTCCTCTGATTATAAACAAATGTGTCTACGCATTTTTCGTGACAAAAATTGTTACAATGTACTCTTATCAAATCCCACTGAGATTTTTCTTTGTGAGTTAAGAAATATTATTACACATGGTCTCTCCCAGATGGTCATTGATAAAACTGAAATGGAATTCATTACACCAAAATTTCCTGTCACAGCCACATTTTACTGCCTGCCCAGGGTCCATAAGGGTCTGTCTCCTTTGAAGGGGAGACCAATCGTGTCAGGTATGGGGAGTCTAACAAAAAATCTAGGGGTTTCTTTGGATAAAATTCTTAACCCCTTTGTTTTAGCTCTTAGTTCATATACGCGAGACACGACGGACCTATTGCGAAAGATTGAGGGCCTTATTTTGGATAGTGACACCATCCTTGGCAGCATTGATGTAGAAGCCCTCTACTCATCCATCCCTCATCAAAAGGGACTAGTGGCGGTTGACTCTTATCTAAAGAGTAGGGGGTGCCACAACAACTTTGTGATAGAGTGTTTGGAAATTTTATTGACACACAACTACTACACCTTTGACAGAAAGTACTTCCACCAGCTCAGGGGCACAGCAATGGGGAGTACATGTGCCCCGTCGTATGCTAATTTGCTCCTGGGCTGGTGGGAGGAAACTGTAGTCTTTGGTGAGAGTGGCATGGCAGACAATGATAGGACCTTATTGTGGCTCAGAATTATCGATGATGTGTTTGTCATATGGAGAGTGTTAGGGGTCGAGTTCCCGCCTCTGCACAGGGGGAATCTCAGGCCATCTCCGCTGCGGTCTCCCATTCTTCTCCTGCCGCAGTGGAGTTTGCTCAGCGGAGACGTCGGTCCCATCTTCTCGCTCAGTCTGACTCTGTGCAATGGGTTATTGATGCCTTTCCAGCTTCTGCCATTGTAGCCAGTACTGGGCAGCGGCGAGCAGACATTTTTTGGACTAAGTCCTGCTTTTCCCCTTCTGAGCATGCCCAGGGTAAGATCTCTCGTTGGAGATCAAGGGTCACATGCTTAGATACTGCAGCTAATCCCATTGGTCCTCTAGGAAGGTCCTGAAGGTGCTTAACTTCTGTGGCAGCATCCCATTGGTCCTTCTGGGAAGGTCCTGTACTTGCTGCAGCTATAAAAGGTTCGCATGACCGCACGGCCATGCGCTAGTATCAATCCAAGTTATGTGCTTTGCGCCAGTGTGGTTATGTGTGATTGTATTCAGGGACCCGGCTGAAATAAGCCCCTAGAATACCGGCACCTCCGGTGGGGAGATTGTGTGATTGTATTCAGGGACCCGGCAGAGATAAGCCCCTAGAATACCGGCACCTCCGGTGAGGAGATTGTGTGCTTGCAGGACCACTGACTGCTATCAGTTCAGCAGTTAGCTTGTGCTCCTGTGAATCTAACAGGGTGCAGTGCTTTCCTTTCATGGCTACTCTGTGAAGTAACAGAGCTAGCCTATACTACCAAATAGTGCCACCATTCACTAGCAGCAGGTTCCATCTGCACGGTGGACCCCGGGCTGCGAATGCACCAATAATAATAAACATCTATATTTACCCGGTGCGTTCTGCTAGCCCTAACAGAATATTAGCACCAGGGTCTGGCTAGTAAATGGCGGATGATCAGTGTCTACAGCGGTACATCCAGCAGCTGGAGGGTAGGTTGGCGGCTCTAGAACACACAACCTCAGCTGTGGATGTTACCGCAGTCGCTGTTCAGGCTGCGAGTGTAGCTGCAGCCAGTTTGTCCTCTGCCACCCCTGCTCCGACTTTATCCCGTCTCCCACTTCCAGACAAGTTTGCTGGTGACAGTAAGCTATGTCGGGGATTTGTGAGTCAGTGCTCCATACATCTAGAGCTCCTGGCTGCACGTGTTCCGACGGAATGGGCGAAAGTGGGATTTATTTTATCCCTTTTGTCGGCAGGGCACTGGAGTGGGCAACGCCGCTGTGGGAGTGTGATGATCGTGTGGTGCAGAGTGCTCCTCTCCTCCAGGACGCTCTGAAACAGGTCTTTTTAGGACCTCGTGTCACCCACGATACCGCGCTCCAATTGTTGGCAATTACACAGGGTTCGTCCATGGTCAGCCAGTTCGCCGTCCAATTCCGGACTCTGGCCTCTGAGCTGGAGTGGCCGGATAAAGTCCTTATTCCAGTGTTCTGGAAAGGACTGGCAGACCATGTGAAGGACGCCTTGGCCACCACGGAGATTCCCGCCACACTGGAGGAGCTCATTTCAATATCTACCCGCATCGACCTCCGTTTTACCGAGCGGAGGTTAGAGCGGACCCAGTGTAGGCAGAGGTTTCGGCTGGCTCCCACCTTCGCCAGACCTCTAGAATCTTCCGTTCTGGCGTCCGTCTCCCATGAGGCCATGGAGGTTTCTCGAGCGGGACCAAAGTCTCGGACCACTTGAGTACCCGTGGTTTGTAAAAATTGCCAACAGCTAGGACATCATGCCAATAAATGTCCACGGCGGTTGGGAAAACGATCGCATCTAGCAACCATTGGCGGAGGTTCACTAGACACAGCGGCATTTTCCTCCAAGCTGTCCTTTAAAGGGACAATCACATTAGGTTCATCCACTCTAACAGTCGAGCTTTGTGTGGACTCTGGAGCAGAGGGGAATTTCATGTCCTCTGCTTTTACTCTGCGCCATGCAATACCTCTGGTGATGCTCGCCAAACTGGTGACTGTTAGAGTAGTGAATGGATCAACACTTCCCTCACAAATCACATGCCAGACTGTCTCTTTCACGTTATCCATGTCCCCTTCCCTCCAGGAGATTATTTCCCTTCTTGTCCTTCCCGAGGGAATGGACGAGACTCTGCTGGGAATACCCTGGCTCCGTTTCCACTCCCCACATATTGAGTGGACCTCTGGGAGGATATTGGGTTGGAGTGAATCATGTAAGGGCAGATGTGTGAGGGAGTGCGTTCAGGTTTCCACTACCGAGATACCCGCAGATCTTTCTTCCCTTCCCAAGTGCTATTGGTCCTATGCAGACATGTTCTCCAAAAAGGCTGCGGAGACCCTTCCGCCTCACTGCCCCTATGACTGTCCTATTGATCTCATACCTGGAGCAGAACCTCCTCGGGTCTATCCCCTCTCTCTCCCGGAAACGGAGGCTATGTCCCAATACATCCAGGAGAATTTGGCAAGAGGGTTCATTAGGAAGTTAGTGTCACCTGCATGGGCGGGGTTCTTCTTTGTGAAGAAGAAGAACGGAGAATTACGTCCATGTATAGATTACAGGGATCTTAACACCATCACCTTTAAGAATAAGTACCCGTTGCCCCTGATTTCTGAGCTCTTTGATAGGCTACGGGGAGCAAGGGTATTTACCAAATTAGATGTGCGGGGTGCTTATAACCTGATTCGCATCCGTGAGGGGGACGAATGGAAGACGGCTTTTAATATCAGGGATGGGCACTATGAGTATCTGGTGATGCCCTTCGGGCTCTGTAATGCCCCAACTATTTTCCAAGGCTTTGTTAATGATATCTTCCCGGGATATGCTCTCCACCTCGGTCATAGTCTATCTGGATGATATTCTCATCTTCTCTCCAGATATTGACTCCCACCGGAGAGATGTTGGCAGAGTCTTCGACCTCTTACGGGCAAACTCCCTCTATGCAAAGTTGGAGAAGTGTATGTTTGAGCAGGAGTCTTTACCTTTCCTGGGCTATATCATCTCCGCCCAGGGATTGGCTATGGATCCTGCCAAACTACAGGCTGTAATGGACTGGCGAGAACCCCATTCTCTTCTGTGGCAGCCTCCCATTGGTCCTTCTGGGAAGGTCCTGTACTTGCTGCAGCTATAAAAGGTTTGCATGACTGCACGGCCATGCGCTACTATCAATCCAAGTTATGTGCTTTGCACTAGTGTGTTATGTGTGATTGTATTCAGGGACCTGATTGAAATAAGCCCCTAGAATACCGGCACCTCCGGTGAGGAGATTGTGTGCTTGCATGACCACTGACTGCTATCAGTTCGGCAGTTAGCTTGTGCTCCTGTGAGTCTAACAGAGTGCAGTGCTTTCCTTTCACGGCTACTCTGTGAAGTAACAGAGCTAGCCTATACCGCCAAATAGTGCCACCATTAACTAGCACCAGGTTCCTCCTGCACGGTGGACCCCGGGCTGCGAACGCACCAATACTACTAAGCATCTATATTTACTCGGTGCGTTCCGCTAGCCCTAACAGAGAGGGACGGGGGAGTCTTTCTCTAAATTTGTTGGTAAATTGAATTCCAATGACCTTGGACTTACCTTCACATTTGAATGGGATCCTTTAAAACTTCCCTTTTTGGACGTGATGATTGAGAGGATGCCCGATGGTTCTCTGGGCACCAGTATCCACAGGAAATCTACCGCCACAAATTCCCTTCTCAGATGGGAGAGTGGACACCCTTTGGCCTTAAAAAAGGGTATCCTAAAGGGGATGACCTTCGGAGCAGATTCCGGGAAAGGGTATACCCAGATCGCATTTTGAAATCAGCTTTCAGTGAGGTTAAAAAGAAGGAGAGAACTGAACTGCTGACACCAGTTCCAACTAGGAAAGATATATATTCTGACTTGCACTTTATAACTACGTTCAACAATGGCGCAATGGATTTGAGACAAATTTTGAATAAACATTGGTCTATATTGAAAATGGACCAAGACATTGGAGAAGTTTTACCACTGTTCCCCCAGATTACATTTCAGAGAGGGAAGTCTATTAAAGATCGGCTAGTACATAGCCATTTTGTTGAGCCACCACAAAATTTGTGGTTAACTTCCAATGTGACTGGATGCTATAGATGTAGTGGGTGTGTAACCTGCAAAAATATTGAAGTAGGCATGTCTTTCTTTTCAACTAACAAGCAAGACAAATTTGAGATCAGGTCCTTTATTAACTGTAAAAGTGAGGGTGTCATTTCAAGAGCAATTTGTGATTGTGAACTCATTTATGTTGGTAAGACGATTAGAGAACTGAGGAGGAGGGTTGGAGAACACCTTAGGACATCGTGAGGAAGAGAGACACCCCAGTAGCAAGACATATAAACTCTGTCCAAGGAGGTGATTTGACGGCGGTGAAATTTATGGGCATTGAGAAGGTTACAAAACCATAACGGATGGAGATTTGGACAAACGGATCCTTCAACATGAGACCAGATGGATATATAAAATGGGCTCTATCCACCCAGCGGGGTTAAATAAACAACTCTCCTTTGTCTCTTTCCTTTAAATAGTGGTTGAGGGTGTCTGTAGGGTGTTCTAGTGAGGGTGAGCCGCCGTTGAGTGGGGGCGCTACTGCGCAGGTTTAGGGTGCCAACCTCCGCTGTCAGGTAGGGCGCATTAAGTTTAGAAAAAATACCAGGGTAAACTGTAGGCTTTTTTGTCTCTTTGACCATCTTTTTTCTGTTTTCAATAGTGGCGGTATGATAAAATTCTGTGGGAGCTTTTGCCCAGGTTTCCTCAATTTAAATACACTGTATGAACCCTCCCACTCAGGTGTCCTTGTTTTTCTGTGGCCAATTTTGCTTGTTCATGTTATATATGTAAGACCCGTCAAAAATACTCCAATTAATCCCTTCACCCCGAAGCCTGTTTTCAACTTCCTGACCAGGCCATTTTTTTCAATTCTGACCACTGTCACTTTATGAGGTCATAACTCTGAAATGCTTCAATGGATCCTGGTGATTCTGAGATTGTTTTCTCGTGACATATTGTACTTTATGATAGTGGTAAAATTTCTTCGATTTGACTTGCGCTTATTTGTGAAAAAAATTAAAATTTTGAAAATTTTGCAATTTTTAAACTTTTAGTTTTTATGCCCTTAAATTAGAGAGTCATATCATACAAAATAGTAATAAATAACATTACCCACATGTCTGCTTTACATTACCACAATTTTGGAAGCATATTTTTTTTTTGTTAGGAAGTTATAAGGGTTAAAAATTGACTAGCGATTTCTCATTTTTACAACAAAATTTGCAAAACCATTTTTTTAGGGAACACCTCACACTTGAAGTGACTTTGAGGGGTCTATATGACAGAAAATGCCCAAATGTGACACCATCCTAAAAGCTGCACCCCTCAAGGTACTCAAAACCACATTCAAAAAGTTTATTAAGCCTTCAAGTGCTTCACAGGAATTTTTGGAATGTTTAAAAAAAATTGAACATTTAACTTTTTTCACAAAATTTTTAATTCAGATCCAATTTGTTTTATTTTACCAAGGGTAACATGAGACATTGGACCACAAAAGTCATTGTACAATTTGTCCTGAGTACGCTGATACCCCATATGTTGGGGTAAACCATTGTTTGGGCACATGGCAGAGCTCGGAAGCAAAGGAGCGCCATTTGACTTTTCAATGCAAAATTGACTGGAATTGAGATCGGACACCATATCGCGTTTGGAGAGCCCCTGATGTGCCTAAACAGTGGAAACCCCCACAAGTGACACCATTTTGGAAAGTAGACCCCCTAAGGAACTAATCTAGATGTGTGGTGAGCACTTTGAACCTCCAAGTGCTTCATAGAAGTTTATAGTGTAGAGCCGTAAAAAAAATCATATTGTTTTTTACAAAAAAATGATCTGTTCGCCCCAAATGTTTTATTTTCCCAAGGGTAACAGGACAAATTGGACCCCAAAATTTGTTGAGCAATTTGTCCTGAGTACGCTGATATCCCACATGTGATGGTAAACCACTGTTTGGGCGCATGGCATAGCTCAGAAGGGAAGGAGCGCTGTTTGACTTTTCAATGCAAAATTAGCTGGAATTGAGATCGGACACCATGTCGCGTTTGGAGAGCCCCTGAAGTTCCTAAACAGTGGAAACCCCCACAAGTGACACCATTTTGGAAAGTAGACCCCCTAGGGAACTAATCTAGATGTGTGGTGAGCACTTTGAACCCCCAAGTACTTCACAGAAGTTTATAATGTAGAGCCGTAAAAAAAAAACATTTTTTTTTTCACAAAAATGATTTTTCGCCCCCAATTTTTAATTTTCCCAAGGATAACAGGACAAATTGGACCCCAAAAGTTGATGATCAATTTGTCCTGAGTATGCTGATACCCCATATATGGGGGTAAACCACTGATTGAGCACATGGCAGAGCTCGGAAGGGAAGGAGCGCCGTTTGACTTTTCAATGCTAAATTGGCTGGAATTGAGATCTTAACCCATGTCGCGTTTTTAGAGTCCCTGATATGCCTAAACAGTGGAAACCCCCACACGTGACCCCATTTTGGAAAGAAGACCCCCTAAGGAACTTATCTAGATGTGTGGTGAGCACTTTTAACCCCAATTGTTTCACTAAATATTAGAATGTAGAGCCGTGAAAATGAAAAAATCATTTTTTCTTTCCACAAAATGATCTTTTAGCCCGCAATTTTTTTCCCAAGGGTAACAGGAGAAATTGGACAGCTAAAGTTGTTGTCCAATTTGTCCTGAGTACGCTGATACCCCGTATGTGGGGGGAACCACTGTTTGGGCGCACGGCAGAGCTCGGAAGGTAAGGAGCGCCGTTTGGAATGCAGACCCCATATTGGAAACTAGACCCCCCAAGGAACTTATCTAGATGTGTTGTAAGAACTTTGATCCCCCAAGTATTTCACTACAGTTTATAACGCAGAGCCGTGAAAATAAAAACTCTTTTTTTTCCATGAAAATGATATTTTAGCCCCCAAATTTTTATTTTTCCAAGGGTATCAGGACAAATTGGACCCCAAAAGTTGTTGTCCAATTTGTCCTGAGTACGCTGATACCCCATATGTGGGGTGGATCCACTGTTTGGGCGCACGGCAGAGCTCGGAAGGCAAGGTGCGCCATTTGGAAGGCAGACTTACTGTAGATGGATTGGTCTGCAGGCATCACGTTGCATTTGCAGAGCCCCTGATGTACCTAAGCAGTAGAAATCCCCCACAAGTGACTCCATATTGGAAACTAGATCCCCCCGAGGAACTTATCTAGATGTGTTGTGAGAACTTTGAACCCCCAAGTGTTTCACTACAGTTTATAGCGCAGAGCCGTGAAAATAAAAAATCTTTTTTTTTAACCACAAAAATGATAATTTAGCTCCCGGTTATGTATTTTCCCAAGGGTAACAGGACAAATTGGACCCCAAAATTTGTTGTCCAATTTGTCCTGAGTACGCTGATACTCCATATGTGCACACGGGAGAGCTCGGAAGGGAAGGAGCACTTTAGTTTTTCAACGCAGAATTGGCTGGAATTGAGATCGGACGCCATGTCGCATTTAGAAAGCCCCTGATGTGCCTAAAGAGTGGGAACCCCCCAATTCTAACTGAAACCCTAACCCAAACACACCCCCAACCCTAATCCCAACCGTAAATGTAATCCAAACTCTAACTTTAGCCCCAACCCTAACCCTAAGCCCCAACCCTAACCCTAACTTTAGCCCCAACCCTAACTTTAGCCCCAACCCTAACCCCAACCCTAAAAATAGCCGTAATCCTAGCCCTAACCCTAACCCTAGCCCTAACCCTAACCCTAATGGGGAAAATGGAAATACATTTTTTTTAATTGTATTATTTTTCCCTAACTAAGGGGGTGATGAAGGGGGGTTTGATTTACCTTTATAGCGTTTTTTTTTTGGTGGATTTTTATGACTGGCAGCCGTCACACAGTAAAAGACGCTTTTTATTGCAAAAAACAGTTTTTGCATCACCATATTTTGAGAGGTAGAATTTATCCATATTTTGGCCCACAGAGTCATGTGAGGTCTTGTTTTTTGTGGGACGAGTTGACATTTTTCTTGGTACCATTTTCGGGCACATTACATTTTTTGATCGCTTTTTATTCCGATTTTTAGGAGGCAGAATGAACAAAACCAGCAATTCCTGAATTTTTTTTAGGGGGGGCGTTTATACCGTTCCACGTGTGGTAAAATTGATAAAGCAACTTTATTCTTCAGGTCAGTACGATTACAGCGATACCTCATTTATATATTTTTTTATGTTTTGCCGCTTTTACACAATAAAAACTATTTTACATAAAAAATAATTGTTTTTGCATCGCTTTATTCTGAGAGCTATAACTTTTTTATTTTTCTGCTGATGATGCTGTATGGTGGCTTTTTTTTGTGGAACAAGATGACGTTTTCAGCGATATCATGTTTATTTATATACGTCTTTTTGATCGCGTGTTATTCCACTTTTTGTTCGCGGGTATGATAATAAAGCGTTGTTTTTTGCCTTGTTTTTTATTTATATTTTTTGCGGAGTTCACTGAAGAGGTTAACTAGTGGGATAGTTTTATAGAGCGGGTGATTATGGACGCGGCGATACCAAATATGTGTACTTTTATTGGTTTTTTTATTTACATAAATAAATGGATTTATTGGGAAATATTTTTTTTCTTTATTTGGGGATTTATTTATTTTTTGTACATTCTATTTTTTTTTTTACTTTCTAACATTGTCCCAGGGTGTGACACCACTATATTAGATCAGATCGCTGATCTGACAGGCAGTGCAGGAGGCTTTCCGGCACCTGCTCTGAGCAGGCGCCGGCTAGACACCTCACTTCATGACCCGGAAGGAGTCCCTCGGCCATCTTGGATCCAGGGACTCCTTCCGGATCACCGGGACAACGCGTTCGCATCGCGTTGTTCCGGTGGGAGAGCACAGGAAGCCCCCGTCCCTGCGCGATGCCCCTCTATGTCACTGTCACTACTGACAGCGGCATCAGAGGGGTAAACCCATAGTTTGTAAGCTTGCGAGCAGGGCCCTCACTCCTCCTGGTATCTGTTTTGAACTGTATTTCTGTTATGCTGTAATGTCTATTGTCTGTACAAGTCCCCTCTATAATTTGTAAAGCGCTGCGGAATATGTTGGCGCTATATAAATAAAAATTATTATTATTATTATTATTAAATGCCCACGATCGGCACTAGCGCCGATCGTGGGCATTGCTGCGGGATGTCAGCTGTCATATACAGATGACACCCGCACGCGAACGCCGCGGCGCTCACTGTGAGACTGCGCGATCGTGCCGCCGTACTACTACTGCAGTTTGCGGGAACTCAGTTCCCACAGAGCAGTACTAGTACAGTGCATGTCGGGAAGGGGTTAAACACTGTTTCAATCAGTGTTTTCTATATTCTGCGGTCTATTCATATTTTGGATGACTCCAGAGTATGTTTTTTATGGCACAACTATCTAATACCTCTCATTAACAGCATGGTATTGCTCTTTCCTCATAAATTTAAGTCATTATTTGAGTATAAAGCTATTAATATGCTTGAACATGACCAAGTATGGATGAAGTGTATAGGTTTGAGTGAATAATGTTCTCATTCTCTTAAGGTGTTATTTTCAGATACATTTTGCTCTAATGTTGTGCGGAGCACGCAGTTGGAGTTAATATGGAGCATACGGAAAATATATGAGCAACAGATTTGTCATGCGGCTGTAAGATGCATTATGTGCTAGTATATACAGTCGGACATGAATACAATGTTTAGTATATTACTCCCTATACCTTCTATTATATGGCGCAAATGTGTGTGAGCAATATGTAGAAATGTGAGGGGCCACAGTCATGTCATCTGTCATGCGCCTTGAATCTATGTAAAATAAAATACATTGGCATAAACTGGCTTTCACTCCAATAGTGAACAGTGCTGTGCGCGCATGCGCGGTTGGGTACTTTGTGTGCAGCATGTGGGTGATGTGATAAAAGCAGTGTGTGCTGTGATGCCTTGAAGCCTGTCAGGTGGCTGCGCTGCGTGCGCATGCGCAATTGAGCTCTTCATGCACGGGACATTTGTGAAGCGCTGTGATGCCTGAATTCCTGAGTTCTGAGCCAAAAAACAGGAAATAGTAATAGATAGGGTATACGCCCCTTCCGGTTGTGGCCCAGGACGATCATCATGCGTTCCAATGACGTAGGTCTTTGAGTCAATGTGAGAGCTGAGTGGTAACCCGGAAGTACTGTGCGCGCCTTCCTGTGGCGTGTGCTTCATTCTACACACAGCGTGTCAGTGAATCGATTCTCTGAGCCACCAATGTGGTGAGAGTAATTACTGGGCACCGGCTGGGACGCCAAGCGGTGATAGGTTGTGGACCAGCTGGTGCTTGATGAGTGAGTATTACCCCGGCATGAGTTCTTTATTTAAGAGACGTTTTTGTGGGAACTGTATTAGAGGCTCTATGGAGATGCCTGAGATGGCGGAGCACTCTATTACTAAGACCACAGACTGACTGCCCTGTCCCCTGATGATTCCCCTTTGGGATGAAACGCGGGGAGGTGGTCCTGATTATGAACAGTCTATGGAATTCATTATGATCCATTGTTTTTTCGGTCTAAACACAATAAAAGGGTACAGCCTCCATGTTGCAATTTCATCAACTGGTGAGATCGTGTTAATTTTTATGTAGCCTTATTTGTGTTAGCATACTTGGAGTAATCTTCAGTGGTACTGATATCTTTTTATGTATGCTGGTATTTAACAGTAGCATGAATATCGTTATGGATTTATGCAATTGGTTTGTCTGCTATACCTGAGCAAGAATTCTTTTGTTCAAAGACTGCTAGGGGAGTGCAGTGAACTAGTCTGTTTAAAATTGATATCTTTTGGCTCTTGGCTTCTAGTCAGATAAATGTTTGATTAATTGTTGGTTAATATACATGTTTTGTCTTTTATGTTGTGCTGTGTCGTTTTAATGGCTCTGTTAAATGTTATGTTTTATGTCCCTTCTTGCTATTTTATACTTTTGTATCACCATGAACTGAACCATTTGGTGAGAAGTGTAATATCCGTTGCAACCTTCCACCCCTATTTTTCAAGAAACTGATGCAGCTAAAAATTGCTTTCTGGTTTTATATTTTTATTACTATGGAGTGAAAAATTTTAAAAGATTTACATAAGCTAAGCAGATTGGTCGTTTTTCACTTACAGTAATAAATCTGTATAATTACCGCTTGTCTGGTAGAGATTTCCATATCGTCCTGTAAACACCAAGGCGAGCTCAGGCTAGATGACTGCATTAATATCCTTCTGAATCTGAATCTCTCCTCCTCCTGGCAGTCTCGTCTCTGGTATCCCCATGTGTGAAGAGGTTACTCTATATCTGAGCTCCTCTCTATACCTCTCCTTTCCCTACGGAACCATTTCATTTTCTTTCTTTCAGGTAGCGAATCATGACTAATTCAGTCACTTTCCAGCCATTTCTCTTAATTAATCCAAAAGGAATTCAGCCCAGAGAATGTGGATTTTTCTAATGAAATATTTTTCACATTATCAATTCCATAGATGTGTCTTAGCATAGAATATAATGTTGACGATACATACACATGAGGGTATTTATGAGTGATATGTGTAGAAACGATGTAATAGTTAACTAATGTTTTCTATATCCACTATGCCTGAAAGTGGAGGTCTTAGAGCTCACATTAGCGTTTGAGTCCGCAGCGTGGTGCTGCCGACTTCTTGCCTTAAGCTCTGCCTACTTGCGCATGTGTCCTGCGTACCTATCTTTAACATTGGGTACGCAGGGACATGTGTTGTATGTAGATGCGTCCACTTGCGCCGTTGTGATGTGCACGTCGAACGCAAGAAAATGCAACATGTTGCATTCGGCGGGCATGTCAAGACGACGCATGTGGACCCATCCGCATACAACGCATGTCCCTGCGTACTCAATGTTAAAGATAGGTACGCAGGACACATGTGGAAGTAGGCGGAGCTAAGAAAAGAAGTCCACAGCACCACGCTGCGCACTCAAACGCTAATGTGAACCTGGCCTTAATCCCCTTTCCTATAGGCTTTGTGAATCTATATAGGGCCTTTTCTGTTCTGTTAGCTGATGTGTGATGGTATGAAGGATCGTCAACCAAGGACTCCATTTTGGATCTTACTGTATGGACTCTACGTTCTGTAAATAATAGTCTTGAGTTGACATAAGCACAAAGTCATCAAATTTAGCCTGCTTGTGCTATACTGTACTATACCGTATTGTGCTGAGTAAGAGAAAGATAAAACACAACTATTGTGAGGTAGATGCCAATTTATCTTCATGTCATGAGAAAAAAATCTTCTTGACAGCAGGAATAAATCTGTGATTCAATAACTTCTAGGATAGCAATCTAATACAAAAGATTCAGTCATATGCAAGGTATTTGCAAACAACAAGAGAGAATGATTCTACAGAAATGACATATGTGACATACATTGCAGCGTGTTATTCATCATGATCGCTGAATGACAAGATACTGTATATATGATGCATCAGGATCACAAGAATAGACATTAGTCACAGTGATGTTCCAGCCATGCTAGAATAAAGTGTTATAGCACAGAAAGAAAGTGTTTCATCACTTGACTGACTGGCTGATGCTATCAGTGATGAACGAATGTCGTCGGATAAGGTGTTATCCGTGTGCTTTCCAAGTGTTTTTTCGGCGTGCTCGAAAAATATGTTTGAGTCCCCGAACCTGCATGTCTCGTGGCTGTTCAATAGCCGCAACACATGCAGGGATTGCCTGCTGGTTAGACAGCCGCAACACATGCCTAACAGCCACTATGCATGCAGCCTTGGGGACTTTTCACATATTTTTCGAGCACGCCGAAGACACTCGGTTAGCACACAATCATTCTCGGATAACACCTTATCCAAGTACGTTTGCTCATTATTAATCACTATTCTAGTAGATCTGTTCACTTAGCTGACTGTTATGAACTGGTGATTTAGAACCACAATGGACCTGGTGATTAAGAGCACTGAAAATGACCTGATAGTTACTAATAACATAGGACGAGCTCTGAGACGTGGGAACTCTGCTGACCGCAATCCCTAATCCTATCACACCACACTAGAGGTAGCCGTGGAGCGCTCCTCACCAGACATAGGCGCCTCGGGCACAGCCTGAGAAACTAGCTAGCCCTGAAGATAGAAACATAAGCCTACCTTGCCTCAGAGAAATTCCCCAAAGGAAAAGGCAGCCCCCCACATATAATAACTGTGAGTAAAGATGAAAATACAAACACAGAGATGAAATAGATTTTAGCAAAGTGAGGCCCAACTTACTGAATAGACCGAGGATAGGAAAGATAGCTTTGCGGTCAGCACAAAAACCTACAAACAACCACGCAGAGGGCGCAAAAAGATCCTCCGTACCGACTAACGGCACGGAGGTGCTCCCTCTGCGTCCCAGAGCTTCCAGCAAGCAAGACAAACCAATATAGCAAGCTGGACAGAAAAAATAGCAAATAAAAGTAACACAAGCAGAACTTAGCTTATGCAGAGTAGACAGGTGACAAGAACGATCCAGGAGAGAGCAAGACCAATACTGGAACATTGACTGGAGGCCAGGAACAAAGAACTAGGTGGAGTTAAATAGAGCAGCACCTAACGACTTAACCTCGTCACCTGAGGAAGGAAACTCAGAAGCCGCAGCCCCACTCACATCCACCAGAGGAAGCTCATGGACAGAACCAGCCGAAGTACCACTCATGACCACAGGAGGGAGCTTGACCACAGAATTCACAACAGTACCCCCACCTTGAGGAGGGGTCACCGAACCCTCACCAGAGCCCCCAGGCCGACCAGGATGAGCCAAATGAAAGGCACGAACCAGATCGGCAGCATGAACATCAGAGGCAAAGACCCAGGAATTATCTTCCTGACCATAACCCTTCCACTTAACCAGGTACTGGAGTTTCCGTCTCGAAATACGAGAATCCAAAATCTTCTCCACTATATACTCCAACTCCCCCTCAACCAAAACCGGGGCAGGAGGATCAACGGATGGAACCACAGGTGCCACGTATCTCCGCAACAATGACCTATGGAATACATTATGGATGGAAAAAGAAGCTGGAAGGGTCAAACGAAAAGACACAGGATTAAGAACCTCAGAAATCCTATACGGACCAATAAAACGAGGCTTAAACTTAGGAGAGGAAACTTTCATAGGAATATAATGAGACGACAACCAAACCAAATCCCTAACACGAAGTCGGGGACCCACACAGCGCCTGCGGTTAGCGAAACGTTGAGCCTTCTCCTGGGACAATGTCAAATTGTCCACTACATGAGTCCAAATCTGCTGCAACCTATCCACCACAGAATCCACACCAGGACAGTCCGGAGACTCAACCTGCCCTGAAGAGAAACGAGGATGGAAACCAGAATTGCAGAAAAACGGGGAAACCAAAGTAGCCGAGCTGGCCCGATTATTAAGGGCAAACTCAGCCAAAGGCAAAAAGGACAACCAATCATCCTGATCAGCAGAAACAAAACATCTCAGATATGTTTCCAAGGTCTGATTTGTTCGTTCAGTTTGGCCATTTGTCTGAGGATGGAAAGCCGAGGAAAAAGACAAATCAATGCCCATCCTAGCACAAAAGGCTCGCCAAAACCTCGAAACAAACTGGGAACCTCTGTCAGAAATGATGTTCTCCGGAATGCCATGTAAACGAACCACATGCTGGAAAAACAATGGCACCAAATCAGAGGAAGAAGGCAATTTAGACAAGGGTACCAAATGGACCATCTTAGAGAAGCGATCACAAACCACCCAAATGACCGACATCTTTTGAGAGACAGGGAGATCCGAAATAAAATCCATAGAAATATGTGTCCAGGGCCTCTTCGGGACCGGCAAGGGCAAAAGCAACCCACTGGCACGAGAACAGCAGGGCTTAGCCCGAGCACAAGTCCCACAGGACTACACAAACGAACGCCCATCCCGCGACAGAGATGGCCACCAAAAGGATCTAGCCACCAAATCTCTGGTACCAAAGATTCCAGGATGACCAGCCAACACCGAACAATGAACCTCAGAGATAACTCTACTCGTCCATTTATCAGGGACAAACAGTTTCTCCGCTGGGCAACGGTCAGGTCTATTAGCCTGAAATTTTTGCAGCACCCGCCGCAAATCAGGGGAGATGGCAGACAAAATTACCCCCTCTTTGAGAATACCCGCCGGCTCAGGCAAACCCGGAGAGTCAGACACAAAACTCCTAGACAGGGCATCCGCCTTCACATTCTTAGAGCCCGGAAGGTACGAAACCACAAAGTCAAAACGGGAGAAAAACAGCGACCAACGAGCCTGTCTAGGATTCAACCGTTTGGCAGACTCGAGATAAGTCAAGTTCTTGTGATCAGTCAAGACCACCACGCGATGCTTAGCTCCTTCAAGCCAATGACGCCACTCCTCGAATGCCCACTTCATGGCCAACAACTCTCGATTGCCAACATCATAATTACGCTCAGCAGGCGAAAACTTCCTGGAAAAGAAGGCACATGGTTTCATCACCGAGCCATCAGAACTTCTTTGTGACAAAACAGCCCCTGCTCCAATCTCAGAAGCATCAACCTCGACCTGGAACGGGAGCGAAACATCTGGCTGGCACAATACAGGGGCAGAAGAAAAACGACGCTTCAACTCCTGAAAAGCTTCCACAGCAGCAGAAGACCAATTGACCACATCAGCACCCTTCTTGGTTAAATCAGTCAACGGTTTAGCAATACTAGAAAAGTTATTGATGAAGCGACGATAAAAATTAGCAAAGCCCAGAAACTTTTGCAGACTCTTCAGAGATGTCGGCTGAGTCCAATCATAAATGGCCTGAACTTTAACAGGGTCCATCTCGATAGTAGAAGGGGAAAAAATGAAACCCAAAAATGAAACCTTCTGAACACCAAAGAGACACTTTGACCCCTTCACAAACAAAGAATTCGCACGCAGGACCTGGAACACCATTCTAACCTGCTTCACGTGAGACTCCCAATCATCCGAGAAGACCAAAATATCATCCAAGTATACAATCAGGAATTTATCCAGGTACTCTCGGAAGATGTCATGCATAAAGGACTGAAATACTGATGGAGCATTGGAAAGCCCGAATGGCATAACCAGGTACTCAAAATGGCCCTCGGGCGTATTAAATGCTGTTTTCCATTCATCGCCCTGTTTAATACGCACAAGATTATACGCACCATGAAGATCTATCTTGGTGAACCAACTAGCCCCCTTAATCCGAGCAAACAAATCAGACAGCAGCGGCAAGGGGTACTGAAATTTGACTGTGATTTTATTTAGAAGGCGGTAATCAATACAAGGTCTCAACGAACCATCCTTCTTGGCCACAAAAAAAGAACCCTGCTCCCAATGGCGACGATGACGGGCGAATATGACCCTTCTCCAAGGATTCCTTTACGTAACTCCGCATAGCGGCGTGCTCAGGCACAGACAAATTAAACAGTCGACGTTTAGGAAACTTACTACCAGGAATCAAATCGATAGCACAATCGCAATCCCTATGCGGAGGTAGGGCACTGGACTTGGGCTCTTCAAATACATCCCGGTAATCCGACAAGAACTCTGGGACCTCAGAAGGGGTGGATGATGAAATAGACAGAAATGGAACATCACCATGTACCCCCTGACAACCCCAGCTGGACACAGACATAGATCTCCAATCCAATACTGGATTATGGACTTGTAGCCATGGCAACCCCAACACGACCACATCATGCAGATTATGCAACACCAAAAAGCGAATATCCTCCTGATGCGCAGGAGCCATGCACATGGTCAATTGGGTCCAGTACTGAGGCTTATTCTTGGCCAAAGGCGTAGCATCAAATCCTCTCAATGGAATAGGATGCTGCAAGGGCTCCAAGAAAAACCCACAGCGCCTAGCAAACTCCAAGTCCATCAAATTCAGGGCAGC
Organism: Ranitomeya imitator; assembly: GCF_032444005.1. Lineage (NCBI taxonomy): Eukaryota > Metazoa > Chordata > Amphibia > Anura > Dendrobatidae > Ranitomeya > Ranitomeya imitator. Next base: position 565,190,181 of record NC_091283.1, on the reverse strand, counting down.
GCCTGAATCCACAAATGCCATGACAGAATAGGATGACAAAGAGCAGATCAAAGTAACGGACAAAAGAAATTTCGACTGTACCGTACCAATCGTGGCAGACCTAGCGAACCGCTTAGTGCTCTTAGGACAATCGGAGATAGCATGAGTGGAATCACCACAGTAAAAACACAGCCCATTCCGACGTCTGTGTTCTTGCCGTTCAGCTCTGGTCAAAGTCCTATCACATTGCATAGGTTCAGGTTTATGCTCAGATAATACCGCCAAATGGTGCACAGTTTTACGCTCACGTAAGCGTCGATCGATCTGAATGGCCAAAGACATAGACTCATTCAGACCAGCAGGCATAGGAAATCCCACCATGACATCCTTAAGGGCTTCAGAGAGACCCTTTATGAAAATTGCTGTCAGCGCACATTCATTCCATTGAGTGAGCACAGACCACTTCCTAAACTTCTGACAATATATCTCTACCTCATCCTGACCCTGACACAGAGCCAGCAAATTTTTCTCTGCCTGATCCACTGAATTAGGTTCATCATAAAGCAATCCGAGCGCCAGAAAAAACACATCAATATCACATAATGCAGGATCTCCTGGCGCAAGGGAAAATGCCCAGTCTTGAGGGTCGCCACGTAATAAAGAAATAATGATCTTAACTTGTTGAACTGGGTCACCAGAGGAGCGGGGTTTCAAAGCCAGAAACAGTTTGCAATTATTTTTGAAATTCAGAAACTTAGCTCTATCTCCAGAAAATAACTCAGGAATAGGAATTTTAGGTTCTAACATAGGATTCTGAACCACTAAATCTTGAATGTTCTGTACACTTATAGTGTGATTATCCATCAAAGAGGACAGACCTTGAATGTCCATGTCTACACCTGTGTTCTGAACCACCCAGATGTAAAGGGGAAAAGAAAGACAAAACACAGTGCAAAGAGAAAAAAATGGTCTCAGAACTTCTCTTTTCCCTCTATTGAGAAGCATTAGTACTTTGGGCCTCCAGTACTGTTATGAACTGGTGATTTAGAACCACAATGGACCTGGTGATTAAGAGCACTGAAAATGACCTGATAGTTAATAATAACATAGGACGAGCTCTGAGACGTGGGAACTCTGCTGACCGCAATCCCTAATCCTATCACACCACACTATAGGTAGCCGTGGAGCGCTCCTGACCAGACCTAGGCGCCTCGGGCACAGCCTGAGAAACTAGCTAGCCCTGAAGATAGAAACATAAGCCTACCTTGCCTCAGAGAAATTCCCCAAAGGAAAAGGCAGCCCCCCACATATAATGACTGTGAGTAAAGATGAAAATACAAACACAGAGATGAAATAGATTTTAGCAAAGTGAGGCCCGACTTACTGAATAGACCGAGGATAGGAAAGATAGCTTTGCGGTCAGCACAAAAACCTACAAACAACCACGCAGAGGGCGCAAAAAGACCCTCCGTACCGACTAACGGCACGGAGGTGCTCCCTCTGCGTCCCAGAGCTTCCAGCAAGCAAGACAAACCAATATAGCAAGCTGGACAGAAAAGATAGCAAACAAAAGTAACACAAGCAGAACTTAGCTTATGCAGGGTAGACAGGTCACAAGAACGATCCAGGAGAGAGCAAGACCAATACTGGAACATTGACTACATAGTAACATAGTAACATAGTTAGTAAGGCCGAAAAAAGACATTTGTCCATCCAGTTCAGCCTATATTCCATCATAATAAATACCCAGATCTACGTCCTTCTACAGAACCTAATAATTGTATGATACAATATTGTTCTGCTCCAGGAAGACATCCAGGCCTCTCTTGAACCCCTCGACTGAGTTCGCCATCACCACCTCCTCAGGCAAGCAATTCCAGATTCTCACTGCCCTAACAGTAAAGAATCCTCTTCTATGTTGGTGGAAAAACCTTCTCTCCTCCAGACGCAAAGAATGCCCCCTTGTGCCCGTCACCTTCCTTGGTATAAACAGATCCTCAGCGAGATATTTGTATTGTCCCCTTATATACTTATACATGGTTATTAGATCGCCCCTCAGTCGTCTTTTTTCTAGACTAAATAATCCTAATTTCGCTAATCTATCTGGGTATTGTAGTTCTCCCATCCCCTTTATTAATTTTGTTGCCCTCCTTTGTACTCTCTCTAGTTCCATTATATCCTTCCTGAGCACCGGTGCCCAAAACTGGACACAGTACTCCATGTGCGGTCTAACTAGGGATTTGTACAGAGGCAGTATAATGCTCTCATCATGTGTATCCAGACCTCTTTTAATGCACCCCATGATCCTGTTTGCCTTGGCAGCTGCTGCCTGGCACTGGCTGCTCCAGGTAAGTTTATCATTAACTAGGATCCCCAAGTCCTTCTCCCTGTCAGATTTACCCAGTGGTTTCCCGTTCAGTGTGTAATGGTGATATTGATTCCCTCTTCCCATGTGTATAACCTTACATTTATCATTGTTAAACCTCATCTGCCACCTTTCAGCCCAAGTTTCCAACTTATCCAGATCCATCTGTAGCAGAATACTATCTTCTCTTGTATTAACTGCTTTACATAGTTTTGTATCATCTGCAAATATCGATATTTTACTGTGTAAACCTTCTACCAGATCATTAATGAATATGTTGAAGAGAACAGGTCCCAATACTGACCCCTGCGGTACCCCACTGGTCACAGCGACCCAGTTAGAGACTATACCATTTATAACCACCCTCTGCTTTCTATCACTAAGCCAGTTACTAACCCATTTACACACATTTTCCCCCAGACCAAGCATTCTCATTTTGTGTACCAACCTCTTGTGCGGCACGGTATCAAACGCTTTGGAAAAATCGAGATATACCACGTCCAATGACTCACCGTGGTCCAGTCTATAGCTTACCTCTTCATAAAAACTGATTAGATTGGTTTGACAGGAGCGATTTCTCATAAACCCATGCTGATATGGAGTTAAACAGTTATTCTCATTGAGATAATCCAGAATAACATCCCTCAGAAACCCTTCAAATATTTTACCAACAATAGAGGTTAGACTTACTGGCCTATAATTTCCAGGTTCACTTTTAGAGCCCTTTTTGAATATTGGCACCACATTTGCTATGCGCCAGTCCTGCGGAACAGACCCTGTCGCTATAGAGTCACTAAAAATAAGAAATAATGGTTTATCTATTACATTACTTAGTTCTCTTAGTACTCGTGGGTGTATGCCATCCGGACCCGGAGATTTATCTATTTTAATCTTATTTAGCCGGTTTCGCACCTCTTCTTGGGTTAGATTGGTGACCCTTAATATAGGGTTTTCATTGTTTCTTGGGATTTCACCTAGCATTTCATTTTCCACCGTGAATACCGTGGAGAAGAAGGTGTTTAATATGTTAGCTTTTTCCTCGTCATCTACAACCATTCTTTCCTCACTATTTTTTAAGGGGCCTACATTTTCAGTTTTTATTCTTTTACTATTGATATAGTTGAAGAACAGTTTGGGATTAGTTTTACTCTCCTTAGCAATGTGCTTCTCTGTTTCCTTTTTGGCAGCTTTAATTAGTTTTTTAGATAAAGTATTTTTCTCCCTATAGTTTTTTAGAGCTTCAATGGTGCCATCCTGCTTTAGTAGTGCAAATGCTTTCTTTTTACTGTTAATTGCCTGTCTTACTTCTTTGTTTAGCCACATTGGGTTTTTCCTATTTCTAGTCCTTTTATTCCCACAAGGTATAAACCGCTTACACTGCCTATTTAGGATGTTCTTAAACATTTCCCATTTATTATCTGTATTCTCATTTCTGAGGATATTGTCCCAGTCTACCAGATTAAGGGCATCTCTAAGCTGTTCAAACTTTGCCTTCCTAAAGTTCAATGTTTTTGTGACTCCCTGACAAGTCCCCCTAGTGAAAGACAGGTGAAACTGCACAATATTGTGGTCGCTATTTCCTAAATGCCCAACCACCTGCAGATTTGTTATTCTGTCAGGTCTATTAGATAGTATTAGGTCTAAAAGTGCTGCTCCTCTGGTTGGATTCTGCACCAATTGTGAAAGATAATTTTTCTTGGTTATTAGCAGAAACCTGTTGCCTTTATGGGTTTCACAGGTTTCTGTTTCCCAGTTAATATCCGGGTAGTTAAAGTCCCCCATAACCAGGACCTCATTATGGGTTGCAGCTTCATCTATCTGCTTTAGAAGTAGACTTTCCATGGTTTCTGTTATATTTGGGGGTTTGTAACAGACCCCAATGAGAATTTTGTTACCATTTTTCCCTCCATGAATTGGAGGCTGGAGGCCAGGATCAAAGAACTAGGTGGAGTTAAATAGAGCAGCACCTAACGACTTAACCTCGTCACCTGAGGAAGGAAACTCAGAAGCCGCAGCCCCACTCACATCCACCAGAGGAAGCTCATGGACAGAACCAGCCGAAGTACCACTCATGACCACAGGAGGGAGCTTGACCACAGAATTCACAATAGCTGACACAGAGGTAGGCACTGGAACATTGTCTCTTTTAAGTCCTTCACGAGTTAACTATGAACATAAACCATGGTGAGAAAAAAATAAAAATGGCCCTGAGGGCAAAACAGGAGAATAAAACAAAATGGTATATCTCAGTCCATACATCTGCAAGGATCCACCAGCTCAGGAAAATTCAGCATCCAAAAGTTCAGCTTTCCTTCATAGGATACCAAGCACTGAAACTCCACTCTCCAGGCCTACTGAACACTGAATGCCTCTGGAGGCTGACTATTTAAGCCCCAGACCACACCCAAAATTCCAGCCCTTAAAAAATGGCTTATAAACCCCTCTCAACACTTAGTGTGTTGGAACAAAACTTCTGGGTTTCAAATTATTGAAGCCAATAGCCTGAACAAAACATATCTCCCCTCCAGCACTTTGCCAGTAACTTTGTCACACTACGAGGGGCGATCCAAAAGTAATGATAATCGGTTATTTCTATTGCACACAGAAATTAAAATAAAATGTTTTCTTCTCTCTTAGGTACCCACTAGTCCAGGAAAAAAAAATTACTTAAATAGACCACGATTCCCGGGAGTTACATTCATTTGAATATGAACTGCCGAGGAGTAAACATCAAAATGGAAAAAAACGAGCTCAGAGCTGTCATCAAATACCTCTGCTTGAAAAAAATGACTACCAAAGACATACCCAGCGACTTGGTGGAAACATTGGGGGACTCTTCTCCTCCTTATTCCACAGTTGCACTCTGGGCCAAGGAATTTAAGCTGGGAAGAACATCGACGGAAAATGAACATCGTGAAGGACGCCCATCCACGTCCCTCAATGAAGAAAACGTGAAAAAAGTTGAAGAAGTTGTATTGGCAGATCGAAGAGTGACTATCAGGCATGTAGCTGAGGTCACAGGGATCTCATATGGCAGTATTCAAAGAATCCTTGCAAAAGAATTGCATATGAGAAAGGTCTCCGCGCGTTGGGTGCCAAAAATGTTAACGAACAAAAGAAGAAACGAGTTGACATTTCAATAGCAAATCTCGAAAAGTTCTAAGCAGACAAGGAAAATTTTTTGTCACGTTTTTTGACCATGGACGAGACCTGGATCCACCACTTTGATCCCGAAACTAAACAACAATCGATGACATGGAAACGAGCCGACGAACCGACGCTGAAGAAATTCAAAGTGTCAAGCTCAGCAGGGAAGGTTATGGCATCCGTTTTTTGGGACGCTGAAGGAATTATTATGGTGGACTATTTGGAGAAGGGAGCCACTATTACGGGCTCCTACTACGCAGAACAAATAAGAAGATTGCGGGAGGCTATCAAGGAGAAAAGGCGCGGCAAACTGCGGGCTGGAGTGTTGTTTCACCAAGATAACGCGCCGGCTCACAAAGCTGCTGTTGCCACGACTACCATTCAAGAAGTGGGCTTTGAACTGGTGGAACTCCCCACCTATTCACCAGATCTAGCCCCCAGTGACTTCTTTCTCTTTCCTCGGCTCAAGGAACACCTCCGGGGCAAGAAATTTGACGACAATAGCGACGTGATAACCGCTGTTGGGGATTTTTTTGAGGGTCAAGATCAAGAATTTTTTTCGAAGGGAATTCTAAGTTTAGAAAAGAGATGGACTAAATGTATAGACTTGTTAGGAGACTATGTAGAAAAATAAATTTATTTTTTGACTATATTCATTGTGTATAGTATTGATTATCATTACTTTTGGATCGCCCCTCGTATACACACAGTAGTAACACTGCCATGTTAACAAAGTCATTAAATCACAAGAATGGAGATAGCTATCTCCATCGCTTCCATTACAGTTAATGAAGTTTTTGTATGTGTGTGAGGGTTTTCTATGATCATGTGCCCCTTTAAATAATATTTAAGATGTAGTGCTCCTAGGTGGTTCCCATCTCAGGAAAGTTAGAAATACATAGGAGACAGTCCAAGAACAGCTTTATTCAAAAGCAGGCAATATGCTTATTGGTTACATATTCTCTCTACATACAATTTGTTTGGTTGTTGCAATAATCTCAGTAGCTGAGTTCAAACAGAGATAGATATTATTTAAAAAAAATAGTGGATTTGCACTTGTCACACTTGTAGAGACACAGGGTTAGTGGATGCTCTCGTTCGCTGGCACGGCTGTCTTTAGAAAGATTGCATGGACCAGGGCTCTCTCTCACTGTGGGCAGTACAGTACACAGACAACACAGGGTGAGGGTAAAACAGTGTGGCAATAATTTATTGAACCACTGAGACAGAATAGCATATAGAACAGTCCCAGCAAATACCCAAGATGGTGCATATTACAGTGTCTCACCCTTCTGCTGACTTGCCAGGATTAGAGCTGCTTCCAGGGCCGACTACCCCCCACCAGTGGCTCCACGCTTTTGGCGGGTCGCCACAGAGAGGAGGTAATGGCAAGCTTAGGAAACTGACAGTCCATTGATGAATGAGTCCAGGTGACTTGACTGTCCCAACCTGGATTCTCTAAATGTCTTTGAGGATTCATGGATAGTCAGTGAAGCAGCTCTGTATTTCTTCAGTTGGGGCCATGATGCCATGGCTACTGCATTGTAGAGTCTCTCTAAACACAGGCACGTCGGGTTCTGCGGGTTTTTGAGCCGCCCAAACAGGTCATGTATTATTCCTATATTTAGCTTTCTTTAACTCCTGTCTGCACAGTGCACTTTTGCACCTATTACTTAGCTGCTACTGCGTCTTGGCACATGGCACTTTCTCTCTGAACTTCAGTGGTATAGATATTAATTTGAAGCTCTACCCTGGATAGCACTATGCACTTTTGCATTAACCATTTAGCTGCTATATATTTTTTTGGCATATGGCACTTTCCTTCGCTACCTCAGTACTAAGGGCATTCATTCGAATATCTTTTCTAATGGAAATCTTTCCTTTATATCTAGCATTTTGCACTTTGCTAATTATGTATTAAGAATCTCTTGTCCTCATAATTTTATATACATTAAGATTCTCTGTATAGTGCTATAGTGTGGTGTCATGATATAGGTTGCAGCTCAGTGTTTTGTTTCATTTGGATATATGATATAATATTTATTATGGTTTTATATTATTTATTAGTACAATTTATATTCATTTTTGGAACTTACACTGTGACTGTTGGAGTGAGTAAGAGTAGCATAGGATGTATATTATCTAAATATCCCCTTTAGCACTTTGGAGTGCATTATATTTTAGGGATTGCGGCTATTTTGTGTTGTTTTTTCCCCCCCTTCTTTTTTTGTTTGATTTCTGTAGTGTACGCATATATGTAATAAAATGACATTTTAAATCTTCTACTATGGCATTACTTCCGTGGTCTTTGTAGGATTTCTGTATTTCTTCAGTTGGGGCCATGATGCCATGGCTACTGCATTGTAGAGTCTCTCTAAACACAGGCAGATCCTCATTTTTATAGGTCACAACTTCTCATTCTGGCATTCCACCACAGGCTATGGGGAAGGTGGAAGGAGGCCATCCCTCACTGCTGGAGTGTTCAAACAATATGCATAGATTGTTCTACATATGTTCAGAGCACCAATCATCAACATATTAACAAACATTGTGCCTTTGCTTCCCAAAGATAGTATACTAGGACAGATACAAAAGTTAGTCAGCAGCCAGTCAACAAATGGCAGCCATTGAACATTAATTCAATGGCAATAAGAGTAAACATTCATTCTTACACAAACTCTAGCTCATGTACCTGGGCCTACTGAAATAAAATGCCTGGATAATTCATATTAAATGCTGCATCGCCACAATATTTTATACAGTTTGCAGGCAATCTCCTCAACAGTTACATTGGCCAGAGACATAGATAAGGGTTCAGCACAGGAAGGGCAAAAGATATGAGTGGGCCCATAGCCTTGGTAACCATGTTCATCCTGTGACCTTTGAGCTTTCCCACATAATATACCTGGCTGGAGAGAGCCTGTGCTGCCCAGTGATGTTATGAATGAATATGGTGGATGTTGCTGAAGCAGGTCCAGATACAGATGTACCTTACTAGAGAACCTTTGGCCATTATGACCTGCTGCAAACATGATGCATAGCCAAACATCAGCTTCTTGCAGCGGTTCTAAGGAATCTTAGCCCATTTCTGATGGACTGTCATAAGTGTGTCACGCTAACCTGGGAGATCTGGGGGTAGAAGATCACTGCTTATTATGAATCGCAGATCTTCCGTTTAGCCTGTGTTTTTGGATCCCATAATAAATGAATTTGGTTTCCTTTGCTGCTGAAGAGGTTAACGACCCTTTCTATGCTGGTCAGAAACATGCAGCTCCATTTCAGCTGCTTCTGATCTGGTCATTATTAACTCTTGCCAGTAATTATGTGTTACTAGAATAACTAGTGAAGGCTGCAGCTGAAACTCTACTCAAAACTAGAAAATTCAGGCATTACAACAGTTAATGTCCAACTAGGGCAGTTGTGTTACACGACTAAGGTTACGTTCACATTAGCGTCATGCGACGCAGCGTCGCCGATGCAACGCACGACGCTTTGGAAACGCACGCAAAAACGCACCTTTTTTGACGCAAGCGTCGGGCGGATGCGTCGTAAAACGCAGCGTTTTTGGTGCGTTTATACAAAAAACGCAGCGTTTTACGACGCATGCGTTGTCAAACACTGATTAGATCTTTACACACAATTTAGTGTCTAGACACTAGATAACACCACCAATGAATAGAAGAGGGTGGGTTTAGTGTCTAGACAATCGATAATGCCACCAATGGGTAGATGGGGGTGGGTATTAATGTAATAGTGGTATATATACCCCGGCATACATTATTTCCAACCATAGAGCATCAAGATGGATCGTCCCATGGAGAGTATCTACCTCACTTTTCAGCTGGAATTAGCCCTTGCTATAGCTTATGCTTTTGCCTGTCATGAACAGAGGAGAAGAGACAAACTACGGAGAAGGATTCGTCGGCGTTTTTGGCTACACCCTATAGTGGAAGTCCGAGAGAGTAGTGGAGCCTACCATTGTCTGTTTGGCGAATTAAATGAGAACCAGGACAAATACTTCGAATACACCAGGATGTCAAAAGACAGCTTCCGATATCTGCTGCGTCTGGTGGAAGGAACCATTTCCAGGCAGGACACGCAGCTCCGTAAATCGATTTCCCCTGAGGAACGTCTGCTGGTGACTCTACGGTACGTAATGGAATATGAAGGATTTATATGTTCTTGCCATTTTTTAAAGTAACGTGTTTTGTTTTTGTGGGGTGGGGGATTGTAATTAAAAATGAAAAATTCTTTCATACCAATTTAATTAATTATATTTATTTATTTATCTTCTTGTCAGTTTCCTGGCTACCGGAGAGACATTGAGATCACTGCATTTCCAGTTTCGGATTGGAGTCTCCACACTGTCTGGGATTATTGCCGACACTTGCCGCGCATTGTGGGACAACCTCCGGGAGGAATTTTTACCCATCCCTACAAGAGAAATCTGGCTTGCCAACGCCCAAAAATTTGAACAAGTGTGTTCTTTCCCTAACTGTATTGGAGCCGTGGACGGGAAGCACATTAGGATTACCAAGCCTTCAAGAAGTGGATCTCTTTTTTTTAATTATAAAAAATACTTTTCCACCGTGCTGATGGCAATTGCAGGTGCGGACTGCAGGTTTATCGCTGTGGACATTGGAGCTTTTGGTCGTGCAAATGATTCACGGACATTTAAGGAGTCTGATATGGGCCGAAGATTGTACAATAACAATTTTAATTTCCCCCAGCCACGACCTCTTCCCAACACCGACGGCCCGGCCCTGCCATTTGTTGTTGTTGGTGATGAGGCTTTTCAAATGAGTGGCAACCTACTTAAAGGGAACCTGTCACCCCGTTTTTTGAGATTGAGCTATAAATACTGTTAAATAGGGCCTGCGCTGTGTGTTCCTATAGTGTATGTAGTGTACCCCGATTCCCCATGTATGCTGAGAAATAACTTACCAAAGTCGCCGTTTTCGCCTGTCAATCAGGCTGGTCAGGTCGGGAGGGCGTGGTGACATCGCTGGTTCTTCCTCAGCTTTACGTTGGTGGCGTAGTGGCGTAGTGGTGAAGACACAGATGCAAACTCGGCTTTGGGAAAATGGCCGCCGCGATCTCTAATGCGCACGCGCGGCATCCCGCGGCCATTTTCCTGAAGCCCCGTGCAGCAGAGCACTCGATCTGCGCACGCGCGGCCCCAGGAAGATGGCCGCCCCCACCGACGAAAGGGATGACAGCGCAGATCGCGCGCTGTGTCTTCACCACTACGCCACTACGCCACCAACGTAAAGCTGAGGAAGAACCAGCGATGTCACCACGCCCTCCCGACCTGACCAGCCTGATTGACAGGCGAAAACGGCGACTTTGGTAAGTTATTTCTCAGCATACATGGGGAATCGGGGTACACTACATACACTATAGGAACACACAGCGCAGGCCCTATTTAACAGTATTTATAGCTCAATCTCAAAAAACGGGGTGACAGGTTCCCTTTAAACCTTACTCAAGTCGTGGGTTGGACCGCACCAAAACTATATTTAATTACAGACTGTCCAGGGCCAGAAGAACTGTGGAGTGCGCCTTTGGCATCCTGGTCTCCAAATGGCGTATCTTAGGATCCGCCATAAATTTGAAAATTGAGACAGTGGATGAGGTGGTGAAGGCGTGTGTGGTTCTCCACAATTTTATTATTGATAAAGAGAGAGTCAACGTGGAACTTGATGAACCCATTCCAAATCCATTGCCTGATTACCAAGCTCATCCTCTGCGGACAACTGTGGAGATTGCTCATATGAGGGACCAATTTGCTGCATACTTTGTTTCAGATGTTGGGCGTGTTTCATGGCAAGATCAAATGGTTTAATTCTTCGTGTTATGATGTCATGTAAACACCGTGTAGTCCATGTCATTTAACCATCCTATGTTTGGTTATTGTTATAATGTCCCCTGATTTTCTAATGCGTTGTGTTTTGAAATAAAGTTCTTGTGCCTTTCCGTTTTCACCAAACAAATCTCCTATACGTTTTTTCATAGTAATAATAGAATTGTAAAATCCAATATTGAAAGTAATGTGTGTCACACAAAATTTGTGTGTTCCATAGTTTTGACGTATAATAACATGATCGGCTCCCACCTTGTCAAGCATTTTTAATCCTGCAGACTATTTGCATATGGAATCTGGCTTGACAAGGAGGGAGACGATCATGTTTGCAAAACTCTACAGAGTTAACACTATTGTACTCAGGATGGTAGAAATCGTCCTGAGTCAAATAGTGGCGACACTGTGAACATTGCTTCCACCTCACCTGACCAATAATCTTAAGGTACATTAATAAAAGTATTATCCAACGATACCGACCAGTGATACGACTGGATCGAGATCGTTGTTTAGTTGTCGCGTGGTTGCTGGAGAGCTGTCACACAGACAGCTCTCCAGCGACCAAAAAAGAGCAAGTCCCGTGTAATCTGGGTAAAAGCGCTTTGCCACACTCACGATGTTTACCATTGTAAATGCAATTTTAAAAATTACAAAAAAACCTTACACTCCGGTGTGTGAAACGTCCATCGCCGTCAACTTCCCGTACTGTGGCAGCCCTAAAGCACAGCACAGCGTTTATTATTAAGTCAACGGTGTGCTCAGCTTTACGGGCGTTAATCACAGTGTCAGTGCGGAAAGATGACGGCGAGGGACGTGGTAGACACCTTTTTATATTTGTGGGGTATTGTTCACTTTTTATTTGAGTGTTTAAAACAGTGCGCTAGTAACCCAATATTCCCTTGTTTAAAACAAAGACATCGCTGGATCGGTCTAAACTCGCCGATCCAACAATGACAGCGTCTGATCAGTCCAAAAAAAATTCCAAATCATTCGCTGACACCAAAAAACTCACAGCAGGGGCTCAATCGTTTTACGATTTCAGAAAAGATAACGTTGGTTACACAGAAGAAACCAACTTTATCTATACTGAAATCGTTGTGTGATGGTACATTGTAAAAAACTTGACATATTGAGCAATGCTGTTTGTGTTTGTAACATCTGAGTACAATGAGCGACAGCCCTATAAAAAAAGGAAATAACAAAGTGATACAATATTGTCACACATTGCACATCAGGTGTTACAAAGACAAGATTTGTGTGTACGGCGCAAGGTGTGATTTGGTGCAAACTTTATTTGAGACAAGAAAAACCAAATTTTTTTTGAAAAAATATAACAAATTTATTTAGGGTACAGAAATAAAATTGGGGAAAATGTTTTTATGGGGTACCAATATCCGCAACTAAAGGGGATTCATATCCCACAGTTTTTTGGGGTGTAAAGGAGACCGAGGAGGAGGAGGAGGACGAGGGGGAGGAAGCAGCATACTCTATCACACTAGACGGGATGCCGACATCAATCCAGGAAGTGGATGGTGGTGAGACGTGGAAAGTAGCAGGTGAGGGAGGAGGAGGGACGACCAGTGTCCTTGGCTGGCTACTCCGGCTCCGGGTCGACCCAGGCTGTGTTGATGGTGTACTCCTCGTTGACCCAGGCTGGGTACTGGGTGTGCTCCGTGTAGACCCAGCCTGGGTACTTGGTGTGCTCCGGGTCGACCCGGGGTGTTTTCTGGTGGTACTTAGGGGAGCAGCCATAGCCAAGGACGTACTGGTTGTTGTTGTCGTCGTTCGCTTCTTCTTCTTTTTCCTCCTCTCTCCCTCTGGGTGTGGGTCGGCACCCCGTCTGTGTCCCCTTGAAGGCCTGTCAGGCTCAGAACTTTGGGGCTCTGTTCTGTGGTGGCGGTGGCGGTGGCCCTCAGCACGCGAAGCTCTGTGGTGGTTCTCTGCAGCAGGAGTCGGAGTCATGGCAGCCAGCGATGGTACTGCGGGCATATTTGTCGCTGACTGCATGACCCGAGCCTGCTGCAGAGCACTGACATATAAATTGTTGCAGCCCTGCATGAACGAAATCTGGAGTTCCGGCGTAAGATGTTCAACCATGCCGTTGTGAATGGCACTAAAAAAATGTTTGGCCGGCCTCGAGAGATCCGTTTCGATGTTTTCAAGACGCCGTTCGATATTGCACATTTTATCGCACAGCGCCTTGAAACCATTCTGAAATACGGTGCTCAGATGTAAAAATTCGGACATGGGCGCCCTGTCCGAGGCCCGCTGACGCTGTCGGGAAGACCCGAAGGAAGGAACGCCAGAGGCCTCGGCCAGGGGAACATCTGATGGACCGGCTGCCGGTTCGCCAGATTGTGTTGGTGCAGACCTGCTCTCGCTCTGGGATGGCTGCGACAGTTCAGATAGCGCTTCACAAAGGACCGCTCCAGAGGGTCGGACAGTCTCGCGGGTGCTGCTGTGTGTTCTGTGAAAACATAAGGAAACCATTAGTATACAAAATATCACATTTCACATGCATCATTAAACTTTACTGATAGGTATCCATTGCCGCCATAAATATTAAACTATTTTTAATATTGACACTGCATATGCACCATCAATATTAAAAAAAAGGTATTTCTAAATAGTCAACCAAGGTTGTGGTTTGCAACGCCAGACAATTATGCTTACGTTGGAACTGCCATGACGTCACGGTCATGTGACCGAGACGTCATCACAGGTCCTGCGAGCTGAGCAACCATGGGAACATAACCTGCCTTGCAGTAGAATGTATGCCGTATCTATTATATTTTACTTTTTTGTGTATAAAAAATCGTGGATACACCTGGATGGGCAATATACTACTCCACTATGAAATATTGGCTGGGCTTGGACAATCTACTATTTTTATGTATACTTCAGATTTTAGTGAAATTGCTAAAAGTCAAGCTCACCATTGCAGTAATCCCAGAAGGGAGCCGCTGTGTCAAGTGTGAGAAGACCAGAAATGAATTACAAATTCAAGGTCAACGAGGTGTGAAAAGTAAAAACAAAATTCACTTTAATCAAAAGCAGAGGATGAAACATCTGCACAATACAATAAAAACACTATCTACGCGTTTCAGGTCTGATGTTCCCTGTCACCTGAAACGCGTAGATAGTGTCTATTGCATTGTGCTGATGTTTCATCCTCTGCTTATGATTGAAGTGGATAAAAGTATGTATTTTTTACTTTTCACACCTCGGTGAACTTGCCTTTTTTTCTTCATTTCTATACTTGGGACTTGCCAAAATAAATGGCTGGGCAATAAGCTACGTGGCTGGAATGTAGTATGTGAATATGCATGTTGTAAAAACTAGGTGTGTGCATAGGTACTATACTTACTCTCTGCTTTCAAGGACCGGTCGCAAGAACTGCAGTATACGGTTATACTTGTACACCGAGGTCCTTGAAGCGGCAGCACCACTACGAGTCTGTCCCTCCTTTTTCAGGCCCCTCCGGAAGCGGTCCTTCATGGAGCGCCATCTGGTCTTCAATTGTTTAACTGTGTATAAAGATAAAAAATAAAAAAGGTTTTAGATAATATATTGAAAACGATTACGCAACCGTGTGCAATCCCAATAGAAGACATCACAGACGGTTGTGTAATCCTGGCATGATGGGTCACAGCAGCATTTTGGAAATACTTACGGAAACTAGCTTTAGCCTTGGAGGAAGCGCTGTCGAAGCCATCCCACAGCGATTGTGCCACCTCCAACCACAGACGCCGCAATATGCCCTGGTCCGCGTGCTGGGGGTCACGGCTGTCCCACAACGGGCCCCGTGCTTCTATTGATGCCACCATAAGGTCGATATTAAGTGGCTCATCCAGGGCCCGTTGTGAAACCTAAAAAAAAATAGAAAATATTAATGTTTGAAAGATAAAAAAAATTGTCCCTACCTCCTCCACCGCCACCTACTACACACAACACCACAACCTCCCACCACCCCCCATACCCGCAAAAAATAAAAAAATAAAAAAATTATAGGTTTGAAAGAAATACTTACGCTCCGTCCTGCAACCACAGCTTGGCCCCGTGGTCCCTGCTGCTGCTCCCTCTCTTCCTCCTGGTTCTCCTCCTCACTTGAAGAAGCCTGCAAAATAGTTTACCAAAAAGTTGAGTGACCCATCTACAAATGACAGCGAATATAGTAAGCAATAGTAGATCATGTACTCACCGGACTCCTCAGCGGTGGGGTATTGCTGGAATCAGTGCCGCTGGCCATGACTAATAATGCAAATCTGAAATAAAGAACAAAATAACATTGATCCTATGCTCCTATGCACAATCCAGCAATATATAAAAAAAACTGAACTAACACTGAGCAAACAACACTGCCACATTGATTAGATTAAAGAAACAATGGCAGAGACAACCCAATGGCAGAGTACAAAAGCCTAAAGATAAGAAAACTAATCTACAACAGACCCTATGTAGTAATCCCAAAAAAGGTTTTTTTTTTTTTTTTTTTTAAAGTACAGAATGAACGGAGCAACACAAAAAACACAATATTTTTTTTTTAAGTAACAACACACAAAAAGTAAGGGCATAAACATTAATAACACACCGTACTTTACAATAAAACCGACAGGGACGGAGACAATAAAAGGGCATACAACGCCATACATCACAACCATAAACATACAACGATGTCTTTACACAACCACAGTGCAGAACATAATACACATCTTGCAATAAAAAATTAATAAATGTAATAAAAGGGCGCAGAATCATTCTATACTACCATACTTTAATATAAAACCGACAGGGCCGGAGACTATTAAACGCCATCATATAACGCAAGAATAAAACATCACAACTGAATTCAAAAAACACCACCAAACCAAAAAATGGAAACGAAAAATCTATCCTAGAAAGAACAATAATCTAGGCCGCAGACAATGAAACGCCATCCTATACAACGCCATACATCACAACCAGACTAAAAATACCACAATATCTTTAACCACAGTGCAGAATATAAAAACCCAACTTGCAAAAATAATTTTAAAAAACATGTAGAAAATGCAGAGAATCATTCTATACTTACATCTCTGGACAGCGGATGAGAAGACTGTAGTAGGAGTAGATGTACTCTGTAGTGTAGCCTGCAGCAGAAGTGACAAACAATCCAACATTTTCTTTATATATGGGGGATGTTTTTCTCACTGTTTGCACTGTCTAGACACTGTCTAGACACTTTTTTGTTTCTTTTTATCTAACGACGCATGCGTCGCACAATGCACGCAAAACGCACACCTGCGACGCGAGTGCGTCGTCAATACGTTTCAATGGGAAATTGTAATGCATTGACGACGCACGAGCGACGCAAGTGCGACGCGCGCGTTTTTTTGACGCTACAAAAATGCTACATGTAGCGTCTCCGACGCCACCCAGGTGCGGTGAAACGACGCATGCGTCGTGCGTTTTACCGAAAACGCACGACAATGCAACGCATGCGTCCCCAATGATAGAGATAGGGGCGCATGACGCATGCGTTGCCGTGCGTCGACGACGCAGCGTCGCATGACGCTAATGTGAACGTAGCCTAACAAAGGTATATTTCAGTGGAGCTAGTCAATCATCTAAAGCAATGCTCACATCCGACTTTACCTCTAAATGCAGTGTATGGTCCAAGAAATTCTTAGCATAGACTAACATTAGCCAGTCATATGCGAAGAGTGTCTTGCAAAGCTCTGGCAAAAATTAAGAGATCACCACATCAAAACCCTGTCATGGGCAGCCCAATCTCCAGACCTGAACCCCATTGAAAACCTCTGGAATGTAAACAAGAGGATGATGGATAGTCACAATCCATCAAACAAAGAAGAACTGCTTACATTTATGCACTAGAAGCAGTGTGAAGGACTGGTGGAAAGCATGCCAAGACACATGAAAGCTGTGATTAAAAATCATGGTTATTCCACAAAATATTGATTTCTGAACTCTTCCTGAGTTAAAATATTAGTATTGTTATTTCTAAATGATTATGAACTTGTTTTCTTTGCATTATTTGAGGTCTGAAAGCACTGTTGTTGTTTTTTAATTTTGACCATTTCTCCTTTTCAGAAAAAAAATACAAAATGTATTGCTTGGAAATTCGGAGACATGTTGTCAGAAGTTTATAGATTAAAAAACAATTTACATTTTACTAAAAAATGTTCCTATGAAGAGAAAAATCAGACAAACTGAACATTTTGCAGTGGTCTCTTAATTTTTGCCAGAGCTGTATTTCAGTGTACACGTGTGTATAGACTATCATTGTACTCAGCAGCACATGTCCTATTTACACAATGCAATGTGCTGCTGAGAACAATTTTTAAGCTTTCTTAAAGGGAAGGTGCCACCAGTTTTCTTGTATTTTGTTTTTTTGTGAAATTAAGCTTAAAATAGTAATTAAAATGTATTAATGCAATGTTTGCACTGTTTGCAAACATTTCTATATGAAAAATATTATATATTTTTCTACAAATATATATATTTACCACTAGGGGGAGCATTTTCCGTTTTAGACCTCAAGCAGCTATAGTAAGATTTAGCAGCTCTGCCCCAGGGATATTAGACCACCCAAAAGGGGAGGGAAATGGTGATGTCAGCAGTTACTGCCCCAACAGTAAGAATGAAGAGCAGCATCACAGGGCAGCACCATTTTGTGTGTGACTGCCCTGTGACCTGCTATCACCAGCAGTTACTGCATCAGAGTGACAGCTCGTATATGTGACAGCTCGTATATATATGCAGCATGTTGGTAGCATGTATGTAGCATGTATGTATGTAGCATGTATGTATGTAGCATGCATGTATGTAGCACGTATGTATGGAGTATATATGGAGTATGTATGGAGTATTTTTTTTTTTCATTCAACACATTAGCCGGATGATGGGACTATTACTGTCCCATAATTGGCTAATGTGTCAATCACTGTCATTGTAGCAGGCATCGTCCGATGGGACTTGTAGTCCCATTGGACGATGCTTGCACACACGCACAGAGACCCCCCCACGCTGCACAGAGACCCCCCCACGCCGCACAGAGACCCCACACACACCGCACAGAGACCCCCCCACGCCTCACAAAGACCCCCCCCCACGCCGCACAGAGAGGGAGAGCGACACAGGGGGAGAGTGCAGTTTACCGGAGATCACTGGGACTGTGTGCAAGTGGGGAGGCGGAGACAGAGCAGGGGGAAGCACACAGGGCAGCGTGTGAGAGCAGAGGATGTCTGCCCAGAACCTGCAGTGCCTGGAGTACAGAGGAGCAGTCAGTGCTTCTGTCCTGCGATAGAGAGTAAGTGGAGCTCAACAAATAGCACTGTACTATAATAAAATGGCAGCTAGTCACACCTACAGCAGTGAGTTGTGCAGCCCACAGAGGCGTGCCCAGCTCACTGCTAATGCTGCTGCAATGTTGCAGATAGGGTCCGTGCCGGTCTATTATCTCCTATGTCCATGGGGTGCTGTAATCTGACACTGATAGTGACGTGCTACTGCTGCAAAACCAAGATGTCAGCCCCCAGTGCATTCTTTCTACTCATATAACACACAGAATCTGTTTTACATGCATTCAAATCTGGGTTATAACAGCATGTTATGCTACATTACATTGATTAATTAATGATCTACAAACGCGGTACCTTCCCTTTAAAAGTAATTTCACCCAACAAACAAGCATTTTTCTTGTCCATTGGGTGATTGGCAACCTTTTCCCACAGGTTGATGATCAGGAAACGAGCATCCCTAGTTCACAATTATGATATTGTGTATGTAAATGCACTCTTATTTGAATTTTCTGGACCAGTTTTAAATTTCTCTACACTTTCTACAAGCCAATTAGCTAGCTTCCTGACATCAGACCAAGATCAAAAAGATCTGCTCTGTCAGGAAGTAATATTCAATTATAAATATATTATTATGCTGCATCTTATTTTTCATCAGTAGTAAGAAACGGCAGATGGATGAAGCTCTCAACAAGCTGTGTCAATAATCTGTCCATTGAGTATAGAACTGTCATATACTCACAGCCTTTGTGCTAAGTACATCACAAAGCTGACTATTTGCCCATTACCATTCCATGACTGCTGTGAATGGTCAGTGCCACATCTGTCCACAGGTCATAAATGACATTACAGCATAGCCATACATATACACACAAGATCGGTGATAGTGGTCCTGGACCAACAAAAATTGCTTGGGTGGCCCCTCCCTATTAGTAGTGAAATATAATGTTTGATAACTTAGCTCCGTATCTTCTCTGGAATCTAACCATGATACCATGACACCTGGCCCACCAGTGATCTAGTAGATTCTTCAGTGCGCCCACGCTCGGAGATCGTAATTGCCATTATTGTTCCAGCAAAAGACAAGCTGACTCTATGTTCTGCATTAATGATACAATAAAAAACAATGGTAAGGGTTCTCAGAATAATTCTTCCCTAAGTACCCCAACTTTGGTACTGTTTTGAAATAAACATAGCGAGAAGTATGGTTTGAAAAAAGGTTTTACTATATTTGTGAATTAGATCATATCACATGTCTTTATCCATGCCACAAAAATGCAAATACCGATTTCACTTTGCTATCCATTTCTTTATTGCATTCTGTAATAGTCTATAATATTAAACATCTACCTGAGGATACAATAACAGGGGCCACCTACTTCCGCTCGGAGGCTAAGAACTGCCGTAGCTCAAATGTTTATTATTAAATGCCATCAAGACAGTTGAGCCGCCTGGAGACCATACAAAACGCGTTTCTCCAGAATCTGCTGGCATCTGTTTAGGCTTGAAGGAATGTCTATGACATGTTCATGATTCCTGTGATAGCATCCATCCATCTTTGTTCTTTTCCCTTTAAGTCTTTGAGGCATAATTGTCTTTTCCGTTGAGTTGGTCAAAATAAGATAAAGCTTCAGTCTAGTTTTGTGTGTTCCTCAAATGTAAGAATAAGCGTGATTTAGTCTCCTGAATGAAATATTGGGATTTACATTTATTTTACAAATATTGCTCAGTTCATGCAAGAGTCTGACAGTTGATTGGGCGTATACAAAATATATGATCCTTTCTGTATCAGTAAAATAACTCTTATTAGAATGGTTAAATGGTTAATCCTTGCCCTTCCTCCTTGTGCAAGCACATATTAATCTTTATGATAGTGAAGACAGGCGTGACCAATGGGGTGTTTCCTGGGAGGAGGGGCGGTAGATGAAATATAGAATGTGTATATGGCTGGGTACATACCGTTGGCAAGTGGAGGATAACACTACCCTTCAGTCTACCTTATTCTAACATATACCGTACTTCTTAGACTGTTTCTGTAGAGACTTCTTTCTCCTTATACCTGCTGTGGGTTGCAGAAATGATGCTCCTTGTTTCCACAGTAACACAGTCAAAAACTGCATTGCCGGCTCTTCTGACAACATAAAACATCCTTGCAATTTTCTGGCAGATATTCTGAGCACGCGAAGAGGTGACAGTCGTTTGAATTCTGCATAAACCCTCGCAGTCAGCTTGCTTGCCAAAAAAAAGTTTATAGCTTTGTTGTGATGATGCAACTTTTTGATGAATAATTTGTTTACTGTATAGTCAGCAATTAATAATCAGCAAATCGACCACATGAAATAATAATATTATTTGGGCTTTGGTTTTATCTAAATTATCAGACCGGGTATATCTGTGGCGCCTACCTGTCTAAATGTGCCTCAATACAATTGCACTGACAGGGTGCAGCGGACCCAAGTAAAATGGAAACAATATCAAACAATACCTTACATATATTGATATGTTTTTTTTGCACGTTGTATTTTTTTCGGCGGGCAGTTGGGCCCAAATGGTTCTGTACACTGTGGCCTCTGTTCACACAGGATGCATTATAGTTAGCACCGAGCAGCCCGCCATAGGGCGTCATTAATAGGCTGAGAACCAGATGCTCTGCATTCCTTGTGTGAACACGCCACATACAGAGTACATATGTTAGTGCATTGGTGTGCCACACGGCTAATCCCTGATTGAAGATTGGCTGTTTCATTTGGTATTGCACCTGTGCAGTTGCCATTTTACTTGGGTCCGCTGCACCCTGTCAGTGCAATTGTATTGAGGCCCATTTAGACAGGTAAGCATCTCTGCCTGTTTTTGGTTTGCTTTCTTGAATATTGGAGGATTTTTCCTCTTTTTGTGGTTTTCATGTTAGAGTATGACTGGCAAACGTAAGGACCCTTGACGCGGGTTGCCAGCTTACATATTATGGCCAGAATATCAACCAATACCTTACATATATTGATATGTTTTTTTGCACGTTGTATTATTTTTGGGGTGCAGTTGGGCTCAAATGATTCTGTACACTGTGGCCTCTGTTCACACAGGATGCATTATAGTTAGCACTGGGCAGCCCGCCATAGGGCATCATTAATAGGCTGATAACCAGATGCTCTGCATTCCTTGTGTGAACATGCCACATACAGAGTATATATTTTAGTGCAGGGGTCCCCAACTCCAGTCCTCAAGGCCCACCAACAGGTCATGTTTTCAGGATTTCCTTTGCATTGCACAGGTGATGCAATTATTACCTGGGCAAGACTAAGGAAATCCTGAAAACATGACATGTTGGTGGGCCTTGAGGACTGGAGTTGGGGACCCCTGTTTTAGTGCATTGGTGTGCCACACGGCCAATCCCTGATTAAAGGCCGACTGTTTCATTTGGTATTGCACCTGTGCAGTTGCCATTTTACTTGGGTCCGCTGCACCCTCTCAGTGCAATTGTATTGAGGCCCATTTAGACAGGTAAGCATCTCTGCCTGTTTTGGGTTTGTTTTTTTGAATATTGAAGGATTTTTCCTCTCTTTGTGGTTTTCATGTTAGATTAGGACTGGCAAACGTAAGGACCCTTGACGCGGGTTGCCAGCTTACATGGCCAGAATATCAACCAATACCTTACATATATTGATATGTTTTTTTTGCACGTTGTATTTTTTTCGGCGGGCAGTTGGGCCCAAATGGTTCTGTATACTGTGGCCTCTGTTCACACAGGATGCATTATAGTTAGCACTGGGCAGCCCGCCATAGGGCGTCATTAATAGGCTGAGAACCAGATGCTCTGCATTCCTTGTGTGAACACGCCACATACAGAGTATATATTTTAGTGCATTGGTGTGCCACACGGCCAATCCCTGATTGAAGGTTGGCTGTTTCATTTGGTATTGCACCTGTGCAGTTGCCATTTTACTTGGGTCCGTTGCACTCTGTCAGTGCAATTGTATTGAGGCCCATTTAGACAGGTAAGCATCTCTGCCTGTTTTTGGTTTGCTTTCTTGAATATTGGAGGATTTTTCCTCTTTTTGTGGTTTTCATATATCTGTGGTGCCCCAGGGTCCTGGTCGTCACATTAGCATTGCTTTCCTCACGGGGAGAGTGATGTTACGTTTGGAAGCAATGAAGGATATCTTTTATCAGGTAACCACAATGCACACAACATGTTCACACTCCAGGCCACAAGGGGGAGCTTTTGATCCTATTCCTATGTGACTTCCCTGCATATGCATATATTATTATTATTATTATTATTATTATACATTTTTATAGCGCCATTTATTCTATGGCGCTTTACATGTGAATACGGGGCAAATATAGACAAGTAGATTAAACATGAGCAAATAACAAGGCACACAGGTACATAAGGAGGGAGGACCCTGCCCGCGAGGGCTCACAGTCTGCAGGGGATGGGTGATGAAACACTAGCAGAGGGTAGGGCAGGTTGTGCGGCGGTTCAGTAAGTTCAGGATCACTGCAGGCTGTAGGCTTGTAGAAAAGGTGAGTCTTCAGGGTTTTTTTGAAGGTTTCTATGGTAGGTGAGAGTCTGATGTGTTGGGGTAGAGAGTTCCAGAGTAAGGGGGAAGCACGGGAGAAGTCTTGGATGCGGTTGTGGGAAGAAGAGATGAGAAGGGAGTAGAGGAGGAGGTCTTGAGAGGATCAGAGGTTGCGTGTAGGTAGGTACCAGGAGACCATGTCACAGATGTATGGAGGACACAGGTTGTGGATGGCTTTGTATGTAATTGTGAGGGTTTTGAACTGGAGTCTCTGGGCGATAGGAAGCCAGTGAAGAGCTTGACATAGGGGAGAGGCTGGGGAATAGCGGGGAGACAGGTAGATTTGTCGGGCAGCAGAGTGTAGGATGGATTGGTGGGGTGCCAGAGTGCTAGAGGGGAGTCCAGAGAGTAGGAGGTTGCAGTAGTCGAGGTGGGAGATGATAAGGGCATGCACTAGCGTTTTTGTGGTGTCGCGGTCAAGGAAAGCATGGATCTGGGAAATATTTTTGAGTTTGAGATGGCAGGAGGAGGCAAGGGCTTGGATATGTGGCTTGAAAGAGAGGGCAGAGTCGAGCATCACCCCGAGGCACTGGGCGTGTGGGACTGGGGTAAGTGAGCAGCCATTGACATTGATGGATAGGTCTGTTGGAGGGGTAGAGTGAGATGGGGGAAAGATGATGAATTCTGTTTTGTCCATGTTCAGTTGTAGAAAGGGAGCAGAAAAGAAGGCCGAGATAGCAGACAGACAGTGTGAGATTTTTTTAAGTAAGGAGGTGAGGTCAGGTCCGGATAGGTAGATCTGCGGGTCATCAGCGTAGAGGTGGTACTGCATACCATGGGATTCTATGAGCTGTCTCAGGCCGAAAGTGTAGATGGAGAAAAGTAGGGGTCCTAGAACAGAGCCTTGAGGAACACCGACTTACAAGGGGCGAGGTGAGGAGGTGGTGTGGGGGAGGGAGACACTGAATGTTCGGTCTGTCAGATATGACGAGATCCAGGAAAGGGCCAAGTCTGTGATGCCAAGAGATGAGAGGATATGTAGCAGAAGGGAGTGGTCCACAGTGTCGAAGGCAGAAGACAGGTCCAGGAGAAGGAGGACAGAGTAGTGTCGCTTGCTTCTGGCAGTTAGTAGGTCATTGGTGACTTTAGTTAGGGCAGTTTCAGTTGAGTGATGGGAACGGAAGCCAGATTGTAACCGATCAAAGAGGGAGCAGGAACAGAGGTGGGAGGACAGTTCAAGATGGACGTGTTGCTCCAGCAATTTGGAGGCATAAGGGAGAAGAGATATCGGGCGATAGCTAGACACAGAGGATCGGTCGAGGGAGGGCTTTTTGAGGAGGGGTGTGATCTTGGCATGTTTGAAGGATGAGGGGAAGACACCTGTTGTGAGTGAGAGGTTGAAGAGGTGCGTTAGGGTTGGGATGAAGACCGTGGAAAGGTTAGGGATGAGGTGGGACGGGAGCGGGTCGAGCGTGCAGGTGGTGAGGTGTGATATATTGTGGTTTGGAGGGAAAGAGAGTCAGAAAGTGCCAGGAAGCAGACTGGAGCAGTCTGAGGCAGGAAGAACGTACGAAGGGGCTGTGTAGTCTGAAGTACTACAGCTCCCAAAAAAAGAGACATACAGAAAGCTGAACAAAGTTCAGTGAGCGTGCAGGAGAGCGAGGCACAGCAGAGGGACACCAGGGGGAGACAGCAGCGAGCAGACTGTCTCCCTGGCAAAGCGCAGATAACCGGCAGCCAGAACACCGAGGCATTTGTGGGATGCTAAGACACATAGCAGAGACCAGCAGGACAGCTGAACTGCAAGTTACCTGTCCACCACACACACCTGAAGACACAGTAACACATAGAGCCCAGAGCGTGATAGAGTCCCTGTAAAAAGGCTCGAGTTACCTGTCATACAGGTATTGTCCTATCCTATATGGGGGAAAGAGAGAGAAGAACTGTGAGGACCTTATCTGAAGCTATAAGCAGTAAGGGACTACAACACCACCATGCTAGAGGAAGGCTTTTAACTCCACCTGGTAAAGGGGACTCTCGATTCTCTTCCAAGCCAGCTGGACCCTGCCTGCCCTGTGATCTGGTACCCTGGACTGTGGCTGCCTGAAGTCTTCAGTAAACCAGGTAAAGAGACTGCAAACCTGTGTCCTCGTTCTTTTCTGCGCCATTCAACATCTTCCATCTACACACTGGGAGCCCTGGGGATACACTTCACCTGTGGGAAGTTATATCATCTAGCTGCCATAACATCACCACAGAGGACCCCTTAAAGCAGCGTCAGTCCCCACTGACCGAATACCACAGGTGGAGTCGCAACCATAAACTTTATTCAATTTCCCCTTTTACATGGGCGCCCAGGGCCATGGACCGGGTCACCACCGTGACATCCCCCTGTGAACACCGGACCCGGTACCCCACGGCCCTGGCGGACGACTCATATCTACAAACCTAAAATGAACTGGGTGTTAGTTTTCAGGTTGTGTGCCAAAATGCAGACCAGCCTTCATTAGGGATTGCTCACATCAGCAATGCATATATCAATTCGTGTGTTTTTTTTGTCTCTTGTTGGTATATCATGTTTTAACTAAAGCTGCCCATATGCCTCAGATCTTTCTTTGCACATAGAATATTATCATTTTTGGCAGCACATCTTCTGTTTACATGACATACATGCGGCAAGAATTATGATTTCAATGCTGGCATGAATTTAATCACCAGACAACTAGTGTTTTGGTTAGTTTGTTGGGTCATTGCCAGCATGTTTACACAAGCCAATAACTGGCTTTCACAATTTTTGGCTCATCTAAATGAAATTTTAGCCACAGCCAGAGATGTCTATAGCAGATTTTCTCCCTGACAAACAAAAGGATCAGGAATGGTGATTAAACATTCCCAATCCATTAATCCCCTGACATATAGTGTTAGGGGAGAGTAGGGTGGCTCCCGTACACATTAGGTCATCCAGTCCCAACCACCAAGTAAAAGTGTTTGGGTGACTTTAATCTAATGTGAATGGAAGACTTAAAAGATGAAAACTCATGTTGTCCGTATTTTCTAGGGATCTACTACTACTGTGGATTGTAGCCACATAATCATGGAATCAGAGAATATTAGAGTTGGAAGGGACCTCCAGGGTCATCGTGTCCAACCCCCTGCTCAACGCAGGGTTCACTAACCCATCGCAAACAGATGTCTATCCAGATTCTGTTTGAAGACTTCCATTGAATGAGAACTCACCACCTTTGTTCTAGCATTTCAGAGAAAATATACTTTAAAGATTCGACTAAGCTAGTCCTGCTCCACTCCTGACCAGCTATTCCCAGACCTGCTAGAAGTGTTGGACAAGTCTCTGCCTATGTACACGCGAGGGTGAGACCTGTCAATAAAATTGCAGCAGCACTGGAAAGAGCTGGCTTTGGCATTTCAGATAAAAATAAATCAGGCTCCAATCACTCAAAAAGGATGTGATTTATGCT
The DNA here is from genome assembly GCF_032444005.1 of Ranitomeya imitator. NCBI lineage: Eukaryota > Metazoa > Chordata > Amphibia > Anura > Dendrobatidae > Ranitomeya > Ranitomeya imitator. The sequence continues at coordinate 565,163,533 of NC_091283.1, read as the reverse complement.
GCCTGCAGTTTGGGCAGCATAAATCGCCTGACAGCTTCCTTTAAAGGTATAAAATCTGCACACTACAACTCTTTTCTGGTGTGAATTAGTCACCTTATGAATAGAAGAAATAAGATTATTTTCCATTAGTCTATTGGCAGTATTAGCACTATTATCATGGCAGACATCTTTGTTTAGAATTACAAATTAATCCTTAGAAAGACAGATCTTTTAAAAGGGTTGTATCAACATCAATAATGGTTAAAATTGCAGAATCCATCCAACTTTAGTGTCCCCTCCTCCAATCCTTCTCCTGTATTAGAGAACGTGCACAGTTAACCATGCTGCTGGTCCAAACTATTAATCCTCAGGAGTTAACCATCACCGGCAAACAGGAATCTGGGATGCGAAGCATTAATGCTCCCTAGTGATGATCGAATGTGCTCGGATAAGGTGTTAAACCGAATGACTTCAAAATGCTCGAAAAATATATTTGAGTCCACACGGCTGCATGTCTCACTGCTGTTCAACAGTCACAACAGATGCAGTGATTTCCAGTTTGTTAGGCCATCCCTGTATGTGTTGCGGCTGTCTAAGGCTGGTTTCACATTTGCGTTTTTTGCCACTGCGTTTTTGCGCAAAAAAAGCATGCTTTTTTTTCCCTATACTTAACATTAAAAACGCATGCGTTTTGCCGCGTTTTGATGACGCATGCATCGTTTCTATGCATGCGTTTTGTTGCAGAAATGCAACATGTAGTAATTTTTAGCGGCTTTTTTTGCGGCAAAAAAACGCATGCTTTTTTTGCGGCAAAAAAACGTATTGCTGTCTATGTAAACGCATGCGTTTTTAAGCACATGCGTTTGCATGCTTTTTTAAACGCATGCGTTTTAATAGAAAAACACAAGAATAAACACTGATAAGCCACCCCCCAACCCTAACCCTAACCCTAGGGATCCTAACCCTAACCCTAAGGGTTAGGGTTAGGATCCCTAGGGTTAGGGTTAGGATCCCTAGGGTTAGGGGTAGGGTTAGGGTTAGGACCCCTAGGGTTAGGGTTAGGGTTAGGATCCCTAGGGTTAGGGTTAGGGTTAGGATCCCTAGGGTTAGGGTTAGGGTTAGGATCCCTAGGGTTAGGGTTAGAGTTAGGATCCCTAGGGTTAGGGTTAGGGTTAGGATCCCTAGGGTTAGGATCCCTAGGGTTAGGGTTAGGGTTAGGATCCCTAGGGTTACTAGGAATCCTAACCCTAACCCTAACCCTAGCTATTTCTGTTTATAGTGGGTTTTCTAGTTGATTTTGATGATTGGCAGCTGTCACACACATCTCATCATGCGTTTCAAAAACGCAAATGCAGGAAAAAACGCATGTAAACGTGTCAAAACGTCGTGTTTGTTTTAACACATGCAAAAACGCATGCGTCTAAAAAACGCAGCATTTAAACGCGTTTTTTTCACCACATGCGTTTGCGTTTAAAACGCTGTGTTTTTAAACGCTAATGTGAAACCAGCCTAACAGCCCCGAGACATGCAGCCATGGGGACTCCAACATATTTTTCGAGCACATCAAAGTCACTCGGTTAGCACGCAAGCATGCTTGGATAACACCTTATCCGAGTTCGTTCGCTCATCACTATTGCTCACACAAACATGAAATGGAAAACAACTCTTTAATTAAACTTATTTTACATGAAGGACTCTGTTATTAGATGACCTAATAGTCAAATGCAAATTACAGATCGATATTGTAATCATAGAGGTCAGAGAAGTCTAAACATATGGATCCATTCAATAGTTTTTTTATTGGGAAAACACAAATCCATAATTTTAGTTCCTAGGGGTGAATCTCATTTTCTTCATACTTTGCCAAATACTGTTTATATGCAATGTTTGCCATCTCAACCCAGACTTATCTATTTACTTATCTCTAAGTATAAGCTGTTAATTTATTATGGCACTCGATAGTCTATAGAAATCCCATCTGTCAATATTTATTGACGAAGACTTTAAACATTTCTTAGACATTTACATATCCTTTTGTTTGAGTTTATTCATTAATTCTTTAAAGGAAAAGTCTACATTTGTTGAATATTCCTCCTCATATAAAGTATTCCCCGTTTTTTGTGGTTGCTGTATTTCTAATAAGATGCTACTTAGTTAAAGCACCCACCCAAAATCGCAGGGCAACAAATTCTTCTAGACAGAACTATCAGTTTACCTTAGGCCGGTTTCACACGTCAGTGGCTCCGGTACGTGAGGTGACAGTTTCCTCACGTACCGGAGACACTGACTCACGTAGACACATTAAAATCAATGTGTCTCTGCACAAGTCAGCGTGTTTTCACGGACCGTGTGTCCGTTTGGAAAACACGGAGACATGTCAGTGTTTGTGGGAGCGCACGTATTACACGGACCCATTAAAGTCAATGGGTCCGTGTAAAACACGTACCGCACACGGTGTCCGTGTGCAGTCCGTGTGCCGTGCAGGAGACAGCGCTAGAGTTAAGCGCTGTCCCCTGCATCTGGTGCTGAAGCCGCCATTCATTTCTTCTCTCCAGCATCGTTCGTTGGAGAGAAGATATGAAAAATCTTTTTTTTTTTTGTTGTTGTTTTAAAAAAAGATTCCTGTCCCCAACCCCCTCCCACCCCCTGTGCGCCCCCCCGCCGTTAATAAAATACTTACCCATCTCCCTCGCTGGCTCTCCCTATGGGTGGAGCCGCATATTCATCACTGTAATAGGCGGCACCACGTGACCGCTCATACAGGAGAAGCTGCGGCGAGGACAGGAAGCAGCGCCAGCGAGGGAGACGGGTAAGTAATTTATTAACGGCGGGGGGGCGCACAGGGGGTGGGAGGGGGTTGGGGACAGGGATCTTTTTTTAAAACAACAACAAGCAAAAAAAAAAAAGATTTTTCATATCTTCTCTCCAGCGAACGATGCTGGAAAGAAGAAATGAATGGCGGCTTCAGCACCAGATGTAGGGGACAGCGCTTAACTCTAGCGTTGTCTCCTGCACGATCCGTGTGGTCCTCAGTCGGCACATGGGCGGCACACGGCTGCCGCACGTGTGCCACACTGATGTTCAGCGTAAGCACACGGACACACGGACACAGATAATTCCGGTACCGATTTTTCGGGTACCGGAATTATCTGGACGTGTGGGACTGGCCTTAATGGGTTTAAATACAAATGTGTAACTTGGACGCCATCTACCATGTGCAGCTTATTATACTAATGTTTTCACATGGAGTTTTTCATTATGGATCTTTCTCACAAAAAAAAACCATCACGTTTAAAAACCACATTGCAAAAAGTTTAGTGAGCAATTTTGGCATTATTTTATGTGTGTTTTTCTCCTTGAGGTATTATTTACTTCAACTGATTCAGTAGTCAAATTTGGATTGTATTTTCCTAGCAGAAAACGCAGGTTCACACTCACTTTTTATTTTTTAGATAGATTTTGGAGAAGATTGTGATTTAAAAATGAAATGAAAAACCACTTCAAGTACTGATTGGATCACCTTCCATTTCATTTCAATGGGAAAACACACCTTTATTGCACATGGAGCTGTTTTTTCCATGTCGAGTTGTTTTTTTCTTTTTTCTGCGTGAAAAAACATGAAAAAAACATGTTCTTTTATATATCACTTCCCAAGCAATTTAGTTTGAAAAACACTTTCTAAACTCAAAAAAACATACTAAATGTAGTGCTGTGTTCTTCACGGGGAGGATAGTGCTATGTCTGGAGACAAGTGAGATTTCCTTTGGTAGGTTTACACACACACAACACCTTCCAGGCCAGGAGGGGGAGCTCCAAGCCCTGTTTTGGGGCAGCTTCCCTGGAATAAAGATCCTGGTTTGGAGGCGGAGACAGCTCAGTTAGTAGTAGAAGTCTGTGTGCGAGGACAGACAGGAGTGGAGCACAGAGGAAAGTGAAAGCTCCAAGAGGCCATGAGCAGGCCTCTGAAGAGTATCAGCACAAGAATCTGGGTATCGGGAGCCCGAGGCTTTTGTGGATTATAAAAACACAGAGCAGAACCAGAGGGTATTGTTCTACAAGGACTTTGCTCATAATTACCTGTGGCATAGCAGCACCTAGGAGCCTGGAGTCACCAAGAACAGACCCCAGTTCACACGGCCCGAGCTGCCTGCCATACAGGTACCTGTCCTAGGACAGCAGAACGATTAAAGATCTTGTTGAAACACTTAGTGGCAGCAGGGACTTACAGACAGAAAGCGCAGAGTGGTAGGTTCCCACCTGACTTACCCAAGGGAACTTGCTTGTCTCTGGACTGCCCGGACTTCTCAGCCTGCCCTGTGATCTGGTGCCCTGGACTGTGGATGTTGAAGTCTTCAGTAAAGGTAAAGAGACTGCAACCTTGTGTCATCGTTCTTCTCTGCACCTCTCACCATATCACTATCTACACACCAGAAGCCCTGGGGATATACTTCATCTGTGGGAAGTTACACCATCAAGCTGCCATAACATCATGCCAGCGGACCCCCTAAAGCAGCGTCAGTCATCCTGACCGAATACCTCAGGTGGCATCACGAACATAACTCTATCCCTTTAAAGACCTTTCCCTTTTACATGGGTGCCCTGGGCCACGGACAAGGTTGCAGCCACCGTGACATCCCCCTGTAAACTGAAGGACCCAGTACCGAGTGACCCCTGGCCCATGGGGCGACTCAACAAAAATATGTATCATAGCAGAAAGAACTTTCCAGAATTGTTACACTTGAAGTCAGCCTAAACAGTGGTGGAGCAGGACAGTGGCGTCACTAGCACCAAAGAACCAGGCACAGGTCCCGGACACCTTGGCTGGTGCCCCTGATATCTGGCGAGCACCAATTTGAACTATATCGCCGTCAACATGACGCCCGTGTAAGGAGGTGGCTGAGAACCCCATTGCTTCCCCGCTCTCCTATGTGCTGGTCCCATGCACTTTATGCACTATCTGTATGTTAACATATTAATGTGCTGTGTTTGCCATGTTTCATAATGTATATGTGTTGATGCAATGTATGATCCCCCTTTTACTCTGTACTGTCTTAACTGGTATTGGATTACTGTTGTGCTGTATTGCTCTCTGTGCTTTACACTGCACATATTAGAGGCAGGGACAAAAGGGGTTACTTTAGGTGGCAGGACTTGCAGCCTCAAGGGAGCAGGAAGTTCCTGCTTCTGGAGCAGAGCCCGCCAGGCATGGCCGTGGCAAGTCGTGTTCCAGCGTCTGGAGCCAAGGACTACCCTGGAGGGGAGAGAAAGTGTTGCCCCGTACCCACGGGCAGTGAAGTGGGCACAGAGCTACATAGGTGCCCCTCCGAAGGGACTTTAAACATCCAGATTCTGGCATATGTGCGTCCCCATCCGGGACAGAAGGAGCCCCCATCTGAGGCATGAGTGTGTCCCCGTCTGGGACAGAAGGGACCCCCAGCTGGGGAGAATATTTGCTGCCAGGACTGTCAGGCACTGAGACTGAGTGAGTGCTCTGCCGAAGGGACTATAAGCGTCCAGATACCAGCCACTGAAGCATCTCCACTACTACTGCTGCTGAGACTGCAGTGAAGAGGAATGGGGAAAGAGAAGGAAGTTTTACTATATTTACTGTAACTACCTTTTCTACCTTTTTCTTACCTATAAAATATATAGTTTTCCCTGCTGGACTATAACTGGATTGTGATTGCCTAGACTGCAGTGACTGGAAAAAAAGGTAACTCGTAAGGGGAGCTGTGTCTGTCCTGTGTATTTCATGTACAAGGTCCTGGGGTATATACTAACTGTGGCTTAGTGGATTCGGCTGGAACTACCACCCCGGACCACCTTGTTACACCAATACAGTTTGATCCTATGCCAGACAACAGAGTATAACAAGATCCTTGCCCTACCAATCTCTGTCTTGTAGGTCGCTAGCTGTTGTGGACCTGCGGCCTACAAGATGTCAGTGTCCCAGAGCAGATGGCGCAATGACATCACTATTGCACCACTTGCGCTGCGTCGCTCTTGAATGCAGGGAACTAGAGGAATCAGTACGCTGAGGGACCAGATTAGGTAAGGGTACCGTCACACAGTGCAATTTTGATCGCTACGACGGCACGATTTGTGACGTTCGAGCGATATAGGTACGATATCGCAGGGTGTGACACGCTCCTGCGATCAGGGACCCCGCTGTGAATCGTACATCGTAGCAGATCGTTTGAAACTTTCTTTCGTCGTCCAGTGTCCCGCTGTGGCGGCATGATCGCATGGTGTGACAAAGGTGTGCACGATATTGTATACGATGTAAAGGGCGGAGGAGCTGGCTACGTAGGAGCGCTGAATTCTCCACCTCCCGTGTGCTGATTGGGCGGTACAATACTGTGCGCTCATTCGACAAAGGACTATTGTTCCCAGCGGATAAAACCGGAGCTCTCGAGCGCGCTATTCATTTCTCTCTGTAGCACGTGCTGTGAACAGAACTAAATTCGCTGGATTCCCTGGACTTTTAACTACTAGACTTTTACCGCAAAAGGTATGTATAACGCTACAGCGTAGCATATGTTGCGCTTCAACGGGGATAAACGCTGGAGTGTGGTTGATTGTTCCTTTGAGTAGGGTAGGCCTGAGAACCTCAGGTACACAGCTGTAGCGTGGCCCAATTAATTAATCCTTTTACAGATCGAGATGGTTGACTGCCCCATTTAATACCAGTGGTAACATATATAGTTATTAGATCAATGGTCAGAACATTGTTTTGTAAGCACGTGTATTTATTGTACGCTTGTTTTCTTTTTAGGAACTATGCTCACTTCCGATGAGAGTTCTGTTGTTGCTGCTGCCCTGGTGTTTGAGGCAGCACGTCTCCAAGAGGAGAGATGTCCTAAACGAAAACGTCGCATGTGGACCCGGAGCTGGCTGCAGAAAAGATCCACATTGTCACACATGGGTCTCATAAGAGAGTTACGTGACAATAACCCTCAAGATTTCCGAAACTACCTTCGGATGTCCGAGGAATCCTTCAAAATAATACTGTCTGCTGTTACGCCACTCATACAAAGGTGTGATACGCCGATGCGTGCAGCCGTGCCCGTGGAGGAAAGGTTGGCGGTGACACTGCGCTTCCTGGCAACAGGAAGGTCTCTTCAGGATTTGCAGTTTTCCGCAGCTGTTTCAAGACCTTTCCTGAGCGTTGTGATTCCGGAGACATGCGCGGCCATTGTGCAGAGCTTAAGGCATTATATGGAGGTACTACTATATTTTTTTGGCTGCTGTGTTATGTCTCTATATGTTATACTAGCAATTGAACCCGTTCGACGCCCTGATGGCGAGCATTTCTATAGGTATATGTTCTACATCCTATCATGTGCTGCTCCCATCCTGCGCCCCCATTCTGACATGTGCTGCTGTGATCCTGAGCCTCCATTCTGACATGTGCTGCTACCATTTTGCGGCTCCATTCTGATATGTGCTGCTCCAACCCTGCGCCACCCTTTTTTATTTGCTGCTCCCAACGTAATTTTATTGATTAAATTATTTAGATATATTGTTTAGCACCCCCTCTGAGTCACCGAAGCCATCTGAAAAAATGGCTGCCTGCATACTCTGGGTTGTTGACTTTGTTATACTAATCCATACTGCGCCTCAATCACTGTAGGATGTCCACATAATATGTGCATAATATATTTGACCTAATTAGTACATGTTTCCTTCTCATCTTGCAGTTTCCCAAGACGGCCGATGACTGGAAGAGGATTGCTTCCGATTTTGATGAGCTGTGGCAGTTTCCAAACTGCGGTGGTGCATTAGATGGAAAGCATGTGCGCATCACGCAACCAGCCAACTCTGGATCCTTTTTTTTCAACTACAAAGGATATTTCAGTGTGATCCTCATGGCCCTTGTCAATGCAAACTATGAGTTTGTCGATGTGGATGTTGGCATGAATGGTCGAGTCTCCGACGGTGGTGTTTTTGAACACACTTCATTTGGGGAAAGCTTGAGGAACAATGAACTGCTGTTGCCACTAAATGAAGACACAAAAGCAAACCTAAATTTTGTCTTCATCGCTGATGAAGCTTTCCCTCTTCATCCACATTTGCTGAAGCCATTTGCACAGAGAACACTCACACCGGAGCGCAGAATCTTTAATTACCGGTTGTCGAGGGCCCGTCGTGTGGTTGAAAATGCCTTTGGGATTATGGCAAATCGGTTTAGAGTGTTCCACACAGCTATCAACTTGAAGCTGCCGTCTATAGACTTTGTGGTTTTGGCATGCTGTGTGCTCCATAATTTCCTGAGACGTCATGATACGAGCTCCTATTCTCCTCCTTCGTTTATTGATGCAGTGGACGCAAGAACCGGAGATATTGTGCCCGGGGAATGGCGTACACAACCTGATAATTTTACAGCTCTTCAAGCTCTTGGATCTGGCAGACAGGCAGACGATGCAAGGGACTGTCGCGAAAAATACTGTCAGTACTTTAATGGTTCTGGAGCTGTACCCTGGCAGGATCGCGCCGTATAAAAAAAATTTTTTTTTTGCTTTGTTGTCATATAAACCTCTCTAAATAACTTTAAATGTGATGCCTATAAAATGGTGCTGTTAACCCTTATAGCTTGGTAAACATTAAAGAAATAATGCGAAGATTTTTGGGTTTTTTTGTAACACTTTCTTGGTTTTAAATTATTTTACAACAAAATATAACATATCCCCCCCCACAAAAAAAAAATTATCTCCGGCCCAAGAGGTGTCGCAGCGTCACGCCCTGCTGCTCCACTTGACTCTGGAGGAGCGCTGCTGTCTGCTGCAGGAGCGCTGCTGTCCGCTCCAGGCGCAATTGTTTCGCCAGGAGCTCTCTTACGGTGGCCGGTTCTGTGGATAGAAGAGGTTGGAGAACCAACGTTGATTCCACTGAAAATACATCTCGACCTCTGGGGCAGGACCAAATTTTCTGTGTTGTAAATTTCTATTTGGTCTGGCACCACAGGGCGATGTAAATTTTATTACATTTTACAGTTTTAGTTGTCTATGGTGACATCCAGCAGAAAACCACTCGCATTATCTTGATACTTACGGAGAAGGGATGCCGGTTCCTCATTGCCAGAACCAGAGCTGCTAATGTCCCATCCCAGCGATCTAGCTGCAGCAGCTAAAAGGAAATAATAACAGATCTGGTTAACTATGGAACACGCCGTTGGGAAGCGCTCGCTGTTTTGGTCACTTACGTATGTTAGCTTCTGGGGAGAATGCCGCCGACCCGGGGGAGGAAGAGGAGTGTCGAAAGGGAGGTGTTGAGGGTGGTGTAGGGGTGCGAGGCTGTCTGCTGTCTGGTGGTGGCGTGGTAGGCCGCTGGGTCATTACTGCGTCTGTAATGTATTCAAATATTTCCGCTACCCTCTTATGTCCCGTATGCAGTTGAAAAACTGTAATCTATGATTGTTAACTTACGTGACGTCACGGACTGTGGGCTCCCGCTGGTGGTGGATGCTGTGGTGCTGCTGGCAATGGCAGGTACCTGTTGCCGCCGCTGTCTCTCTACACAGAAAGTTAACAAACGCAATCTTTAAAAACACATGTAGAGTGCTGCAGATCAAAGCTAACAATATACAGAAACATAAAATTTATATCACACTTCACTGGGGTCGCAACAGATGGTGGAGGCGTGGTAGGCCGCTGGGTCATTACTGCGTCTGTAATGTCTTCAAATATTTCAGCTACCCTGTTATGTCCCGTGTGATGTTAAAAAAAAAATGCAATAAATGATTGTGAACTTACGTGATGTCCCGGACTGTGGGCTCCCACTGGTGCCTGAAGATGGGGTACTGGTGGCAATGGTGGGTCTGACTTGCCGCCGCTGTCTCTCTACACCTAAAGTAAAGAATCACAATGTTTACACACAAATGTTGAGTGCTGCAGATCAAAGCTTACAAAATACTCAAACATAAAATAGAGATCACACTTTACAGGGGTGCGATACTCAGACATGTATGTGGGCTCTGGTGTTCAATGGTCTTCCTGTCTTTGGAAAACGTATTATTTCATCATTAGGCCAACCTCCTCCGTTAATATTTATGGGAAATTGAGAAAGTAAAAATTATGGACATCTTAATAATTTCAAGATGGTGGTTGAGATTAGGGAACCCGACAAGTTTTCTCACGGACAACGCATATTCTGCTTGGAAAATAACTAAATTTTACCAAAACGGGGCATGTGTTTTAATGCATTTGAGGTCACGTTGGCAACCATGAGCGCAAGCCTCCCTCCCAAACCCCCCCCCCCCCCCTCCTGACAGCGTGCATCCCCACATACTAGTACTTGCCTCGCCTTGCCTCCGCACGCAACTCAGCAAACATTTGTGGCGTTTTATAGCGGAGGTCAGCCCATTTTTTACGCAGCTGAAGCTGACTGCGGCAGACGCCAAACCTCCTCTCCATCATTCTTGTTATGTGGCCAAGCACTTCTCGCTTGTGGATGTGTGGGTGGGCAGGGCGGCTCTCCAGACCCTCGTAATCCATGGCATCCATCTGACGAATGAAAAAAAGCAGTTCTGGCTGCCCCAGAGGAGCAGAACGCATTCTCGCCGCCACTTTAGCTGGAATGACCCTGAACAGCAACGCCCAGAGGAGGAGCAGCGCACCGCCGTCCTGCCGCGCGATTGGCATCGCAACAGCGTTGCCGTTTATGAACAGCGTCACATTTGTGACGACTGAGCGTTACGAAAGGAACGCGCATAGTAAATGCCGTTCGAAGGATCGTTATATAACGCCGGAGCGGCACGTAATGTACGCTCGTGGTCTATGACGGCGTGATGACGTTACAGCGTTCCTGCGTGCCTGCCCTAGCTTGTTTTTGTCCCCTGACATCGTGATAATGGCTGCCAGTCGCCGTGGTCCACCTATGGGCATCCCAGAGCTCAAGTTCCTTATTGGAACAATGGATAGGATGCAGTATGAAACCACAGGGATGGTGCTGCACCGCAACCAGCACAAGGAGGAAGTTGTCCGTGTGGTGTCTGAGGGCCTCAGGAAGCGGTTTGGGATAACTCGGAGCAAGGCCCAGATTGTGAAAAAATGGGGCGATCTCAAGTCCAAAAGCCCTGAGCGCCTGCAGGAGCTTCGCCAGGAGATTCGCAGAGGTCAGTACGCAGGTAGCCAAAAGTATGTGGCACAGCTATGGGACAGTTTGAACGTTGCAGAGCCACTATGTGCCACAGCCTAGGGAACAGTTTGAACGTTGCAGAGCCACTATGTGGCACAGCTATGGGACAGTTTGAACGTTGCAGAGCCACTATGTGGCACAGCTATGGGGCAGTTTGAACGTTGCAGAGCCACTATGTGCCACAGCTATGGGGCAGTTTGAACGTTGCAGAGCCACTATGTGGCACAGCTATGGGGCAGTTTGAACGTTGCAGAGCCACTATGTGGCACAGCTATGGGGCAGTTTGAACGTTGCAGAGCCACTATGTGCCACAGCCTAGGGAACAGTTTGAACGTTGCAGAGCCACTATGTGGCACAGCTATGGGGCAGTTTGAACGTTGCAGAGCCACTATGTGGCACAGCTATGGGGCAGTTTGAACGTTGCAGAGCCACTATGTGGCACAGCTATGGGGCAGTTTGAACGTTGCAGAGCCATTATGTGGCACAGCTATGGGGCAGTTTGAACGTTGCAGAGCCACTATGTGGCACAGCTATGGGGCAGTTTGAACGGTGAAGAGCACTATGTGGCACAGCTTTCTGCTGACCGAACTTTTTTTTTTATTTCACAGAGGACAAGAGACAGCGCCGCCGCCACAAGGCATTCCACACGGCCTCTTCTGTCCCAGTGCCCTCCGGGTCAACAACAGATCCTAGTAGGTTAACACAATAATGTGATGAGGATTTGGTGGCAGGTCCCCTCGATCCCCCCCCCCCCCCCCCACCTGCAGTCACTGTTGCCATTTATGTTTAAAAAATTTGATTTTTTTCCCTTCACAGAGGACAAGAGACAGCGCCGCCGCCACAAGGCATCCCACATGGCCTCTTCTGTCCCAGTGCCCTCCGGGTCAACAACAGATCCTAGTAGGTTAACTCAATAATGTGATGAGGATTTGGTGGCAGGTCCCCTCGATCCCCCCCCCCCACCTGCAGTCACTGTTGCCATTTATGTTTAAAAAATTTGATTTTTTTCCCTTCACAGAGGCAAAGACACAGCGCCGCCGTCGTCTGTACCGGGCCTTTGACACGGACTCTGATCCAGAGTTGCCCTCCGTGCCTCCAGATCCTAGTATGTTCACACAATAATGTGATTTTGATTTGGTTGCAGGTCCCCTCTTCCAACTACCCCCCCCCCCCACCCCCGCAGTCACAGTTGCCATATCTGAAGACCAAACTTTATTTTTTCCTTCACAGAGGCAAAAACACAGCGCAGCAGCCACGAGGCTTCCCACCCCGCCTCCGATGTCCGTGCGCCCTCAGGGTAAACGGCACAACAACCTAGTAGGTTCACACAATAATGTGATGAGGATTTCTTCTAAAAAATTATTTATTTATGAATGCTGACAGCACCTTTTTTTCCATTAAAAGAGGCAAAGAAACAGCGCCGCCACCCCGAGGCATCCCAGTCACCGCAGTACTGTCCCCCTGATGCTCTTCCGGGCTTCTCTCTTTCGGAGAATATGTCCCCAGACGAGGTCTTGCCACGTAAGTTTTCCCTACACGTTAAAGATTGTCACTCACTGCCTCTCTCTATGTAACCCTGTACAGCAAGGGCCGTTTCAGAGCCTTCTGCCGCCTCAGATGTTTCATTCATCCTGTACGCTATTATGGGGATGTGATCACAGCCCACTATCAGGATAATACTGTGGTATTAATGTTAGGTTTTTATGCTTTGTCACCAACAGCAGCCGGCAGTGTGACCATCCTGGATGTAAAAGCCAGGATTGAAAGGCTGTGCGAGACTCTGGCGCACATTCACAAGCAGCAGAATCTGGCAATCGTAGAGTTGCAGAAGATAAAGGACATGTGCCACCAGTTGTAGGGGGGACAATAATAAATAGTGTTAATGGTTAAAAAAATGTTATGTTGTTAAATTAAAAAAAATTATTTAAACTTTTATTCAATTTTTCTTTGTTTTAGTTAAGTTTACATTAGTTTGTTACGTTAATTTCTGCCCTCATACAGTGCTGTGATCGAGACACACCAATCAAAAAGTAGTGATAGAATTTCTAATAAAAGCTTTTATTTCAAACATTATTTTAACAAGACAATAAAATAAAAAGGAATGTAAAAGAAGTTAGGAAATCACAAATGATGATACGACGATTGTTCCGGCTGAAAACTTTGGTGCCTGATGGGCAAAGCCATATGTGAAGGTATTGGCGTGTAGGAGTTATTAGGGGGTGGCTGGCCGAAGTGGGAAACGTGAGCATTGTGTCGCATCGATGTCTGACACTGTGACCAACCATTGTAATTTGATGGCTCTGTCCGCTGTATTGGCCGGGAAGAGACCAAACAAGTGTTCTTGTCCAAATCGCCATCTGTACCTTGTTTACTGCTTCCATAATCAGACGCTCTGCTAGTATTCTTTGGTTGTCGTCCATTTTGGCCAGTTTGTCAACCACATAGTGTCCAAACCCCTGCAACGCAGGGCTAACATTGCTTGTCAACACCTTCTTTGCAAGGCTCAATAGTTCATGCGAGGCGTCAGAGGTGGCTTTCCGTTTTCTTTGACCTTGCCTCGATTGAGTCCTGGCAGGTGCAGCCTCCACTAAATCTGTTGTCGTGCAGTCCTGTGAACAGTCCAGTGTACTCTCCTGCGCACTGTCATCCTGGGGGGGAAAAAAAAAACAAGTTATGAACCCGGCAACAAAAAGTTGTACCACCATAACCGCATCCAAACTATATATTCGTAGTAGGTAAAAAAAAGATTATAATATATTTTAAGCTTAGTAATATTCTTTAACCCTCCCTTTTATTTAATACTTTGAACTACACTGTTCTGACTGCTAGGGGAACCTGACGAATATTTTATAGTCTAAATAGTGTCAACAAGAGTACATCGGCAGCTTGAAGCGATACTATTTTCTATATTGCTTAGATGGTATGGTTTAGATATATCGCCATTTCATACATATTAAGTTCCCCATATAATACTTGACTGCGACAGGGTTACTTATGTGTACATGTTTTTGTAACAACTTCAAACTGATGTGATAATCAGAAGTATAAAACATAAAATGCAGAGAAAAATTATGTAATTATAGGACACATTGGTGAACTTTCGTCCAAAGAGCTACTTACTTGTTGCCCTTGTGACTCCTGCTCGTCGTGGTTCTCCAAAACTATTTGTTCCACAGGTGGCAACAAGCGAAGACACGTGGAAGTCCGTGGCACCTCTTGGTCCCTCAGAAAATTAAGATGTTCAAAATACCAAAGTTTTGGCACATAAACATCTTCAGTGGAAGCTCCGGACCTTGTAGTCTGAAGAACCTTGTTCAGCTCCTTCCTCCACACCGTGCGGAGCGCCTGGATTTTCTTTTTAATAACTGCTTCGTTTGCTGCCTCTTCGGGTGCATGACGATTGTAAAGCTCAATGAGCTTTAAGTAACCCTCCCTCCTCTTTTCCCTGTTACAATACTCAGGAGATTTGATTTTCCAGAGGCAGGGAAAAGACTGATAAATTTCGATGAAATCCCTGATGAACTCCACACGATTTGACATCTGAAAAATAATTATAAAAAAAAATTACATGGTTGACAAAGAGTCCTTTAAACAATACTTTTGCCAGTGTGCCAAACGCTTAACAACAGCAGCTACACAAAGCGCTCATGCCTACCATCGTTTCTTCCATCTGCCACGCCATAGGCCACCATAACCCAGAACAGTGTACCGCCCGCTTCCCTACAGCAGCCACACAAAGCGCTCATGGTGACCATACATTGTACCATCTGCCACGCTCTAGCTCACCAGACACAACCAGTCACAACCAGTCACAACAGCGTACCATCCGCATCGCTTCAGCGGCGGAACGAAGCGGTCATGCCGACCAAACAGCGTTCCATCTACCACGCTCTAGCCCACCAGTCACAACAGCGTACCATCCGCATCGCTTCAGCGGCGGAACGAAGCGGTCATGCCGACCAAACTGCGTTCCATCTACCACGCTGTAGCCCACCAGTCACGACCAGTCACAACCAGTCACAGCAGCGTACCATCCGCATCGCTTCTTCCATCTGCCGCGCCATAGGCCACTACCGCCCGCTTCCCCACAGCAGCCACACAAAGCGCTCATGGTGACCATACATTGTACCATCTGCCACGCTCTAGCTCACCAGACACAACCAGTCACAACAGCGTACCATCCGCATCGCTTCAGCGGCGGAACGAAGCGGTCATGCCGACCAAACTGCGTTCCATCTACCACGCTGTAGCCCACCAGTCACGACCAGTCACAACCAGTCACAACAGCGTACCATCCGCATCGCTTCTTCCATCTGCCGCGCCATAGGCCACTACCGCCCGCTTCCCCACAGCAGCCACACAAAGCGCTCATGGTGACCATACATTGTACCATCTGCCACGCTCTAGCTCACCAGACACAACCAGTCACAACAGCGTACCATCCGCATCGCTTCAGCGGCGGAACGAAGCGGTCATGCCGACCAAACTGCGTTCCATCTACCACGCTGTAGCCCACCAGTCACAACCAGTCACAACAGCGTACCATCTGCCACATTGTAGCCCTCCAGCCACGACAGTGTACCATCCGCTTCGCTTCAGCGGTGGAACGAAGCACTCATGCCGTCCATACAGCGTTCCATCCACCACGCCCAAGCGGTTTACATACCTCGAAGCAGCGGTGCAAAGCGTGGTATATTCAGCGAAGTAGAAAATTCCAATGTCCAGGTCCACCAAGTGTCCAAGTACGAAGTGAAGAAAGGAAATTTTGAAAGCAGTGAGGTGGCATTGGGAACAATAGCGCTCAGGTGACAAATTTTCCAACCAATTGTGTGCACAGAACCTTTGGCCTATCAGCACACTAGCTAGTAGCACAACACGCCCCTAGTGAACAACGTCACGCACAGATTATGCAAAATTTGCTCAGAATCGTCGTGTGTGACACGACCCTACGACTGTCCCATACGACTTCTACATCGCAAATACGTCATGAATTTATCGCTTCAGCGCCGTGCATCGTGTAGTGTGACCGCAGTCTACGATGTTTGAAACGATAATTAAGCGACGATGTAACGTCACAAATCGTGCCGTCGTAGCGATCAAAATTGCACTGTGTGACGGTACCCTAAGTATGACATCTATTTTTTGCAGGTTGTACAGCAGCACAAGGGACATTATTACAGAAAGCAGCATATTGGAGGAATTTTACTGTGTGGGCATTATTACAGAGGGTGGCACATTGGATTTTTGCTGTAGTGGAACTATTACTGGAAGGGGTACTTTGGGGGGAATTTTTTCTGGGATTTATTCTTACTTTAAGGAGATATTGAAAGGAAATGTTTACTTGGAAGGCATTATTTCTGAAGGGGGCACTATGAGGGATTTTATAACTGAAAGGGACATTACTACAGATAGGACCTCTGGGGTGGGTCATTATTATTGAAGGGGGCACTCTGGAGCATTAATATTGATGCGGACACTTAGGGGGTATAATTACTTGAAAACAGAATTAGGATGGCAGCAGGGTGGAGAGTTTGTGTAAATTGAGAATGTGGTGGGGACAATGCTGAAAATGTGAGAAGTAAAATGTGATTCTCTTGCAAATTCTGTAGATACAAGTTGTCAAGATGTCGCTATGATGATCTGGGCCAAATAGAAGACATATAAAAAGTGAACGACTCCAATCAGAAAGAGCATGAACTGTAAGACATCTACTATATAATTGTCTAAGGGTCACTTCCGTCTTTCTGTCTGTCTGTCTGTCCTTCTGTCTGTCACGGATATTCATTGGTCGCGACCTCTGTCTGTCATGGAGATCCAAGTCGCTGATTGGTCGCGGCAAAACAGCCACTACCAATCAGTGACGGGCACAGTCCGGAATAAAATGGCTGCTCCTTCCTCCCTGCAGTCAGTGCCCGGCGCCCGCATACTCCCCTCCATTCAGCGCTCACACAGGGTGCGGTGTAACGCACTCGGTTAACGCTGCTATTAACCCTGTGTGACCAACTTTTTACTCTTCATGCTGCCTATGCAGCATGAATAGTAAAAATATCTAATGTTAAAAATATTAAAAAAAATAAAAATTACTTACATACTCACATTGGCCCCCGGATCGAAGCGACCGGTTACCGATGCTCCTCGCGACGCCCCGGTGACCGCTCCATGCATTGCGGTCTCGCGAGATGATGACTTGCAGTCTCGCGAGACCGCTACATCATCATCTCGCGAGACCGCAATGCACTCTTCAGACCGGAGCGCGCGAGGAGCATCGGTAACGGGCCGCTTCGATCCGGAAGGTGAGTATGTAACTATTTTTTATTTTAATTCTTTTTTTTAATAGGGATATGGTGCATACTACGTGACTGGACAATATACTACGTGACTGGGCAGTATACTACTTGACTGTGCTGTATACTACGTGGCTCTGTGCTGTATACTAGGTGACTGGGCACTATACTATATGGCTGGGCAATATAGTATGTGGCTGGGCAATATACTATGTGGCTGGGCAGTATACTACGTGACTATGTGTCTGTGCTATATACTACGTGCCTCTGTGCTGTATACTACGTGACTGGGCAATATACTATGTTGCGTAACATGTAATCCCTTAAAACGTAGATTTATTAATATATATTAAAAATACCATTTCCCAGTGAGACAAAAAATACAGAATCAAAATATGCACCTATCCTGTCAGATATCCCTACACTTCACTACTCTCCCTACCTACCAGTGGAGGTTGGCACCCTAATAGATCGATTTGGCGCCCCCACTCAACGGCGGCTGACCCCAACTTGCCCTATTAAGTGTCTAGCAAGCTACAGGTGGGAAAACAATAAGCTGTAGAAAGAGATGAAGGAAGGTCTGAAGAATTACGCTAAGGTGCACAAAAAAAAAAAAAAAAAAAGGACAAAAATAAATAAATACCCCCAAAGGCTGTATAGCATAGTGTAACAAAACTTCTTATGTGTGCTGCATACAAGCAAAACACTATCACATAAGAGCTAAACCCATAGTGTACTGGCTAAGCACACACAACCAGAATGCACAGATACTGCCAGCACTACAAGGGGTCACAAGTACCAGCATAATAGCAAAAATAACCGGGGTAGGTAAAATAACCTTAGAATAACCTGGTTCAATATATGTCAATCAGACTGTTAAAGACAGACCTTCTTGATAACAGCCTCAGGCAAAATGTGCCACTGGTGCCAGGGTAAATAATGGGTGATGTGACATAACATCCATATATATCCAACATAAAGGACAGTATAATTGTCACAAAGCACACTAAAAAAATCTATTCCTTCCCTGAACACCCGGCTGAAGACAGATCGGCGTTACAACCATATACAGTCTCAGCATATTAATACATGTGATATACAAGACAACCAGAGGAGGACATTAGCCCAAATCAACTTAGCTGCCAGGTAATCGCCCCGACGCGTTTCCCCGTAAAGACGGTTCCTCAGGAGGCAGGGGATATCAGAACCAAAGAAACACAGATGCAGGCGCCATGATGCTTGGACAATATACTATGGCTGGGCAATACACTACGTGGCTGGGCAATATACTATGTGGCTGGGCAATATACTATGTGGCTGGGCAATATACTACGTGGCTGGGCAATATACTACGTGGCTGGGCAATATACTACGTGGCTGGGCAATATACTACGTGGCTGGGCAATATACTACGTGGCTGGGCAATATACTACGTGGACATGCATATTCTAGAATACCCGATGTGTTAGAATCGGGCCACCATCTAGTTTAATATAACTCTACAGTAATCATGGTCTGCAGAATTGGTATCTACCACTACAGTATTTTTTTGTTTAGTAACAGTTTGGTTATGCAAGTCGGTCATTCAGTCACTCTGTAGTCCTTGGTGTATAATTCTATACATATATAGTTAACGGGAACCTGTCAGCTTTCAAATGCTGTGCTTTCTGTCAGCAAGTTATAAAGCACAAAAAGCTGAACAGATGATATATATATTTAAAAAAAACTCAAAACATTATAACCTATATTTCATGCAATGAAATCCCTGCTCCTTCTGTACACTCTGGTCCAGTGGGCAGTCCTAGTCAGTGATTGACAGTTTTCCTTTTGTAAGTGTGCGTGCTGTGATAGCTGTCAATCACCAATTAAAACCACATACTGGACAGGATTACACAGAAAGAGCAGAAATAAAATACAAGTTTTACAGAGTCTCTTCCCACACCACTATATATCAATATGATCAGCGACCCCTGCTCTATAACATGCCCTCGCAGACTGCACTGAATTTCAAGGCTAATGGGAACATTTTATCTGGGAGGTGTATGAAGAGACATTCTTTGGAATCTGGGCACATGATCTTTTAAGACCCTAGAAATGCCACTGTACAGTGATGAATTCTAAGAAAGGTATCAAAACTTCCAAATGTGACTGTTGCATTTTGCTAGATTACAGCCCATCTTTCTTGTTAAGTGGTCTTTATCTTTTCTTGCCTCAAGAATGGTTATTTCCTTTTCTTCAAAGAAAATGTAGGACCTATTTCAAAACGCCTCAAGGTAAAGTCTTGTAAATCTATTACTATTTGACACGACATGTAAGTTTATAGCCACCAGATGCTTCCATCTTTCCATACACACTGTAATAGACAGGCTTCATGTAATACCTAACTCTCCATAGTCAAATCATTTATAGAGAAGGTTAACCTAAGGAACAGTGGAGTAGAGGCTGAAAAATCACTTGTGACTGCTCTCCTGGGATGGACTGATGCAAAATCATTCCAGGAATGACCTGTGGTTCGTGAAATAAGGTCTTTTCATCCAGATCCAACACTGTGATAGACAGTATTGATGGAAAGACCTATCAGACCCTTTTACCAATACAAGGAGAAAGGGACATATGTTACAACGAATTTGTCCTTTATATAAACAGAATAGACACAAAATCAATCAATGCCGTGTCTCCAAATTCTGGGTGACAATCTGACATATGGACGGTTGGCCATTAAATCCAGTCACTAAAGTACAACCCATTTCAAAAAACCTGATCTGCACATCCAAACATAGACTGAGTGTGAACAGGTGCTGAACCCAGAGTCGCCAACTCGTATATAGTTAAATAAATAGGGCAGCACACTGCAGCGCCAAAACATGCAAACTTGAAAAAACGAAATTTGAACTGCATTACTGCACTAGAAATATGAAAAATGAGAGCTTTTAGCGCACAAAAATGGCCAATTTTATGTGTACCTCGTAGCCACGTTAAGGCATCTCTCTTATACGAGGTCCTACGTTTGACCTACCTCACTGAGAATAAACGTCTCCATCTGAATGGGTACATGTAAAAACCTCTTCTTGGACTCAAATTCTCTCTCTATGTGGAGGGGTATTGGACCTACTATAATTAAAACACCTGAAGCTAGGAGGCGGGGAGTGCACGATCAGAAGGCTAGAGAATACATTTCAAAAAACCTGATCTGCACATCCAAACATAGACTGAGTGTGAACAGGTGCTGAACCCAGAGTCGCCAACTCGTATATAGTTAAATAAATAGGGCAGCACACTGCAGCGCCAAAACATGCAAACTTGAAAAAACGAAATTTGAACTGCATTACTGCACTAGAAATATGAAAAATGAGAGCTTTTAGCGCACAAAAATGGCCAATTTTATGTGTACCTCGTAGCCACGTTAAGGCATCTCTCTTATACGAGGTCCTACGTTTGACCTACCTCACTGAGAATACACATAAAATTGGCCATTTTTGTGCGCTAAAAGCTCTCATTTTTCATATTTCTAGTGCAGTAATGCAGTTCAAATTTCGTTTTTTCAAGTTTGCATGTTTTGGCGCTGCAGTGTGCTGCCCTATTTATTTAACTATATACGAGTTGGCGACTCTGGGTTCAGCACCTGTTCACACTCAGTCTATGTTTGGATGTGCAGATCAGGTTTTTTGAAATGTATTCTCTAGCCTTCTGATCGTGCACTCCCCGCCTCCTAGCTTCAGGTGTTTTAATTATAGTAGGTCCAATACCCCTCCACATAGAGAGAGAATTTGAGTCCAAGAAGAGGTTTTTACATGTACCCATTCAGATGGAGACGTTTATTCTCAGTGAGGTAGGTCAAACGTAGGACCTCGTATAAGAGAGATGCCTTAACGTGGCTACGAGGTACACATAAAATTGGCCATTTTTGTGCGCTAAAAGCTCTCATTTTTCATATTTCTAGTGCAGTAATGCAGTTCAAATTTCGTTTTTTCAAGTTTGCATGTTTTGGCGCTGCAGTGTGCTGCCCTATTTATTTAACTATATACGAGTTGGCGACTCTGGGTTCAGCACCTGTTCACACTCAGTCTATGTTTGGATGTGCAGATCAGGTTTTTTGAAATGTATTCTCTAGCCTTCTGATCGTGCACTCCCCGCCTCCTAGCTTCAGGTGTTTTAATTATAGTAGGTCCAATACCCCTCCACATAGAGAGAGAATTTGAGTCCAAGAAGAGGTTTTTACATGTACCCATTCAGATGGAGACGTTTATTCTCAGTGAGGTAGGTCAAACGTAGGACCTCGTATAAGAGAGATGCCTTAACGTGGCTACGAGGTACACATAAAATTGGCCATTTTTGTGCGCTAAAAGCTCTCATTTTTCATATTTCTAGTGCAGTAATGCAGTTCAAATTTCGTTTTTTCAAGTTTGCATGTTTTGGCGCTGCAGTGTGCTGCCCTATTTATTTAACTATATACGAGTTGGCGACTCTGGGTTCAGCACCTGTTCACACTCAGTCTATGTTTGGATGTGCAGATCAGGTTCTTGGAAATGTATTCTCTAGCCTTCTGATCGTGCACTCCCCGCCTCCTAGCTTCAGGTGTTTTAATTATAGTAGGTCCAATACCCCTCCACATAGAGAGAGAATTTGAGTCCAAGAAGAGGTTTTTACATGTACCCATTCAGATGGAGACGTTTATTCTCAGTGAGGTAGGTCAAACGTAGGACCTCGTATAAGAGAGATGCCTTAACGTGGCTACGAGGTACACATAAAATTGGCCATTTTTGTGCGCTAAAAGCTCTCATTTTTCATATTTCTAGTGCAGTAATGCAGTTCAAATTTCGTTTTTTCAAGTTTGCATGTTTTGGCGCTGCAGTGTGCTGCCCTATTTATTTAACTAAAGTACAACCCAACACAGCAGAATCAAGATCGAAACAGACATGTTTCCTGGCCACTCTGTGCAGAATCTCTCTGTCAGTCTAGATTAGTCAACCACCTAGTAGATATATTTAATTCCCTTGCACGTCTCTCGGGTTCTTCAGTGGTGCTACTGTCACCCGATGAAAAGGGACAGCTTTTCTTTCAGACTTGTCGAGAGTCTTATAACAATTAACATAATCCTTAGCAACAACATGAATCAAGCCAATGCTCGTTAACATTGATCGCTAAAGAGAATCGTTGACTCTGAACAAAGACTCCAGGAAACAAGATATATTGATAACATTCTTCATCAGATGCTCTTAATAATTAAAATCTCCCCAGCAATGTAGTGAAGGCTAAGTATTCTCTGGAGTCTGTTGTGCAGACATACACTTTATTGGGGAATAAAATGAGCGCCACAGCTCTGCAATTCCTTATACGATGTGAATAAACTTACATATTGATTTGAAACCACGCACGGAAGGATTTTATATCAGAAAGATAGAACACAGCCTCATAGTGATAAGGTCCAGAAAGGTCAATGCCACTCTTGACAGCACACAAGATTTGTGGCTAAGCCTTTGTTGTACTTTAGATAAGAAAATATATCTGTGAACCATTTAAAGTAGCATTTATTTTCCCTTTTATAGGCAATAAAATACATGAGACTAGTTTATTGTGTGGAAAAGTATATGTATTGTCTATAGATAGCTGCTTACAAATTTGTATATGTGTCTTGTGGGAGCAGCCAGTTTAGCAGATTGTCTTAGTCAAGTCTGTAATATAGCAAGCTTTATGCTTGTGTTAAAAAATTCATGACTCCCAGTAGTCTGCAGCTTTCCAAGTAAAGGGATTAATAAAATGAATATATTGAGCTGCTCAGCAGAGCATAGCCACAGGGGGTGCAGAGGTAGCAGTCACTCCTGGGCCTTGTGAGGTTTCACCTGGTTTGGTGGATCCTCTAATCCTTTGGTCCAGATGAGCAGTTATTATGCAGCATAGTCAGGTGGAATTGATGCAACAGGGTAGACAGCTTGGAACAATGGTGGCCGATGTAGCGGAACAGGAACAATGGCAACTGCTTTAGAAGAATTAGAACAAAAGCAACTGGTGTAGCATAGTTTAAACAAGGGCAACTGACATAGCACAGTTGTAATCAATGATGCAGCAGATTTCACAGTTCACATAACATAGCAAAATTGTAGCAATGCAGGGATAGCAATATCTGGAATAGCAGAGTCTTAACATAGGAATATGAAGCAGCAATGATGACCAGAATAACAGAGTTACAGCAGAGGAACTAGATTTTGCAGAGTTGCGCCATGGTGTCGCAGACTAGAACAGAATAGTGATGGGATGGAGAATTGGGTAACATACTGGCAACGTACACAAATGCATGTTGTGTTGCTGCAGTATCCAGACACATATGGAAGCTGGCAGAGCTTGTCCAATAGGATAAATGGTGCACTGCATGGCGCTGTAACAGGGACAGGGGAGTAATAGGTCTGGTACCTGACAGCACAAAAAGGCCTGCTGCATAAAAAGACACTAGTAATAATATAGTTAGTCCATGGATGACGGAGGTCTTGTTCCAGATTTTACATTGTTGCCCAAGAGATTTAAGGTACACCTCTAGGGCTCTTTCAGACGTCAGTGTGTCCCATACGTGTGGTCACAGTTTTCACATGTATCGGAGACATTTCCACACGTAGACCCATTCAAGTGAATGGGTCTGTGTACATGTCAGTGTATTGCCACAGACCGTGTGTCCGTGGGCAAAACACGCTCACATGTCCATTTTTTAACAGCAGCATGGGCTGCAAAATGTCCCTCACTCGTACACACTGATGATGCAAGGATGACATCCATGTCTCATCAGTGTGACACGTACCGGTGCCTGGGAATCAGCAGTACAGTTTGCGCTGTTCTCAGTGCCGGGTGCTGAAGACAGCTCACATCACTGTTCTCTGCTCGCTCTGCGATCAGCACTAGCAGGGGAGAATGTTGAGAGTTGTATTCACCTTATAACAGCGAGAGCAGGTGGTGACTGATGAGAGTACTCATCAGCCACCGCTTGCGCTATAAATAAATTTCAATAAAAATGACATCAGGTTCCCTTGTATTTTTGATAACCAGCCAGGCAAAGCTGACAGCTGCGGGCTGCAACCCTCAGCTGTCAGCTTTTACAAGGCTGTTTATCAAAAATGGAAGAGTCCCCATGCCATATTTTTTAATTATTTAAATAAATAATTTTATATCACTTTTGTGACAAATCTGGACAACCCTTTTAAAGCCACTTTGTTTCCTAAATTCTAGTTCAATTACCAAAGCAACACTTTTTTTTATATCTAGTACATTTATTTTCATTTGTTCTCTGTATGATGCGTACAGTCGCATCGAAAGGTTTTGAGCCTAGCGCAAATTGTTTTTCACAAAGTTTGCAGTTTCAGTGTTTTTTTGATCTTTTATTCAGGCATTATGACATCATCGTCGCTGTGCCTGTTGCTGATTGGTCGAGGCGGGATTTCTACGTCGATACTGTGCCCGTCGCTGATTGGTCGAGGCCTGGCGGCATCGACCAATCAGGGACGTGGGATTTCCAGGACAGACAGACAGACAGAAAGACAGACAGACGGAAAAACCAGTAGACAATTATATATATAGATTGTGCTTACCTGAGAAGGCTGTGTAGTTCAGGCACAACACTACAAGTCACTTTTGCCAAATTTGGAATCTTATGGTCAGCAGGGTCCTTATTTTCTCTCACCTGTAGAGTGTAAGCTCTTATGGGCAGCAAGGTTCTCTGTCTCTTGCCTTTAAAGTGTAAGCTCTTATTATCAGACGCGTTCTCCCTCTCCTTTCCCCTACGTATATTGCAAGCTTTCCCGTACTGAGAATCAAATTTTGGGGGGAGTTTTAGGCAAATTCAAATGATCCACTCATTTCTGATACTTGGAGTTTACCAACATTTCTATGTTTTTGCACGCCTCCTGACGAAGCCACTACAGGTGAAACGCGCGTCGAGGCTTCCCTCTCTGCCGGCAGCACTTTTGCAACTCATCGCCAACATGTCCCAAGGTAACGGTACACCATTTGTGTTATACACATTGCGTGCATAATTGCGTTGCCTGGGCTATGTTACGCATTCCCTGCCTCTTTATTACGTTCAGGGTGTGACTACGGGGGTTCACTCACTTCAATATTCTGTACACATTCAGGAGTGCTACCCTAGTATGATCATTTAGCACCTGTTGGCATGCAGACAGAGTAGGGTGCTCGGATTTTCATGTCATCTTTAGCATTGTTTTTTGCTATCTTTATATGCTATCTTTTAGCTCTTGTCTTTTCCCTTACACCTTTTGTCTATATATTGTGATTATTTATAGCATGTTCTTGTATATTTAATACTTTAATAAACTACTTTTTGCATATTATCCTTATACCTCTATTTTTTCAGCACAGACTTTTGGTCAATGACCATTTCTAGTATGATCTTTTGGATCTAGGTACCAATTGATCTTTCTGGTGCGTTCAATGTTGTTTTAGGTTTATATATTTCTATGTTTTTGTTTGTCTGCCCATTTTTGAGAACTGACCACAGGTTCTACGATTGATACCTGGGTAGTTTCCTAGCAATGAAACTAAAATGTCAATGTTTTGGTTTCCGAGCCACTTAGTTATAACTTTTGCCTTGGGACATGGTGCTCCTTGATGATGTTTAGATCCCGTTCTTCATTCATGTTAGTGTTCTTCTGCAACATTGTTAGTGAGCCCATTTCTTTGGATGAAGAGCAACCTCACAAATGAATCATTCCCGGATGCTTTACTGTTGGAATGACACAGGATTCATGGTACTGAACACCTTTTCTTCTCCAGACAATCATGATGACACAAGACCTATTGCACCAACCCCACTTAACTCTAATACGAAATAAGACACAGGACAACTGCTGTGGTGTCAAATATTGGCCAAGGTGCCTTTATAAAGAGATTACCTGAAAATATTAGTATGAGTTTAATTTCATAAATCCATAAATGGGATAAATAATCATTAATTAAATAATCAATTTAATAAAATACCAAAACCAATCCTCCCAGATTACTGGGCGATTTTACCTGTAACCAATAACAAACAATAAACTCGTCCACCTTGGATAGGCGACTTATTCTCACTAATAAAGGACCTCGACAGTATAAAATAATAAAAGCCATGTAAATCAGGGAGGGCGGGCAGGAACTTAAAGAATTCTTCAGTTGGTCTGAAGTCCTGACAGGAATGTAGGTCTATTTATACCTTAACCTTACATTTTGCCGCCCTTCCTCTGGCCCAATCATAACAGACCTGCTCTGAGGAGAGAAAAGAACCAATCAAACAACACAAACTCATTTAAGCGGTTGCTAAGCCCCCTTTAGCTGAACCCTATTTAGCAAGTAGTCCAGGCTCTTGATTGACTTTCTTGGTCACGCTGAAACCTTCCACACAGCTATTGAACCACTCTATTTGAAATTCTTGATGATTCTATAAATGGTTGATTAAGGGGAAATCTTAGAAGTAGCAATGTCCTTGGCCATTTTTATGCAAAGGCAATGATGAATGCACGTGCTTCCTGGGAGGTTACCATTGTTAATAGAAGAAGGCAATAATTTCAAGCATCAGCCACTTTTTTAAATCAGTGTGCTCTTATTATTCATTCAGCATGACAGAAAGATATCAGCTACCTTGTCCTTGTTTGTACTTTATATTAATGAAGTTAATAGGACGTTTGTGGCAGAGCTGAATTTTAGTATAAATGGGGTTTTTTATGATCATGTTAATTTTCATGGTAAAAAATTATATGACTTTGCAATTTATAGCAATTCATCAGATCACTCATAATGGCAATATTCTGCAGTTAATGCAAATCACCATTATAAAAACTGAAGTAGCAATCTTTGGAGAAAAAATTTTTTATTAGTTGAGGCCCTACCTCTGGACAAACACATCATACCTAGTGAACATTAATTGATCACCCAAAACCGTGCAACACTCTAGGGGCAACAACTCATTTTTTTTTTTTACTGTTCCCATTGAATTGTTCCTGAGGCTTTTAAAACGGATTCAAAATCCAGACTGAAGCATGAGCACATTTTCAAAGACCCAAACGGTATTCTGGTTTCAGAATGAAAGTGTCAGCTGTTTCTCTAACTAAATAAGCTCACATATCACGGCAAAAGGAAATTCAGAAATGATAGGTACTATAGTGAAGAAGATAAGTGTACATGTAACTGTGGGTGATAGGAAGGGATTAAAATTTGCTGTGTAGGAAGAAAAGAATCGGACACTCAGTTCTAATCTTATAAATCCATTGAAGGTTAGACACGGGAAAATGTCTTAGACACTGTCAGGAAGGGTCAAACCAATTGACTGTCCTTTGGTTAAATTGGAAGAATCGTCAGGAACATATCCAGGTCAGAACACAGAGGAGTATCAAGTACACAATAAGTGGAAATAGTTATAAGAGACTGGCCAATCGAAAAGGGTGCTGGGAGCGCTCTGATTTGTCTACACAAAATCGTTTGTCTTCTGCAGGCGACAAGTCCGTCACAATCATATGTAATCTGATCCCAACAGAATGCGGTCACTTACCCTACAACCCCACCAAAGAGAAAAAGAATCATTACACAGTTCCTATTGAAATCAGTGGGTTTTGTGAGTAATGCATGGTCTTGATAGGCAAGAAATCGTCATTCAAGCTGCTTTCTAGTTTATAGATGATGGTCCTCAACATAGACCACTTCTTTATTAACTCAATTTAGTGTACTTGGCAAATAGTATTTCTAAAGAAGACAACCTGCTTTACTGCAGTGATCATATAAAATTGTGTAATGTTTTCACTCAAGTTTTCTTTCCTTTCCCCAAATAATACACATTTCTTAAAGATAGAAAATATTTCATGTGATAAATAGCACTACATCTTGTCTCACTCCAGAATGGTAGAAATGACAAATACTGAAATACAAGATTAATAGGACAATGACTTCTCACAGCAATGTGTCTAGGTATTAGTTTTATATACATTGGCAGAAACCTTGTATATTTCTGTTTTCGGAGTTTATTTTGGTTTGCTTCTACAAAACATAAAGAAATACCTCTACTGTGGCTGCTTTCATAAAGACATTTGTCAGAGGCAGCCTTAGGCCTTTGTACTCTTTCTAATACTTTACATTTATGTTCATGTGTATTTATAATATGGTAGCTCTGGTGGTAGTACTAGGAGTACAATAACTTTATTAGGTAACATTCAAATAAATCAGTATTGTTTTGGATGTTGCTGCTGTTGGAGTCATAGAGGAGCTTCACAATATCAGGCTTTATAGTCATTGCAATGTCACAGGGGGCAACGGTATAAATGGAAAAAAGCTCCATTAAAAATTTCACACTGCAACCCCATTATGGCGCCAGATTATGTCACACAGACTAGGAGGACCCTACGCTTGATTTATGAGAGCACTAACCTAATATGTAATTAAGAATAAATGTGCACATGAGCTGTATGGATTAATGGTAGGCATTCAGAATCATTTCATCATATTGTCCCAAGGCAGGCAAGTCTAATACTGCTAGTGTAAAGAAAATAAGTAAAATGGAGTTCCATTCCTTGAGAAGATTTTTAACATTACAAACAAATATTGCCTTCCCCTCACAGATGACCCCTTTTTTTATACAGTTCTGTGCAACACTTATAGGCAGGTGTGGGACAAAATGCTGCAAAATAAGGATACTTTAACCTTTATCTAGTGCAGAGTGGTGGTGGAGCATTTACTTCTGGCACAGCCAGTAGGGCTGTGCCATTGGCCGCCTGATGCGGCTGTCCAAAGTGTTTCCCAGGCAGCTGCATCTTGCTGTCCCCCAGAGTTTGATTCGGCCATCAGAAAATGAGTAAGATGCCAGCTCCTTGAATTCAATGGTACTTGTGTCTTTCAGGTACAAGTGCTATTAAAGCTTTGACTACCGGTATTTCTGGGCAGGAGAGGGGAGGGTAGAATATGTGAGAAGACCGTATGGGCAGTAGGAGAGAAGCTAGAATAAACAAGAAGACAGTATATGGAGGGTGGAATATGTGAGAAGTCAGTGTGGACAGCAGGGGGCAGGGGGGGGGAACATGAGAAAAGACAGAAAAGGCAGGAGGGTGCACTGTGTGAGAAGACAGTATGGGCAGAGGTGCTGGGAATGTGTTAGGAGACAGTATGGGCAATGGGGCTGGAAATGTGTGAGGAGACAGTATGGGTAGGTGGGAATGTGTAAGGAGACAGTATATGCATGGGGGAACGTATCTGTGTGAGAGGAGACAGTATTGGCAGGGGGAATATTTGAGGAGACAGTGTAGGCAGGATGCGAATGTGTGAGGATAACTGGCCCCAAACTGATGGGCAGGGGGAATGTGTGAGGAAACAGTATGGAAAAGGGTGATGTGAGGTGACATTATGGGGCAGAATACGTGAGTGAACAGTAAGGGGGATAAAATTGTGTGGGGTGACAGTACAGTGACTGCGCAGTGTGGGGGCAGTATACAAAGGAGGCAACATGGAGGAAATTGCGAGGGCACAATATGGAGAGGACAATATGCAGATGGGTGGAGTGTGCGAAGGTGCACAGTTTAGAGATTGGGCAGTATAGGGGGGCACTGTGTGAGGAGACAGTGTGAAAAGGGGTCCAGTATAAAAAGGCAAAAAATTTTGGAGGCCATGTAGCATAAGATGAACAGTATAGGTGTCATATTTTGTGCATGGAGAACAGTGAAGGGCAATTATATTTTTATTCAGGAACATTATAATGAGAATTATTTATAAGAGCACCTTAAGTATCAGGATGTGCTGCAAAGAAGAGTAGGTGGAAGTTTGCAGAGATAAGCTGTGGATGTGAAAAGTCACCATTGCATCTGGATAAGTTGGAGAAGGAAAAAGAAAGCGACTCCAATCAGAGAAGATGCCACCTATAAAGTTTCTGGGTGTAAATGTTTAATTGTGATCCTGATTAAATCTCATCAGTGCTGTGATTACTGCATGGTCCGATCTGCTGATGGCTGGTAACAACAACTCGCATTATCTCCTTACCATTGTTAAGGACATGCCTGGAGTTTATAGGTTAATGCAGTGCAATTGGTAAATCGGACAAAATTTCACACAAAACTTCCAAAATGGTCCTGAGTCTCCTGACAAAATTGTTGGCACCTTTCCAAAAATGTGAGTAAACAACTTTGTTTCAAGTATGAGATGCTTGTTCAAGCTCACCTGTGGCAAGTAATAGGTATGGCAATATGACTGTTACACCTGAAAAAGGGGAGAAGTTGACTCAATCTTTGTATTGTGTGTCTGTGTGTGCCACACTCTGCATGTAGAACAGAAAGAGAAGAGAATTGTCTAAGGATCCAAAAGTGTTTAAAAATATTAACAAGCTCAAGATTACAAGTCCATCTCTAGAGCTCTCAATGTACCTTTGTCCAATGTGCACTACATAATCAAGAAGTTTACAACCAAAGGCACTGTAGCTAATCTCTCTGGACGTGGATGGCAGAGAAAAAATGATGAAAAGTAGCAACGCAGGATAGTACGGATGGTAAATAAGCAGCCCTAATCAAGATTCAAAGAAATTCATGCTGTCCTGCAGGCTCAGTGTGCATCAGTGTCAGTGCAAACTATACATCGCCATTTAGATGAAGTGAAACGCTATAGAAGGAGACCCAGAAGGACCCCACTGCTGAAACAGAGACATAAAAAAACTAGACTGCAGTTTGCCAAAATATACGTGAGTATGCCAAAATTCTTTTGGGAAAGCGTCTTGTGGACAGATGACACAAAGACAGAGCTTTTTGCTAAAGCACATCATTTTAGTGTTTACTGAAAATGGAATGAGTCCTACAAAGAAAGAGCACAGTTCCTGCAGTGAAACAAGGTGGAGGTTCAAAGATGTTTGGGGTTGTTTTGTTGCCTTTGGCACTGGGTGCCTTGACTATGTTCAAGGCATCATGAAATCTGAATATTACAAAGGATTTTGAGTCGCAATGTAGTACCCAGTGTCAGAAAGGTGGGTTTGAGTCCTAGGTCATGCAGGTTCCAGCAGGACAATGACCCCAAACATACTTCAAGAAGCACCCAGAAATAGATGGAAAGTTGGAAAGTGCTGGAGAGTTCTGAAGTGGCCAGCAATGAGTGCAGATCTAAATCCCATTGAACACCTAGGGAGACATCTTCAAATTACTGCTGAGAGAAGGCACCCTTCAAATATGAAGCAGTTTGCAAAAGAAGAGTGGTCTAAAATTCTAATGGAGAGGTTTAAGAAGTTTGTTGACAGGATATAGGAAGCAATTCATTACAGTTATTTATTCCAAAGGATGTGCAACCAAAAATTAAGTAGAGGTTACCAATAATTTTGTCTGGCCCATTTTGGGGGTTTTATGTGAAATTATGTTCAATTTGCCTTTTCTGGTCTGCTTTTTATGTTGTTCCAATGCAAACAAAGGAAATGACAAAACATGCATAATTGCAATAATTTTCTGGGAGAAATACTTCATTTTCTGGAACAATTTCAAGGGTGCCAAATAATAATGAGCGAATGTGCTCGGAAAAGGTCTTATGCGAGCATGCTCGGGTGCTAACCAAGTGTCTTCTGCGTGCTCGAAAAATATGTTTGAGTCCTCGCGGTTGCATGTCTCATGGCTGTTCGACAGCCGCAACACATGCAGAGATTGCCTAACAAACAGGCAATCCCTATATGTGTTGCGGCTGTCGATCAGTGGAAGGACATACAGGCGCGGAGACTCGAACATATTTTTCAAACACTCCGAAGACCTTCGGTTAGGACCTGAATATGCTCATATAGTACCTTATTTGAGCATGTTTGCTCATCACTAGTGCCAAATCTTTTAACCATGACTGTATATGGGGCTGGCCTGGCATTACAATGGGGCTCTGTACTAAGCTTGGTGTCGCAACTCTGTTGTCGGGTGTACTGGGACCAGGGGCTCACTCCCTGTCCCTAAAGCTAGGGGGCACCCTACCTCACCCTGCACCCTGGATTACTTCTGATAGTGAAGATGCCGGGGACACGTACCTTGCCTTAGCTCCTGAATCCACTCTCAGTCTGTACCCTTCTCCCATCCAGGGAAGAGGGGAGTAGTAGTGCTCCATAATACACCAACCAGACCAACAATTTAATGCGAACAGGGGTAACAAAAAATAAAAAAACATACAAATATGCTCACACATACATCAAAGGAATACACCGGGGAGTGGGGCATGGGGTTAAACCAAAGTAAGAGAACAAAGAATTATCACACACTGAAAACCTAGCACCAGTCACAGATAAATCCACCAAATGCCTTCTCCAATAATAACCAACAAAAACATCCAGTCAAGCAGCTTAAGCTACTCTGACAATGAGCGCTAGCCATGTCCCAGTTTATATAGGAGATGGAAGTGGCTAACCATGCACAGCTGAGAGCCTTAATGCTCCAGAAAGTCTCAACTGAGGAGATAAACCCATGCACTGCTAAAATAATATTACACCATTTAATAAGAAGGTGAAGTGCTTTTAATCAGTGCAGGAGTAGAGGAAATCAGATGCTGTGGTCTTCTGGCTCCTCTCTGTTGTGGTATACCCATGACACTTGGTGCTGCATTCATGTGCTGATGGTGGTTTTGGTGATGTATTTTTCTACTGATGGTGTTCTGCTGAAATATTTATGTACTTATAGTGGTTGTGATGCCGTATTTCTACACTGATGGTGTTTGTAGTAATGTATTCCTGTACATATGGTGGTTATGATGTATTTCTATTCAGATGATGGTTCTTGTGATGTATTCATGTACTGATGTCGTTTTTGGTAATGTATTTCTATACTGATGGTGGTTGTTATGCTGTAGTTCTATTCTGATGATGGTTCCGGTGATATATTTTTATACTGATGGTTGTTCTAGTGATGTATTCCTGTTCTGATGGTAGCTGTGATGCTATATTTCTGCACTGTTGGTGGCCTTGGTGCTGTATTATTGTACTAATGATGGTCCTGATCAGAGGCGTAGCTAGGGTTTTGGTTCAGGGGGGGGCGAAGCTTCTCAGTGGGCCCCTAGCCAGATAACCTTGAATACAGCTGGGTGATGCACCTCAATAGTGCAGAAGAGCCTAAGCAGATGACCGCGCTATTACTGAAGATAATCTCTATATAAAGACCAACATAGATATTACTGCCATATGGACAGTGGTAGATACCAGCCCTGCAGAACATCTAAGAGATCACAGCAGAGTTACAGATAATGACTTACCGCTGATGTCCTTTCTGATGGAATCGTTCACTTTTCCCGTCTTTTCCATCTGGCCCAGACGGACATGACAACTTCTTCCACCCAGGATTCATCTGCAGAGAATACAACAAAGACACGTTTCACTTCTCATATTCCATCCCCATCACCATCTATTCCCAACCTGCACAAACTGCTCATCCTGCTGATACCCCAATTCTGAGCTGCTGCTGCCCTATGTGTCCCTATTACTGCACCTGATACCCCAATACTGAGCTGCTGCTGCCGTATTTGTCCCTATTACTGCACCTGATACCCCAATACTGAGCTGCTGCTGCCATATTTGTCCCTATTACTGCACCTGATACCCCAATACTGAGCCTCTGCTGCCGTATGTGTCCCTATTACTGCCCCTGATACCCCAATACTGAGCCGCTGCTGCCATATGTGTCCCTATTACTGCACCTGATACCCCAATACTGAGCCTCTGTTGCCATATGTGACCCTATTACTGCACCTGATACCCCAATACTGAGCCGCTGCTGCCGTATGTGTCCCTATTAATGCACCTGATACCCCAATACTGAGCCGCTGGTGCCATGTGTCCCACTCCCTATTACTGCACCTGCTGTGTGATTCTCTGTGCCTTCTAAATTCTAAAGCACCCCTCTATAATATAGTAATGCCGGGTGCAAGTGCCCTAGAAAACAGAGCCCGTATTTTGCCCCCTAGAAAGTAATATTGCCCTGTGTGCCCCTTTGAAAGTCACGGTAACCTGAGTTCCCCTATAACAATAAGTACCCACTTTACATTTAATAATGTCCCGAGTCTCCCCCCTATACACAGTATGATGCTCTATTATACACAGTATAATGCCCCCTCGCTGTATAGTACCACGCACACAGTATACTGACCCCTTTGTAGCCCCCAAACTGTTTGATGGCTCCAACACAGTATGATGGCTCCCTCACTGTAATCTCCACACTGTATGATGGCCCCCTAGATAGCCTCCATATAGTATAATGCACCAGATAGTCCTAAATGTATTATAATGCACTTCCCATAAGCCTCCATATAGTATTATGCACTCCCCATTGGCCTACTATATATTGTATAATGCACCCCCCATAGGCAAACTCTATACTGTATAATGCATCCCCCATAGGCAGACTATAGCACAAGGCAGCACCCCTATAGGCAGACTCTGTAGTATAATGCAGCAGCCCCATAGGCAGATCCTGTATTATAAAACAGCACCCCCATAGGCAGATCCTGTACTATAAAACAGCACCCCTATAGGCAGATCCTGTAGTATAAGGCAGCCCCTGATAGGCAGATCCTGTAGTATAAGGCAGCACCCCTATAGGCAGACCCTGTAATATAAGGCAACACCTGAAAAAAAAAAATCTTCCGATGACGGGGGGGTACACTGCTGGCATCGGGCCTCCCCCCCCACCACCACCACCTTCTCACGGGCCCCATAGCGGCCGGGCCGGAGAGCAGGGAGATCGATTCTCCCTGCTCTGCCACAGAATGCAACAGTATCGGATACAGTTTCAGTAGCGTAGCTCTGGGTGAGCCCCCTCTGAGTTCTGGGCCTGGGGCGACCGCACCCTCTGTCCCCCCGGTAGCTACGCTACTGTTCCTAATGATACTGACCAAATACTGCTAGTGTGACGGCAGCCTAAGTGTGCAAATCGCATATGAACGGTAACATCACGACTACTCGAACCTCTTAAGCTGTGTATAGGAAGGGGGCACCAAACTGAATATTTGCCCCTGATGTAGAAAAACCTAGATTCTCATCTGACTTTCATACAGTAAATAGAAGTGTTAATGGCTTATTTCTATTAATTAACAAAATGCAAAGTAAAGGAACAAAAGAAAAAAGTAAATCAGATCAATATTTGGTTTGACCTCCCTTTTCCATCAAAACCACATCGTTCTTTCAGGTACATTTGTACTCAGATTTTTAACAAACTCAGCAATTAGGTTGTTCCAAATATCTTGGAGAAGTCACCTCACCACTAGTGTTGAGCGATACCTTCCGATATCGGAAAGTATCGGTATCGGATAGGATCGGCCGATATTCAAAAAATATCGGATATCGCCGATACCGATACCCGATCCCAATGCAAGTCAATGGGACCAAAATATCGGAATTAAAATAAACCCTTTCTTGCCTTGTAGGTTCATTCTACATGAAGGAAAACAACTAAGAATAATGCCGGATGTATTTGGGGAGGTGGCGGAGACATTAAAGTCATAGAGGTTTATCCCAATCAAATAGAATATCATGTTTTTTGTTTTTTTTTAAGACGTTCGGAGTGACAAAGATATTGACTATGTAAATTTTTTTTTTTATTTTGTCAGATATTGATGTTTCACTATTCCACGCCCTTCCCCTTCTTTTTTTTCTTTTTTTTTTTTCTTTTCCCACACTTTCATCTTCATCATCATCAGCATCTTTGACATCAACTTCTTCTTCACCTTATTCATCTTCTTCTTCATCCTTTACCTTTTTTTTTTTTTTTTGATTACATTCTTCATATTCATTTTATTCAACTATTATTATTCTTCCTATTCTACATATTCTTTTTATTCCACTGTTATTATTCTTCCTATTCTACTTCTTCATCATATTCTCATTTGTGACAGGCATTCCCGTAGTTGTTATCTATAAAAGTTGGAAGATTACACCTTCCGTTCTGGCAGTCACAAAAGTTACATTTGTCCGCGTTCAGTTTGGCCTGCAGCATCAGGCTTTATCCAGGGGCACCACGAGGAGGAACGGACTCACCCCCATACACTGCTTAGTCTTCTTCTGCATATAATTTAGATAATATCTTTTGCTCTGATATTAAGTCTTATGCTTAATGTTCTTCTGCTCTTTGTTCTGCAGCCTCTTGTTCTTCTGCTTCTCGGTCTTCCATGTCGTCGTCTCCAGGGTCGTCGTCTCCAGTGTCGTCATCTCTGCCGTCGTCGTCTCCGCCGTCGTCGTCTCCGCCGTCGTCGTCGTCGTCGTCATCGGGGTGGTCTTCCGGGTCGTCGTCGTCATCGGGGTGGTCTTCCGGGTCGTCGACTTTAGGGTCTTCAACTTGGAAATGTAGCAGAAGGTACAAGAAGGCTGAGAAAATGCCAAGAACCAGCTGATGGAACTGGAACTCGGATGGCTACCCGAAGGTTCAAGAGCCTATGGAACTACCGAGGACCAGCTGACGTTACTGGAACCCGGTTACTAAGCAGGAGGTACCCGTGCTAAAAAGCACTACCAAGGACCGCCTGACGTTGGCGGAACTCGGATACCCAGAAGGAGGCACCTAAGCCAAAGGCTCTGCCCGGAACCAGCTGACGGTACTGGAACCAGGATGGGGAGCAGAAGGTACAAGAGCAAAAGACACTGCCGAGAACCAGCTGACGGTACTGAAACCCGGATGGGTAGCCGAAGGTCCAAGAGCCAATGGAACTACCGAGGACCAGCTGACGTTACTGGAACCCGGTTACTAAGCAGGAGGTACCCGTGCCTGAAAGCACTACCAAGGACCACCTGACGTTGGTGGAACTTGGATACCCAGAAGGAGGCACCTAAGCCAAAGGCTCTGCCCGGAACCAGCTGACGGTACTGGAAGCTCCTAAACTGGAGGCACCCTGGAGTTGGCTAACCCGACCGCACCACGACGGGGCAAGCATAGGCGTCTCAGTGAGCTTGACACAATCCGGAAACAGCTGACGGTGCTGAAACCAGGCTTGGCACGAGGGAGTACCTGTGTCAAAAACACTGCCGAGAACCAGCTGGCGTTGCTGGAACCCAGATGCGTTGCCCCAGTGTGCAAGAGCCAATGGCACGACCGAGGACCAGCTGACGGTGCTGGAACCCGGTTACTAAGCTGTAGGTGCCCGCGCTTAAAAGCACTACCAAGGACCGCCTGGCGTTGGTGGAACTCGGATACCCAGGAGGAGGCACCTAAGCCAAAGGCTCGGCCCGGAACCAGCTGACGGTGCTGGAACAAGGTGGTGGACCCGAAGGCCCACAGGAGAGGAGAGAACAGCTAGGCCGCGAGGCAGCCGCAGTTACCGAACCCCAACAGTCCTACAGGGGGAGCTGGGCCTACTGGCACTACAGAACCAGCCTTGACTACCAGTTCACGCAGCCCACATAGGAAGCTCCTAAACTGGAGGCACCCTGGAGTTGGCTAACCCAACCGCACCACGACGGGGCAAGCATAGGCGTCTCAGTGAGCTTGACACAACCCGGAAACAGCTGACTGTGCTGAAACCAGGCTTGGCATGAGGGAGTACCTGTGTCAAAAACACTGCCGAGAACCAGCTGGCGTTGCTGGAACCCAGATGCGTTGCCCCAGTGTGCAAGAGCCAATGGCACGAACGAGGACCAGCTGACGGTGCTGGAACCCGGTTACTAAGCTGTAGGTGCCCGCGCTTAAAAGCACTACCAAGGACCGCCTGACGTTGGCGGAACTCGGATACCCAGGAGGAGGCACCTAAGCCAAAGGCTCGGCCCGGAACCAGCTGACGGTGCTGGAACCAGGTGGTGGACCCGAAGGTCCACAGGAGAGGAGAGAACAGCTAGGCCGCGAGGCAGCCGCAGTTACCGAACCCCAACAGTCCTACAGGGGGAGCTGGGCCTACTGGCACTACAGAACCAGCCTTGACTACCAGTTCACGCAGCCCACATAGGAAGCTCCTAAACTGGAGGCACCCTGGAGTTGGCTAACCCGACCGCACCACGATGGGGCAAGCATAGGCGTCTCAGTGAACTTGACACAACCCGGAAACAGCTGACGGTGCTGAAACCAGGCTTGGCACGAGGGAGTACCTGTGTCAAGAACACTGCCGAGAAGCAGCTGGCGGTGCTGGAACCCGGATGCGTTGCCCCAGTGTGCAAGAGCCAATGGCACCGAGGACCAGCTGACGGTGCTGGAACCCGGTTACTAAGCTGTAGGTGCCCGCGCTTAAAAACACTACCAAGGACCGCCTGACGTTGGCGGAACTCGGATACCCAGGAGGAGGCACCTAAGCCAAAGGCTCGGCCCGGAACCAGCTGACGGTGCTGGAACCAGGTGGTGGACCCGAAAGTCCACAGGAGAGGAGAGAACAGCTAGGCCGCGAGGCAGCCGCAGTTACCGAACCCCAACAGTCCTACAGGGGGAGCTGGGCCTACTGGCACTACAGAACCAGCCTTGACTACCAGTTCACGCAGCCCACATAGGAAGCTCCTAAACTGGAGGCACCCTGGAGTTGGCTAACCCGACCGCACCACGACGGGGCAAGCATAGGCGTCTCAGTGAGCTTGACACAACCCGGAAACAGCTGACGGTGCTGAAACCAGGCTTGGCACGAGGGAGTACCCGTGACAAAAACACTGCCGAGAACCAGCTGGCGGAACTGGAACCCAGATGCATTGCCTATCAAAGATTGGCTTCCTACAGCCCCAACTAGCGATGTTGGAGCAAAGGGTAAGCAGGGGGAGCAGAGTGTAGGCCGAAGCCTGCACTGGAGTCAGCTTTGTGTCTGCATTGCGTTTGCAGGACACTTTGCCGGCTACACAGTGGGGGAACAGCAGGCGGTGCTGAACCACACTAACACATTGGCTGGTGTTTTTTTCTGTGCAGCTAGCACTTCCGGGCAAAAACTAGCGTTGTTAGAGCCCAGGGTCAGCGGGAGGAGGAGAGGAGCAGAGTGTAGGCCGAAGCCTAGTTGAACCAATTTCAAAGGTAACCTTTAACCGCCCTCAGGTGTTGCAAGGTACAAGAGCCACACCTCGTGCAGCATTAATGCTGCACAAGTAAAAGGTTGCTCTATTAATTTGTCTACTTGCACACGCTGAATGCAACACGTACACAATTTAGCCCATTCTACAGTCAAACTGTAGTTGAGGCGTGACTTGTATTTTTAAGGAGACGCAGCACAGGTGTCCCAAATAACGCCTTGGTGCTTGGCGCAGCTTCCTGAGCGTTGTTTTTTGCTGTACAGGAGTCTGCGCTCTTGTGTTATCCCTTGGCAATGCCCTGTTAGCGCTGCCCGTCTTATGACCTCATTTTATGTTGGCCGCTGCGGTTAACGATGGCCATAAATCCCAGACCCACAGTGCCTTTTCATAAAGTCACACTGCGGTGCTGGGATTCGTGGCCTTGAGCAGTAAATATTTTCGCCGCTCACACACGTCCTTACACCTGCTTCAGACTGGGCGGCCTCATCTGATCCCTTTTCGCATGCCGCGGCCATGAGGCCGCACAGTCTGAAGAAGGCGGAAGGAGATGAGTGACGACATGCGAACATATGCACTGCTCGTGCCCATAAACCACACCCTCGCTGACAAAATAAATATGACAAAGAGGGGCGTTGTTTCTAGCAGGGCGGATGCACAGGCGCAGCCAGCTAACCATGATGTCAAAAGACGGGAAACGCTACCAAGGGGGGTGCTGCGTATCATTAGAAAGGAAAGTCACACCTCAGGGACAGTGGAATGGTCTCAATGACACACATTTTGTACGTGTTGAGTTCCACGTGGGCAAGTAGAAAAAGTCAGCCACCTTGTACAAATGCAGCAGTACTGCTGTACAAGGTGACTATTATACATAGAAACACCTGGGGGTGGGGGGCAGGCTCCCTTCAATTTCAGTTCATGTGCCTGCGTGGCGTTTGCAGGTCACGTTGCAAGCTACACAGCAGGGGAACAGCTGGCGTTGCTGAACCCCACTGACACATTGACTGGTGTTTTTCTCTGTGCAGATCGTATGTCCGGGCAAAAACTGGCGGTGTTAGAGCCCAGGGTCAGCAGGAGGAGGAGAGGAGCAGAGTGTAGGCCGAAGCCTGCACTGGTGGCAGCTTTTGGTCGGTTGTGCCAGCATGGCTTGTGCTGGACACGATGCAAGCTACACAGCAGGGGAACAGCTGGCGTTGCTGAACCCCACTGACACATTGACTGGTGTTTTTCTCTGTGCAGCTCGCATGTCCGGGCAAAAACTGGCGGTGTTAGAGTCCAGGGTCAGCAGGAGGAGGAGAGGAGCAAAGTGTAGGCCAAAGCCTGCACTGGTGGCAGCTTTTGGTCGGTTGTGCCAGCGTAGCTTGTGCTGGACACGATGCAAGCTACACAGCAGGGGAACAGCTGGCGTTGCTGAACCCCACTGACACATTGACTGGTGTTTTTCTCTGTGCAGCTCGCATGTCCGGGCAAAAACTGGCGGTGTTAGAGCCCAGGGTCAGCAGGAGGAGGAGAGGAGCAGAGTGTAGGCCGAAGCCTAGTTGAACCAATTTCAAAGGTTACCTTTAACCCCCCCTCAGGTGTTGCAAGGTACAAGAGCCACACCTTGTGCACCATTAATGCTGCACAAGTAAAAGGTTGCTCTATTTAATTTGCTCCTTGCACACGCTGAATAAAACACGTACACTATTTATCCCATTATACTGTGAAACAGTAGTGGAGGCGTGACTTGTCTTTTTAAGGAGATGCAGCACAGGTGTCAAAATTTACACCTAGGTGCTGGGCGCAGCTTCCTGAGCGTTGTTATTTGCTGTACAGGAGTCTGCGCTCTTGTTATCCCTTGGCCATGCGCTGTGAGCGCTTCCTGTCTTCTGACCTCATTTCATGTTGGCCGTTGCGGTTAGCGGTGGACATGAATCCCAGACCCACAGTGTGTTTTGAAAAAATCACACTGCGGTGCTGGGATTCGTGCCCTTGTGCAGTTAATATGTTTGCCGCTCACACATGTCCTTACACCTGCTTCAGACTGGGCGGCCTTATCTGATCCCTTATCGCATGCCGCAGCCATGAGGCCGCACAGTCTGAAGAAGGCAGAAGGAGATGACTTAAAACAGGCGAACATATGCACTGCACATGCCCATCAATAACACCCTCGCAGCCAAAATATATGAGACAACGAGGGGCGTTGTGTCGGGCAGGGCGTACGCACAGGCACAGGCAGCCAACCAATGATGTCAGAAGACGGGCAGCGCTAACAATGGGGGTGCTGCGTGTCATTAAAAAGGAAAGTCACACCTCCGGGACATTGTAATGGTCTCTAATGAGACACATTTTTTACGTGTTGAGTTCCACGTGGGCAAGGAGAAAAAGTCAGCCACCTTGTACAAATGCAGCAGTACTGCTGTACAAGGTGGCTGTTATACATAGAAACACCTGGGGGTGGGGGGCAGGCTCCCTTCAATTTCAGTTCATGTGCCTGCGTGGCGTTTGCAGGTCACGTTGCAAGCTACACAGCAGGGGAACAGCTGGCGTTGCTGAACCCCACTGACACATTGACTGGTGTTTTTCTCTGTGCAGCTCGCATGTCCGGGCAAAAACTGGCGGTGTTAGAGCCCAGGGTCAGCAGGAGGAGGAGAGGAGCAGAGTGTAGGCCGAAGCCTGCACTGGTGGCAGCTTTTGGTCGGTTGTGCCAGCGTGGCTTGTGCTGGACACGATGCAAGCTACACAGCAGGGGAACAGCTGGCGTTGCTGAACCCCACTGACACATTGACTGGTGTTTTTCTCTGTGCAGCTCGCATGTCCGGGCAAAAACTGGCGGTGCTAGAGCCCAGGGTCAGCAGGAGGAGGAGAGGAGCAGAGTGTAGGCCGAAGCCTAGTTGAACCAATTTCAAAGGTTACCTTTAACCCCCCCTCAGGTGTTGCAAGGTACAAGAGCCACACCTTGTGCAGCATTAATGCTGCACAAGTAAAAGGTTGCTCTATTTAATTTGCTCCTTGCACACGCTGAATAAAACACGTACACTATTTAGCCCATTATACTGTCAAACAGTAGTGGAGGCGTGACTTGTCTTTTTAAGGAGATGCAGCACAGGTGTCAAAATTTACACCTAGGTGCTGGGCGCAGATTCCTGAGCATTGTTATTTGCTGTACAGGAGTCTGTGCTATTGTGATCCCTTGGCCATGCGCTGTGAGCGCTGCCTGTCTTCTGACCTCATTTCATGTCGGCCGTTGCGGTTAGCGATGGACATGAATCCCAGACCCACAGTGTGTTTTCAAAAAATCACACTGCGTGGCTGGGATTCGTGGCCTTGTGCAGTAAATATGTTTGACGCTCACACATGTCCTTACACCTGCTTCAGACTGGGCGGCCTCATCTGATCCCTTATCGCCTGCCGCGGCCATGAGGACACCCAGTCTGAAGAAGGCGGAAGGAGATGAGTGAACACAGGCAAACATATGCACTGCACATGCCCATCAATCACACCCTCGCTGCCCAAAAAAATAAGACACCGAGGGGCGTTGTTTCGAGCAGGGCAGACGCACAGGCGCAGCCAGCTAACCAATGATGTCAAAAGACGGGCAGCGCTAACAAGGGTGGTGCTGCGTATCATTAGAAAGGAAAGTCACACCTCAGGGACAGTGGAATAGTCTCAATGAGACACATTTAGTACGTGTTTAATTAAACGTGGGCAAGGAGAAAAAGTCAGCCACCTTGTACAAATGCAGCAGTACTGATGTACAAGGTGGCTATTATACATAGAAACACCTGGGGGTGGGGGCCAGGCTCCCTTCAATTTCAGTTCATGTGCTTGCGTGGCGTTTGCAGGTCACGTTGCAAGCTACACAGCAGGGGAACAGCTGGCGTTGCTGAACCCCACTGACACATTGACTGGTGTTTTTCTCTGTGCAGCTCGCATGTCCGGGCAAAAACTGGCGGTGTTAGAGCCCAGGGTCAGCAGGAGGAGGAGAGGAGCAAAGTGTAGGCCGAAGCCTGCACTGGTGTCAGCTTTTGGTCGGTTGTGCCAGCGTGGCTTGTGCTGGACACGATGCAAGCTACACAGCAGGGGAACAGCTGGCGTTGCTGAACCCCACTGACACATTGACTGGTGTTTTTCTCTGTGCAGCTCGCATGTCCGGGCAAAAACTGGCGGTGTTAGAGCCCAGGGTCAGCAGCAGGAGGAGAGGAGCAGAGTGTAGGCCGAAGCCTAGTTGCACCAATTTCAAAGGTTGCCTTTAACCCCCCCCCTCATGTGTTGCAAGGTACAAGAGCACACCTTGTGCAGCATTAATGCTGCACAAGTAAAAGGTTGCTCTATTTAATTTGCTCCTTGCACACGCTGAATAAAACACGTACACTATTTAGCCCATTATACTGTCAAACAGTAGTGGAGGCGTGACTTGTCTTTTTAAGGAGATGCAGCACAGGTGTCAAAATTTACACCTAGGTGCTGGGCGCAGATTCCTGAGCGTTGTTATTTGCTGTACAGGAGTCTGCGCTATTGTGATCCCTTGGCCATGCGCTGTGAGCGCTTCCTGTCTTCTGACCTCATTTCATGTCGGCCGTTGCGGTTAGCGATGGACATGAATCCCAGACCCACAGTGTGTTTTCAAAAAATCACACTGCGTGGCTGGGATTCGTGGCCTTGTGCAGTAAATATGTTTGCCGCTCACACATGTCCTTACACCTGCTTCAGACTGGGCGGCCTCATCTGATCCCTTATCACCTGCCGCGGCCATGAGGACACCCAGTCTGAAGAAGGCGGAAGGAGATGAGTGAACACAGGCAAACATATGCACTGCACATGCCCATCAATCACACCCTCGCTGCCCAAAAAATAAGACACCGAGGGGCGTTGTTTCGAGCAGGGCAGACGCACAGGCTGAGACTGTGCATGTGAATGAGACACATTTAGTACGTGTTTAATTAAACGTGGGCAAGGAGAAAAAGTCAGCCACCTTGTACAAATGCAGCAGTACTGATGTACAAGGTGGCTATTATACATAGAAACACCTGGGGGTGGGGGCCAGGCTCCCTTCAATTTCAGTTCATGTGCCTGCGTGGCGTTTGCAGGTCACGTTGCAAGCTACACAGCAGGGGAACAGCTGGCGTTGCTGAACCCCACTGACACATTGACTGGTGTTTTTCTCTGTGCAGCTCGCATGTCCGGGCAAAAACTGGCGGTGTTAGAGCCCAGGGTCAGCAGGAGGAGGAGAGGAGCAAAGTGTAGGCCGAAGCCTGCACTGGTGGCAGCTTTTTTTCGGTTGTGCCAGCGTGGCTTGTGCTGGACACGATGCAAGCTACACAGCAGGGGAACAGCTGGCGTTGCTGAACCCCACTGACACATTGACTGGTGTTTTTCTCTGTGCAGATCGCACGTCCGGGCAAAAACTGGCGGTGTTAGAGCCCAGGGTCAGCAGGAGGAGGAGAGGAGCAGAGTGTAGGCCGAAGCCTAGTTGAACCAATTTCAAAGGTTACCTTTAACCCCCCCTCAGGTGTTGCAAGGTACAAGAGCCACACCTTGTGCAGCATTAATGCTGCACAAGTAAAAGGTTGCTCTATTTAGTTTGCTCCTTGCACACGCTGAATAAAACACGTACACTATTTA
The DNA here is from genome assembly GCF_032444005.1 of Ranitomeya imitator. Lineage (NCBI taxonomy): Eukaryota > Metazoa > Chordata > Amphibia > Anura > Dendrobatidae > Ranitomeya > Ranitomeya imitator. The sequence continues at coordinate 565,118,632 of NC_091283.1, read as the reverse complement.
GCCCATTATACTGTCAAACAGTTGTGGAGGCGTGACTTGTCTTTTTAAGGAGACGCAGCACAGGTGTCCAAATTTGCACCTAGGTACTGGGCGCAGATTCATGAGCGTTGTTATTAGCTGTACAGGAGTCTGCGCTATTGTGATCCCTTGGCCATGCGCTGTGAGCGCTGCCTGTCTTCTCACCTCATTTCATGTTGGCCGTTGCGGTTAGCAATGAATATGAATCCCAGGCCCGCAGTGTGTTTTCCAAAAAACACACTGCGTGGCTGGGATTCGTGGCCTTGTGCAGTAAATAGGTTTGCCGCTCACACATGTCCTTACACCTGCTTCAGACTGGGCGGCCTCAGCTGATCCCTTATCGCCTACCACGGCCAGGAGGCCGCACAGTCTGAAGAAGGCGGAAGGAGATGAGTTAAGACAGGCGAACATATGCACTGCTCGTGCCCATAAACCACACCCTCGCTGACAAAATAAATATGACAACGAGGGGCGTTGTTTCTAGCAGGGCGGATGCACAGGCGCAGCCAGCTAACCATGATGTCAAAAGACGGGAAACGCTACCAAGGGGGGTGCTGCGTATCATTAGAAAGGAAAGTCACACCTCAGGGACAGTGGAATGGTCTCAATGAGACACATTTTGTACGTGTTGAGTTCCACGTGGGCAAGGATAAAAAGTCAGCCACCTTGTACAAATGCAGCAGTACTGCTGTACTAGGTGGCTGTTATACATAGAAACACATGGGGGGGTGGGGCCAGGTTCCCTTTAATTTCAGTTCATGTGCCTGCGTGGCGTTTGCAGGTCACGTTGCCGGCTACACAGCAGGGGAACAGCTGGCGTTGCTGAACCCCACTAACACATTGGCTGGTGTTTTTCTCTGTGCAGCTAGCACTTCCGGGCAAAAACTAGCGGTGTTTGAGCCCAGGGTCAGCAGGAGGAGGAGAGGAGCAGAGTGTAGGCCGAAGCCTGCACTGGTGGCAGCTTTTGTTCTGTTGTGCCAGCGTGGCTTGTGCTGGACACGTTGCCGACTACACAGCAGGGGAACAGCTGGCGGTGCTGAACCCCACTGACACATCACCTAGTGTTTTTTCTGTGTAGACAACACTTCCAGGTGGCAACTGACAGTGTTGAAACCCAGGGAATCAAAGAGGAGCAGAGTGTAGGCCGAAGCCTGCAGTGGAGCAAGTTGAAAGGGAACCTTTAACCCCCCCCCCCAGGCATTTGTTGCTGAAAGAGCCATCTTGTACAGCAGTAATACTGCACATGGAAAATGGTGGCTCCGAAAATTATGCTCCTTGCAAACGCTGAAGTACACACTCATATAATGTGACCCCTCACACTGTCATACCGTCCCGGAAGTGGGACTTTCCTTTGTAATGTGACACAGCACAGCCGTCATTCCAACCCCCTTGGTGCCGGGCGCCACCTCCTCAACGTTGTTTGGTTCTGTCACGGAGCCCGCGCTGTAATGTTATCCCTTGGCCATGCACAGTTAGCGGTGCCCGTCTTCTGACATCATGTAGGTGTCAGGCTGGCAGTGCCTGTGCGTCCAAGCTGCCCGAGATCCAACCTTGCAGTGTAATCTAATGTAGTCCCACTGCGGGCCAGGGATCCATGGGCATGCGCAGTGCATATCATCGCCTCTCACTCACCTCCTTCCTGCTTCTTCAGACTGTGCGGCGTCACGGCCGTGGCATGCTATTAGGGATCAGCTGACGCCGCCTAGTCTGAAGAAGCGTGAAGAAGGGGAGTGAGAGGCTAGTATATGCACTGCGCATGGCCATGGATACCAGGCCCACTGTGGGATCACATTAGACGACACTGCGAGGTGGGATTTTGGGCAGCGTGGACGCACAGGCGCAGCCAGGACGACAACAAATGATGTCAGAGGACGGGCAGCGCAAACTGTGCATGGCCAAGGGATAACATAACAGCGCAGGGTCCATGACGGAATCAAACAACGCTAAGGAGGCAGCGCACGGTGCCAAGGGGGTAGCAATGACGGCTGTGCTGCGTCACATTACAAAGGAAAGTCCCACCTCCGGGACGGTTGGACGGTGTGAGGGGACACATTACATGAGTGTGTAGTTCAGCGTTTGCAAGGAGCATAATTTCAAGAGCGACCTTTCCCTTGTGCAGTATTAGTGCTGCACATGGTGGCTCTTTCAGTAACAAACGCCTAGGGGGGGGGGGGGGACAGGTCCCCTTACATTTTAGTTGTGCCAGCGTGGCGGTCGCATGACACGTTGCCGGATACACAGCTGGGGATCAGCTGACGTTACTGAACCCCAATAACAGAGGAGCGAGTGTTGACTGTGCACACAGCACTTCCAGGCACCAACTGGCGGTGTTAGAGCCCAGGGACAGCAGGAGGAGCAGATTGGAGGTATTGCCGCACACACAGCTGGGGATCAGCTGACGTTACTGAACCCCAATAACAGAGGAGCGACTGTTGACTGTGCACACAGCACTTCCAGGCACCAACTGGCGGTGTTAGAGCCCAGGGACAGCAGGAGGAGCAGATTGGAGGTATTGCCGCACACACAGCTGGGGATCAGCTGACGTTACTGAACCCCAATAACAGAGGAGCGACTGTTGACTGTGCACACAGCACTTCCAGGCACCAACTGGCGGTGTTAGAGCCCAGGGACAGCAGGAGGAGCAGAGGAACAGAGTGTAGGCCGAAGCCTGATTGGAGCAAGTTGAAAGGGAACCTTTAACCCCCCCCCCCCCAAGACGTTTGTAGCTGAAAGAGCCATCTTGTGCAGCACTAAGGATGCAAAAGGAAAAGGTTGCTCTTTTAATTATGCTCCTTGCAAACACCGAAGTAAACACTAAAAATGTGTCCCTTTATACCGTTAAACCGTCCCGGAGGTGCGAATTTCCTTCGTAATGGGACACAGCACAGCTGTCATTCCTATCCCCTTGGTGCCGTGCGCTGCCTCCTCAGCGTTGTTTTAAGCTGTCACGGAGCCTGCGCTGTTCTGTTAGCCCTTGGCCATGCCCAATTAGCGCTGCCTGTCTTCTGACATAATTTGGTGTCAGGCTGTCAGTGCCTGTGCGTCCACGCTGCTCCAGATCCCACCTCGCAGTCTCGTCTAACGTAATCCCACTGCGGGCCTTGGAACCATGGGCATGCACAGTGCATATCCTCGACTCTCACTCCCCTCCTTCCCTCTTCTTCAGACTGTGCGGTGTCACGGCCGTGGCATGCTATTAGGGATCAGCTGACGGCGCACAGTCTAAAGAAGGCGGAGGGAAATGAGCGAGAGCCCGAGGGGAAGATATGCACTGCGCATGCCCATGGATCCCAGGCCCGCAGTGTGACTCAATCAGAAGACACTGCGAGGCGGGATCTCGGGCAGCGCGGCCGCACAGGCGCAGCCAGCCTGACACCAAATTATGTCAGAAGACAGGCAGCGCAAATAGGGCATGCCCAAGGGATAACAGAACAGAGCAGGCTCCGTGACAGCTTAAAACAACGCTGAGGAGGCAGCGCATGGCACCAAGAGGGTAGGAATGACGGCTGTGCTGCGTCACATTACGAAGGAAAGTCCCAGCTCCGGGACAGTATAACGGTATCAGTGAACACATTTTATAAGTGTTAAGTTCTGCGTGTGCAAGGAGCTAAAAAAAAAGAGCTACCTTTTCCTTGTGCAGCATTACTGCTGCACAAGATGGCTCTTTCAGTAACAAACGACGGGGGGGGGGGGGACAGGTTCCCTTACAGGACAGGTTCCCTTACATTTAGGTTGTTGTGCCAGCGTGGCGGTCGCAGGACACATTGCCGGCTACACAGCTGGGGATCAGCTGACGTTACTGAAACCCAATAACACTGGGTCGTATGTTTTTACTGTGCAGCCTGCACTTCTGAGCCGCAACTGGCGGTGTTGGAGCCCAGGAATAGCAGTTCAGGTGGTAGAAAGATGAACACAGCAGGAGACCTGGATGACACCCAATTACTTAATCAGGCAGGGGAGTGGCAAATTCCTGCGAGATCCAGGCCTGGTTCATTTTCAGGAAAGTAAGCCGGTCAACGTTATCGGAGGATAGTCGCATGCGACGGTCTGTTAGTTGTTGTGAATTCTGTGGCTGAGTTCACTTCTGTGGTCACAAGTGGTATTGCAGTCTCTGGGCTTCCTCCCTCAGGTGTTTTGGTGAGCTCGTTGGCTGCCTTGCTATTTAGCTCCACCTGAGTCTGTCTTCCTTGCTCCTTGTCAATGTTCCAGTGTTGGATCTGAGCTACTGCATCTTTCCTTGGGCCTGCTGCTCTGCTAGATAAGTGCTTCTAGTTTGTTTTCTGTTTTTTCTGTCCAGCTTGTTATTTTCTTTTGCTGGAAGCTCTGAGAAGCAAAGGGGTGCACCGCCGTGCTGTTAGTTCGGCACGGTGGGTCTTTTTGCCCCTTTGCGTGGTTTTCGTTTTAGGGTTTTTTGTAGACTGCATAGTTCTCTTTGCTATCCTCGCTCTGTCTAGAATATCGGGCCTCACTTTGCTGAATCTATTTCATTCCTACGTTTGTCTTTTCATCTTGCTAACAGTCATTATATGTGGGGGCTGCCTATTCCTTTGGGGTATTTCTCTGAGGTAAGTCAGGCTTGTATTTCTATCTTCAGGCTAGTCAGCTCCTCAGGCAGTGCCGAGTTGCATAGGTAGTTGATAGGCGCAATCCACTGCTGCTTCCAGTTGTGTGAGGATAGATCAGGTACTGCAGTCTACAGAGATTCCACGTCTCAGAGCTCGTCCTATTGTTTTGGGTTATTGCCAGATCTCTGTATGTGCGCTGATTACTGCACGCTGTGTTGCCTGATTGCCAGCCATAACAGTACAAGCAGCCATTCAATGATTTCCAATAGAGGGAAAAAAGAAATCCTGACATCATTTTTTTTTCTTAGCTCTGTCTTCAGTCTTTTTTTTCCCCTAGACATTAGAGTGCTTCAGGACACAGCTGTGGACATGGATATTCAGGCTCTGTGCTCCTCAATGGATAATCTCGTTGTAAATGTACAAAAGATTCAAGATACTATTGATCAGAAATCGATGCTAGAACCAAGAATTCCGATTCCTGATTTGTTTTTTGGTGACAGAACTAAGTTCCTGAGCTTCAGAAATAATTGTAAGCTATTTTTGGCCTTGAAACCTCATTCTTCTGGTAATCCTATTCAACAGGTTTTGATTATTATTTCTTTTTTGCGCGGCGACCCACAGGACTGGGCGTTTTCTCTTGCACCAGGAGATTCTGCATTGAGTAATGTTGATGCATTTTTCCAGGCGCTGGGATTGCTTTACGATGAGCCTAATTCAGTGGATCAAGCTGAGAAAAATCTGCTGGCTTTATGCCAGGGTCAGGATGATGTAGAAGTATATTGTCAGAAATTTAGAAAATGGTCAGTACTCACTCTGTGGAATGAATCTGCACTAGCGGCTTTGTTCAGAAAGGGTCTCTCTGAAGCTCTTAAGGATGTAATGGTGGGATTTCCTATGCCTGCTGGTTTGAATGAGTCTATGTCCTTGGCCATTCAGATCGGTCGTCGCTTGCGCGAGCGTAAATCTGTGCACCATCTGGCGGTATTGTCTGAGAGTAAGCCTGAGCCTATGCAGTGCGACAGGACTATGACTAAAGTAGAACGGCACGAACACAGACGTCTGAACAGACTGTGTTTCTATTGTGGTGATTCTACTCATGCTATTTCTAATTGTCCTAAACGCACTAGGCGGTTCGATAGCTCTGCCGTTATTGGTACTGTACAGTCCAAATTCCTTTTGTCCATTACCTTAATGTGCTCTTTGTCATCATATTCTGTCATGGCGTTTGTGGATTCAGGCGCTGCCCTGAATCTGATGGATTTGGATTATGCTAAACGTTGTGGATTTTTCTTGGAGCCTTTGCGGTGTCCTATTCCGTTGAGAGGAATTGATGCTACACCTCTGGCCAAGAATAAGCCTCAGTACTGGGCCCAGCTGACCATGTGCATGGCTCCTGCACATCAGGAAGTTATTCGCTTTTTGGTACTGCATAATTTGCATGATGTGGTCGTGTTGGGGTTGCCATGGCTACAAACCCATAATCCAGTATTGGATTGGAACTCTATGTCGGTAACCAGCTGGGGTTGTCAGGGAGTACATGGTGATGTTCCATTTTTGTCTATTTCGTCATCCATTCCTTCTGACATCCCAGAGTTCTTGTCGGACTTTCAGGATGTATTTGAAGAGTCCAAGTCTGATGCCCTTCCTCCGCATAGGAATTGTGATTGTGCTATCGATTTGATTCCTGGTAGTAAATTCCCTAAGGGTCGTTTATTTAATTTGTCCGTACCTGAACACACCGCTATGCGCAGTTATGTGAAGGAGTCCCTGGAGAAGGGACATATTCGCCCATCGTCGTCACCATTGGGAGCAGGGTTCTTTTTTGTAGCCAAGAAGGATGGTTCGCTAAGACCGTGTATTGATTACCGCCTTCTTAATAAGATCACTGTTAAGTTTCAGTATCCCTTGCCATTGATTTCTGACTTGTTTGCTCGGATTAAGGGGGCTAGTTGGTTTACTAAGATTGATCTTCGTGGTGCGTATAATCTGGTGAGAATCAGGCAGGGAGATGAATGGAAAACGGCATTTAATACGCCCGAGGGTCATTTTGAGTATCTGGTGATGCCGTTCGGACTTGCCAATGCTCCATCTGTTTTTCAGTCTTTTATGCATGACATTTTCCGTGAGTATCTGGATAAATTCTTGATTGTTTACTTGGATGACATTTTGATCTTCTCAGATGATTGGGAGTCTCATGTGAAGCAAGTCAGAATGGTTTTCCAGGTACTGCGTGCTAATTCCTTGTTCGTGAAGGGATCAAAGTGTCTCTTCGGTGTGCAGAAAGTTTCATTTTTGGGGTTCATCTTTTCCCCTTCTACTATCGAGATGGATCCGGTTAAGGTTCAGGCCATCCAGGATTGGACTCAGCCGACATCTCTAAAAAGTTTGCAGAAATTCCTGGGCTTTGCTAATTTTTATCGTCGCTTCATCTGTAATTTTTCTAGCATTGCCAGACCATTGACCGATTTGACCAAGAAGGGTGCTGATTTGGTTAATTGGTCTTCTGCTGCCGTGGAAGCTTTTCAGGAGTTGAAGCGTCGTTTTTGCTGTGCCCCTGTGTTGTGTCAACCTGATGTTTCTCTTCCGTTCCAGGTCGAGGTTGATGCTTCTGAGATTGGTGCAGGGGCGGTTTTGTCACAGAGAGGTTCTGGTTGCTCAGTGTTCAAACCATGTGCTTTCTTTTCCAAGAAATTTTCTGCTGCTGAGCGTAATTATGATGTGGGCAACCGAGAGTTGCTGGCCATGAAGTGGGCATTCGAGGAGTGGCGTCATTGGCTTGAGGGTGCTAAGCATCGCGTGGTGGTTTTGACTGATCATAAGAACCTTACTTATCTTGAGTCTGCCAAGCGCTTGAATCCTAGACAGGCCCGTTGGTCGTTATTTTTTGCTCGTTTTGATTTTGTGATTTCATACCTTCCGGGCTCTAAAAATGTGAAGGCGGATGCTCTGTCTAGGAGTTTTGTGCCCGACTCTCCGGGGTTATCTGAGCCGGCGAGTATCCTCAAGGAAGGAGTCATTGTGTCTGCCATCTCCCCTGATTTGCGGAGAGTGTTGCAGAAATTTCAGGCTAATAAACCTGATCGTTGTCCGGCCGAGAAACTGTTCGTCCCTGATAGGTGGACTAGTAAAGTTATCTCTGAACTTCATTGTTCGGTGCTGGCCGGTCATCCAGGAATCTTTGGTACCAGGGAGTTGGTTGCTAGATCCTTCTGGTGGCCATCTCTGTCACGGGATGTGCGTGCTTTTGTGCAGTCCTGTGGAATTTGTGCTAGGGCTAAGCCCTGCTGTTCACGTGCCAGTGGGTTGCTTTTGCCCTTGCCGGTCCCGAAGAGGCCTTGGACACATATTTCGATGGATTTCATTTCTGACCTTCCCGTTTCTCAAAAGATGTCTGTCATTTGGGTGGTCTGTGATCGCTTTTCTAAAATGGTCCATCTGGTGCCCTTGGTTAAATTGCCTTCCTCCTCTGATTTGGTGCCTTTGTTCTTCCAGCATGTGGTTCGTTTACATGGCATTCCTGAGAATATTGTTTCTGACAGAGGTTCCCAGTTTGTCTCGAGGTTCTGGCGAGCCTTTTGTGGTAGGATGGGCATTGACCTATCTTTTTCCTCGGCCTTCCATCCTCAGACTAATGGCCAGACCGAACGAACCAATCAGACCTTGGAAACATATCTGAGATGTTTTGTTTCCGCTGACCAGGATGATTGGGTGTCATTTTTGCCGTTGGCTGAGTTCGCCCTTAATAATCGGGCCAGCTCGGCTACCTTGGTCTCTCCATTTTTCTGCAATTCTGGGTTCCATCCTCGTTTCTCTTCAGGACAGGTTGAGTCTTCGGACTGTCCTGGTGTGGATTATGTGGTGGACAGGTTGCAGCAGATCTGGACTCAGGTAGTGGACAATTTGACCTTGTCCCAGGAGAAGGCTCAGCTTTTCGCTAATCGCAGACGCCGTGTGGGACCCCGACTTCGTGTTGGGGATCTGGTTTGGTTATCTTCTCGTCATATACCTATGAAGGTTTCCTCTCCTAAATTTAAACCTCGTTTTATTGGTCCGTATAGGATTTCTGAGATTCTCAATCCGGTGTCTTTTCGTCTGACCCTCCCAGACTCCTTTTCCATACATAATGTATTCCATAGGTCGTTGTTGAGGAGATACGTGGCACCTATGGTTCCATCTGTGGAGCCTCCTGCCCCTGTTTTGGTGGAGGGGGAATTGGAGTATATTGTGGAGAAGATTTTGGATTCTCGTGTCTCTAGACGGAAACTCCAGTATCTGGTCAAATGGAAGGGTTATGCTCAGGAAGATAATTCCTGGGTTTTTGCCTCTGATGTCCATGCCCCAGATCTTGTTCGTGCCTTTCATGTGGCTCATCCTGGTCGGCCTGGGGGTTCTGGTGAGGGTTCGGTGACCCCTCCTCAAGGGGGGGGTACTGTTGTGAATTCTGTGGCTGAGTTCACTTCTGTGGTCACAAGTGGTATTGCAGTCTCTGGGCTTCCTCCCTCAGGTGTTTTGGTGAGCTCGTTGGCTGCCTTGCTATTTAGCTCCACCTGAGTCTGTCTTCCTTGCTCCTTGTCAATGTTCCAGTGTTGGATCTGAGCTACTGCATCTTTCCTTGGGCCTGCTGCTCTGCTAGATAAGTGCTTCTAGTTTGTTTTCTGTTTTTTCTGTCCAGCTTGTTATTTTCTTTTGCTGGAAGCTCTGAGAAGCAAAGGGGTGCACCGCCGTGCTGTTAGTTCGGCACGGTGGGTCTTTTTGCCCCTTTGCGTGGTTTTCGTTTTAGGGTTTTTTGTAGACTGCATAGTTCTCTTTGCTATCCTCGCTCTGTCTAGAATATCGGGCCTCACTTTGCTGAATCTATTTCATTCCTACGTTTGTCTTTTCATCTTGCTAACAGTCATTATATGTGGGGGCTGCCTATTCCTTTGGGGTATTTCTCTGAGGTAAGTCAGGCTTGTATTTCTATCTTCAGGCTAGTCAGCTCCTCAGGCAGTGCCGAGTTGCATAGGTAGTTGATAGGCGCAATCCACTGCTGCTTCCAGTTGTGTGAGGATAGATCAGGTACTGCAGTCTACAGAGATTCCACGTCTCAGAGCTCGTCCTATTGTTTTGGGTTATTGCCAGATCTCTGTATGTGCGCTGATTACTGCACGCTGTGTTGCCTGATTGCCAGCCATAACAGTTAGTACACCACCTGCGGCACTAAAGACACGTTCCGATAAGACACTAGCCGCAGGGCAAGCCAGCACCTCCAATGCATACTGGCTTAGCTCTGGCCATGTATCCAGCTTAGAGACCCAAAACTTGAACGGGGAAGAGCCGTCTGGGAGTACAGTAAGAGGGCAAGCCATGTAGTCTGTCACCATCTGACGGAACCGTTGCCTCCTGCTGACTGGAGCCGCCGGTGATGGTGTAGACATTTGGGGCGGGCACACAAAAGTGTGCCAGAGTTGTGCCATACTGGGCTTGCCTTGGGCAGAGGCACTGCTTCTGCTCCCTCTTTGGGCAGAGACTCCCCCACTGCCTCGACGCACTGAGCTGCTTTGTAAAGCACTAGCAGCACTCCTCTCAGTTGGACAGGAGAAGATGATGGAATTCACCAGTGTGTCGTGGTACTCCCGCAATTTACGCTCCCGGGTCAACGCAGGGATGAGGTTTTGGACGTTGTCCCGGTAGCGAGGATCGAGGAGGGTGAACACCCAATAATCAGGCATGTTGAGAATGTGGTCGATGCGGCGGTCGTTTCTCAGGCACTGCAGCATGAAATCCACCATGTGCTGCAGAGTGCCAACTGGCCCAGAAACGCTGTCCCCTGCTTGAGACATGATCTCTGCCCGCTCGTCATCACCCCACCCTCGCTGTACACACTGACCACTGGACAATTGTGTCGCTCCCTCCTCTGGACGGAGCTCTTCCTCCTCCATTGACTCCTCCTCATCCTCCTCACAAATTGGCCCCTGCGTACCCCTTTGTGAGGAACCACGTGGCGCTGACTCTCCAGAAGCTGATGGAAAAGGTGACTCCTCATCCTCCACCTCTTCCACAACATCATCCCTTAACCCTTGCAAAGTTTGCTGAAGCAGGCAGATAAGGGGGACAGTCATGCTGACTAGTGCATCATCTGCACTTGCCATCCGCGTGGAATAATCAAAAGGACGCAAAACCTGGCAGACGTCCTTCATAGTGGCCCACTCTGTGGTTGTGAAGTCTGATCGGCGCTGACTGCGACTTCTTTGCGCCTGATGCAGCTGGTACTCCATAACTGCTTGCTGCTGCTCATACAACCGCTCCAACATATGTAACATGGAATTCCACCGGGTAGGTAGGTCACATATGATGCGGTGTTCCGGAAGGCGGAATCGGCGCTGCAGAGCAGCAATGCGGGATCTGGCCAAGCTGGAACGCCGCAAGTGAGCACACTCTAGGCGGACCTTGTGCAGCAGGGCATCAAGATCCGGATAGTCCCTCAGAAAACTCTGCACAACCAAATTGAGCACATGTGCCAGACATGGGATGTGAGTGAGGTTGCCAAGGGCCAAAGCTGCCACCAGATTTCGGCCATTGTCACACACTACCATGCCTGGCTGGAGATTCGCTGGCAGTAACCACACATCGCTCTCCTGCTTGATGGCATTCCAGAGCTCCTGCGCTGTGTGGCTTCGATGCCCCAATGAAACTAGTTTCAAGATGGCCTGCTGACGTTTGGCCACGGCTGTGCTCATGTCGGTCATAGGTAAACGTTCACGGGTCCATGTGGAGGTGGACTGTGACGGATCCTGCAGAGAGGAATCTGAGGAACTGGTATAAGAGGAGGAGTCGATGCGTACAGACTGGATTCCTGCAATCCTTGGAGTGGGCAGGACACGTCCTGCGCCACTCGCACGATCTGTACCTGGCTCAACAACATTAACCCAATGGGCAGTGAGGGAAACATATCGCCCCTGTCCATGCTGACTGGTCCACGCATCGGTGGTGAGGTGGACCTTGCTACTGACGGCGTTCAGTAGCGCATGTTTTATGTTTGCCTCAACATGCCTGTGCAGGGCAGGGACAGCCTGCCTGCTGAAGTAAAAGCGGCTGGGCACCTTGTACTGTGGGACTGCCAATGCCATCAAGTCACGGAAGCTGTCAGTCTCCACCAGCCTGAACGAGAGCATTTCCAGGGACAACAGTTTGGCAATGCCTGCATTCAGAGCCTGTGCTCGGGGGTGGTTGGCCGAGAATGCCCGCCTTTTCTCCCATGCCTGTACTACCGATGGCTGTAGAGTAGACTGGGAGTGTGAGGATGACTGGGAAGGTGGTGCTGTGGGTGGAATTACACAAGGTCTCTGGACAACAGTGCCAGAGGTTCTTCCATGGCGATCCTGGGAGGAAGCCAAACCAGCTGTGCGTGAGCTGGAGGAAGAGGCAACACGAGCTGAAGAGGTGGTAGCTGCCGCTGTTGGTTGGCCTACATCTTCAGTCTGTTTCTGTAACTCCACCGCGTGCCTGGTCCGCACATGTTTCCACATATTTGTGGTATTGAGGTTGCTGACATTTTTCCCTCTTTTTACTTTCTGATGACACAGCTTGCATTTGACAAAACAAATGTCATCTGCAACTGTGTCAAAAAAGGACCAGGCACTGCAAGTCTTGGGAGCGCCCTTTTTGGCTTTGGAAAGAGACAGGCTCCTAACGGGTGCCAAAGTGGAGGCTACAGGCTCCGCAGTCTTCCCCCTCCCTCTCCCTCTTTGGCCCGTAAGGGGAAGCTCTTCCTCAGAGCTGCTCCCACCACCTTCCTGTTCCTCACGCCACGATGGGTCAAGGACCTCATCATCTCCACTACCCTCTGCCACCAACTGCTCCTCCTGGGTAGTCACGGCAGCACAGTACGCACCAGAAAGCGGCACCTGAATTTCATCATCAGATGCGTACTGCGCTGTGGTCACCGGAGGCACTGGCCCACCTGCCTCTTCAGAGTCAGAGAGAAAAAGCTGTTGGGCATCACTGCACACTGCCTCTTCTTCCATTTCTCCAATGCTGCTTGGCTGGCCCCCTGTTTCCAAGCCAAGAGATTCAGAGAACAGAAGTAGAGACGGCTCCTGTCCTGGGCTCTCTGACTGCCTGGCCAATTTGGCAGGTGGTGAAGAGACAGATGGCTGCTCTCCAGTGCTCTGTGCCTGAGAGGATGTGGCACTAACTGAAGTCGATGCCGAGGCGTTAGCTGCCATCCACCCGACAACGGCTTCAATTTGGTCTTCACGCAGCAGCGGTGCACGGCGCTCTCCGACAAAGCTGCGCATGAAGGACTGTTCCCTGCTGAAACTGAGTGACGACGAGTCACCGGCGCCCGCAGCAGGCACAGAATCACCACGTCCTCTCCCTGCTCCTCTCCCTGCTCCGCGCCCACGCCCACGTGCCTTACTCCCTGCCCTCTTCATCTTGGTTGACAGATAAAGATAAGCAGAAAAGTACTAAGGCCTTAGTGTGCTTATTCCTGAAATGCTCCTCCTAACAGGTGTAAGAAACATTAATGTTGTAAAGTGTGGACTAAACTTTATTATTTTTCAAATGTGGCCTACACAAGTGTTAAGTTGTGTTTGGTGAACTTTACTTTTTTTTTGTGCAGATCGGGCTACAGAGCTAGTTTAAATCACACGGAGACCGTGCAGACAGCCGTAAACGGCGCTGCAAGGCCCAAAAACCCCCCTCTAGGTTATCCTATGTAGCGTTTTTCCACAATTTAGCTGGAGACGGGTGGAAAAACACTAATAGGGAATTTTTTTTTAAATTTTTAAACAGGCTGCACTATTTGAAAAAAAGGAAAATTTTTCTCAAGGTATGAGCCAGTAACGAACCCTGAGCTGAATCCAACCGGCTATGGCTGCACACAGACTACAGGGCGAGCTGGGCTCACACGGAGACCGTGCAGACAGCCGTAAACGGCGCTGCAAGGCCCAAAAAAAACCCTCTAGGTTATCCTATGTAGTGTTTTTCCACAATTTAGATGGAGACGGGTGGAAAAACACTAATAGGGAATTTTTCTTTAAAATTTTTAAACAGGCTGCACTATTTGAAAAAAGGGAAAATTTTTTCTCAAGGTATGAGCCAGTAACGAACCCTGAGCTGAATCCAACCGGCTATGGCTGCACACAGACTACACACAGACTACAGGGCGAGCTGGGCTCACACGGAGACCGTGCAGACAGCCGTAAACGGCGCTGCAAGGCCCAAAAACCCCCCTCTAGGTTATCCTATGTAGTGTTTTTCCACAATTTAGCTGGAGACGGGTATATAGGAAATTTGAGAAAAAATGTGCAGCAGGCTGCACTATGAGCAAAAAAGGACAACTGTGTGAGGCAGTGTGAACCCCCCCTGAGCTGAATACAACCGGGTATATGGCTGCACACAGACTACAGAGTGAGCTGCACACACACACACACACAGAGACCTTGCAGAACGCTGTTAAAACAGCGCTGCAAGGCAAGAGCAAGGTGAACAGTGAAGAACACACAGCGTTTTGCTAAATTAGCCTTTGGAAAGGAAAATAAAGCAATTAGCTAGCTCAACTGGCCCTCAGTTAGAACACAGCGTCCTGTCCCTAACTGAAATCACAGCAGAGTGAGCGCAAAATGGCGGCAGCGTTTTTTATAGTGCAGAGTGACATCATTTCAGCAGCCAATCACAGCCTTGCCAGTACTTACATGCCCACCATGCTAAACAGGATGTGCCCACACTTCCAATCATTCCTCATTGGCTGCTGCGTTCAGTTTGAATTCTGGGAACTTCCGATTCCGGTATCCAATACGCGGGAAGTATCGGAATTCGGTATCGGAATTCCGATACCGCAAATATCGGCCGATACCCGATACTTGCGGTATCGGAATGCTCAACACTAGTGTTGAGCATTCCGATACCGCAAGTATCGGGTATCGGCCAATACTTGCGGTATCGGAATTCCGATACCGAGATCCGATACTTTTGTGGTATCGGGTATCGGTATCGGATACATAGAGATGTGTAAAATAAAGAATTAAAATAAAAAATATTGATATATTTACCTCTCCGGCGGCCCCTGGACTCAGCGCGGGTAACCGGCAGGCTTCGCTGTTCAAAATCAGCGCTTTTAGGACCTGAGAATCACGTCCCGGCTTCTGATTGGTCGCGGGCCGCCCATGTGACCGCCACGCGACCAATCACAAGCCGCGACGTCACCGCAAGCTATTAGCGCGCTCATTTTTGAAAAATGAGCGCGTTAATGACTTTCAAAGACGTAGCGGCTTGTGATTGGTCGCGTGGCCGCGACCAATCATAAGCCGCGACGTCACCGCAAGCTATTAATGCGCTCATTTTTAAAAATGAGCGCGTTAATGGCTTTCAAAGACGTAGCGGCTTGTGATTGGTCGCGGCCACGCGACCAATCACAAGCCGCGACGTCACCGCAAGCTATTAACGCGCTCATTTTTAAAAATGAGCGCGTTAATGGCTTTCAAAGACGTAGCGGCTTGTGATTGGTCGCGTGGCCGCGACCAATCACAAGCCGCGACGTCACCGCAAGCTATTAACGCGCTCATTTTTAAAAATGAGCGCGTTAATGGCTTTCAAAGACGTAGCGGCTTGTGATTGGTCGCGGCCACGCGACCAATCACAAGCCGCGACGTCACCGCAAGCTATTAACGCGCTCATTTTTAAAAATGAGCGCGTTAATGGCTTTCAAAGACGTAGCGGCTTGTGATTGGTCGCGTGGCCGCGACCAATCACAAGCCGCGACGTCACCGCAAGCTATTAACGCGCTCATTTTTAAAAATGAGCACTTTAATGGCTTTCAAAGACATAGCGGCTTGTGATTGGTCGCGTGGCCTCGACCAATCACAAGCCGCGACGTCACCGCAAGCTATTAACGCGCTCATTTTTAAAAATGAGCGCGTTAATGGCTTTCAAAGACGTAGCGGCTTGTGATTGGTCGCGTGGCGGTCACATGGGCGGCCCGCGACCAATCAGAAGCCGGGACGTGATTCTCAGGTCCTAAAAGCGCTGATTTTGAACAAAGAAGCCTGCCGGTTACCCGCGCTGAGTTCAGGGGCCGCCGGAGAGGTAAATATATCAATATTTTTTATTTTAATTCTTTATTTTACACATCCCTATGGATCCCAGGGCCTGAAGGAGAGTTTCCTCTCCTTCAGACCCTGGGAACTATGAGAATACCTTCCGATACTTGATGTCCCATTGACTTGTATTGGTATCGGATATCGGTATCGGCGATATCCGATATTTTTCGGGTATCGGCCGATACTATCCGATACCGATACTTTCAAGTATCGGACGGTATCGCTCAACACTACTCAACACTACTCACCACAGATCTTCTATGGTTGTAAGTTTGTGAAAATATCTTATTCTCTTCATGCAATACCAGACAAACTCAATGCTGTTGAGATCTATATATTTGAGGTTACTGACCTGCTGCGTAATAAATTTGGAGTCAATCAGATGCATTTCTGATGGTATTATATGAGTTTCTTCTTGTATTTCTCAGTATTGAGGACACAAAAAAATGGGCAACATTGAGAACAACAGATGCGCACCTCAGCCAAAAGAAACTTGGCGCGGCAGATGAAAGACATCGTGCTCACTTCTCTTCTAAACTAAAATAATTTTAGCAATGCTATCAGCTAGGAACTGGCAGAAACCAGTCTGGCTCAGCTACTGTTCAGAGAAGTCTAGCCAGAATTACTCTTCCTGTAAGAATTGTGGCCATAAACCACACCTTCTACATGGAAAACCATCTAAAGCTACGTTCACATTAGCGTCGCGTCGCCGTTGCGTCGGCGACGCAGCGGCGACGCACGGAAAAACGCGCGCAAACGTGCGCAAAAACGCGCGCGTTTTGCGACGCGTGCGTCGTTTTTGACGAAAATCGGACGCACAGAAAATGCTACATGTAGCGTTTTCTTGCGTCCGACGCTAGCGTCGGAAACGACGCACGTGGCGAAAAACGCCACCAAAACAACGCACGCGTCCCCTATGTTAAACATAGGGGCGCGTCGCCGCTGCGTCGCCGACGCAACGGCGACGCGACGCTAATGTGAACGTAGCTATAGTGACTCAATTATGCAAGAAAACATAGGAACTGAGGTGCAGAAGTATTGCATCAGGTGCTTTGATGAACCAAAATGTGAAATAATTTGGCTGTAACATTAGGAAGTATGTTTGCCAAAGGGACAGAGATTGGCATAATAATGAATGTTTGTAGACAAAAGTGAAACATAGTGGAGATTCCTTGCAAGTTTGTGACAGCATTTCAGCACATGGAGTTAAGGATTTGGTCAGGATTGATGATGTCCTCAATGATAAGAAATACAGGCAGATGCTTATCCTTCATGCAATATCATCAGGGAGGTGCTTGATTGATGTGGAGACACGAGGGTCAGTAGGTGCTCTCAGATGCTGGCCCAGCTGTCTTCAGAAATACCTCATGGATCAGGGCTCATACCACTCATACAACACAGGGTGAGAGTAAAACAGTGTGGCAATACTTTATTGAACCACCAGACAATAACATATAGAACAGTCCCAAAAAGTGCATAAGATGGTGCAAATTACAGAGTCTCACCCTTCCGCTAGCTCACTGGGATTAGAGCAGCTGCGACTTCAGGGCTTCCAGAGCCGACTACCACCACAGTAGCTCTCTACTTTTGTCAGGCAACCATAGAGAGGAGTCAACAACAAGCTTAGGAACCTGACAGTCCATTGAGGTACTGTACGCGGCCAAGTGATCTGATTGTCCTAACCTGGCTTCTCCAAACGTCTCCATGGGGCCAGGTGACTCGATTGTCCCAATCTGGCTTCTCCAAATGTCTCCATGGGCCCAGGTGACTTGATTGTCCCAACCTGGCTTCTCTAAATGTCGCCATGAGGTCCGGTGACCTGATTGTCTCAACCTGTCTTCTTCCAAACGTATCCATGGGTTCAGTGATGGTCAATAGAGCAAATCTGTATCCTTCTGGCTGGAGCCATGATCCCTTAAGCTGGTGTCCTGTAGAGTGTCTCTAATCTGTGTTGCTCTGGTTGAAGCCATGGTCTCCTGGCTGCTGATCTATAGAGTATCACAGCAGAACAATAGAGATCCTTTTTATACCCCCATCTATCCTCCAGGCCAGAGAGAAGGTGGGATGAGGTCAACTATCATTTACTATTTAATCAATCAATAGAATGTCCTTCAATATTTGCCGGTCAACAAGCTGAATGGACTGCTTCAAAGGATAATCAACCTATTAGCAAACATCGATTGTTCAATGACCCTGTATCCCTGTCCTCCAAGGATAGCAAGAATGGCCTATGTCTCTTGACTTACCTGAAAATACGTCTGGCATACCGTATATACTCGAGTATAAGCCGAGATTTTCAGCCCATTTTTTTGGGCTGAAAGTCCCCTTCTCGGCTAATACTCGAGTCATACCCAGGGGTCGGCAGGGGAGGGGGCGTGGGGGCTGTCTAATAATACTAACTACTGCTGGTGCGGTCCCTGCACATCCCTGCTTCTTCCAGCGCTGCAGCTTCTTCCTGTACTGAGCGGTCACATGGCACCGCTCATTACAGTAATGAATATGCGGCTCCACCTCCCATAGAGGTGGAGCCGCATATTCATTACTGTAATGATCGGTAACTGTGACCGCTCAATACAGGAAGAAGATGCAGCGGTGGAAGAAGCAGGGACGTGCAGGGACCGCGCCAGGAGCAGGTAAGTATAAGGGGAGGGGAGCACTGCGTGATATTTACCTGCTCCTCGTTCCAGTGCGGCTCCGTCTCCAGCGTCCTCTGGCAGTGATGCTCAGGACAGAGGGCGCGGTGACGTAGTCAGTGCGCGCCCTCTGCTGAGCGTCAGTACTGGAGACGGAGCCGCACGAGGAGCAGGTAAATATTGAAAGCGCCGGCGTCCTGAGCGAAGAGAGGTGAGTATATGATTTTTTTTTTATTGCAGCAACAGCAGCATTATATATGGCACAGCTTTATATGGAGCATCTATGGGTCCATAATGAACGGTGCAGAGCATTATATATGGGGCACAGCTTTATATGGAGCATCTATGGAACCATAATGAATGGTGCAGAGCATTATATGTGGCACAGCTTTATATGGAGCATCTATGGGGCCATAATGAACGGTGCAGAGCATTATATGTGGCACAGCTTTATATGGGGCCATAATGAGCGGTGCAGAGCATTATATGTGGCACAACTTTATATGTGGCCATAATGAACGGTGCAGAGCATTATATGTGGCACAGCTTTATATGGGGCCATAATGAACGGTGCAGAGCATTATATGTGGCACAGCTTTATATGGGGCCATAATGAACGGTGCAGAGCATTATATGTGGCACAGCTTTATATGGGGCCATAATGAACGGTGCAGAGCATCATATGTGGCACAGCTTTATATGGGGCCATAATGAACGGTGCAGAGCATTATATGTGGGGCACATCTTTATATGGAGCATCTATGGGGCAATAATGAACAGTATGCAGCATTATATGTGGCACAGCTTTATATGGGGCCATAATAAACGGTGCAGAGCATTATATGTGGGGCACAGCTTTATATGGAGCATCTATGGGGCAATAATGAACAGTATGCAGCATTATATGTGGCACAGCTTTATATGGAGCATCTATGGGGCAATAATGAACGGTATGGAGCATCTATTTTTAATTTTGAAATTCACCGGTAGCTGCTGCATTTCCTACCCTAGGCTTATACTCGAGTCAATAAGTTTTCCCAGTTTTTTGTGGCAAAATTAGGGGGGTCGGCTTATACTCGGGTCGGCTTATACTCGAGTATATACGGTAATTAAAAATAAATGCTGTGTCATCATAATTAACTTCAATTTATTTTCTGCAGCGAGACAACAACCCCAGACATATAGTCAATACCATTAAAAACTACCTTAAGCATAAAGAGTATGGGTCCTGGAAGTGAAGATACAGACCCCACAGAGCCCTGATCTCATCATCATCATCAAGTCTGTCAATGATTACATGAAGAGACAAAGAAAAGGCCGGAGCAAGCCGTACCCCTCCCCCCACGACGTAGGCGAAGGCCTGCATGACAATGGGGGGGAGAGGGGTAGGAATTATGATAATGAGTGGGGGGAAGGTTTCAGGCCCGGGGGTTTATGGGATTTGGGGGAGGTAACGGTCACTTCCCGCTCTCTGAGGATCGTGAGCAGACATACCTTGAGATGTCTGGCGTGGATATGATCCTCGAGAGCCTCAGGACGGTGGCAGCCTCTCATCCTCCCGGCTGGCTTCAAGCGCAAGTGGCCCGCATCATGGCGGATGGTGCAGGGCCGTCCGGCACTGACGGATCATCCGGCGTGGCGGCGCCGCTGGAGCGGCGTTCTCGGAGGACGCAGCCCCCCGAGCGCCTTTCCCCAGACTCCGGTCCTCGAGCCCCCCGAAGGCGCCGGAGCCCCTCTCGGGACCCTCCAGGCCGAGTGCCGGTAAGATCAGCGGCGGCACGGCCCCGGCCTGGGAGGAATCCATCTGCTGGTCGGGGCTCAGCGGCGGTTAGGAGGCCTACACTTCTCAGTGCGGCAGGGGCGGGGCCTCGGTGCGTCGGGCAGCGCCTGGGGCCTGTTGGAACGGGAGGCCCCAGCGGTGATGCTCCTGCCGCGCGGCCTGCCTCGGCCGCATCTGGGAGTCGGCGAGTGACGGCGGGGCGGGCGGCCCGAGGCTGGACGGACCCGGGCTGGCTCGATCTTCAGCGGCAGGGTCCTCTCCTGCAGCAGGTAGGCAAGATGGCGGCAGGACAGCAGCGGTCGGCGCTGGGGTAGATGGGAGCTGGTGCGCTGCCAGCTCACCCACGCAGGCACCGTTATCCCCTGGTATTCAGAGTGTGGACCCCTTACCTGCCGTGCCTGTACCTGGACAGGGTACGCAAGCGGACCTCCTGGGATTTCATCAGCATCTGGATTCGGGCGGATCTTTCGTGGATACGGCGAGACGGGGACGTCTGGATGCCAGCACTTCGGCTGGAGGGACCACAGATCCCTTGCAGCCCGGTGAGTATGCGTCTGTGTCCTGTCTTTGTACACCTAATTTGGCGTCGCCCACTTTAATGGGAAGTCAGGGGGTTAGTGGTGTGGAGAGGGTGGCGGGTGACGTAGGTGCAGCGGGGGTGCGAGAGCTTTTGGGTAGCGTGCAGGGTTTGTTATCTAGATTAGAGCAGGGTATGTCCGCGCAGAGACATTTGGGGGCTTGGTTGAGCCCACAGGTGGGGGCTTTTGGGGCAGTGGTGTCGCCAGTGGCGGCACCTGCACCGATATCGGTCTCAGTGCAGACGGAGAAAGAAAAGGAGTGTAGGGTGCATTTAGATGATAGGGCCCACGGCGAAGTTTATGTTTGTTTTGAGGGTCCGTTAGGGGCGCATCTTAAGAAGGAAGTTAAGGAAAAAATTGCGAAGGATGAATACGTCGAAATATTTTCATTACTTCCGTTAGAGAAATTTAATTTGGATAAGAAGAAAAAGGAGGAGGGTAAGAAGGAAGACGAGGAAAAGCGGTGGTGGCGCTTGATTCCTCAGACCTTTAGTAACTGGCTGCAGGCCTTTGCGATTCTGGCTAGTGTGATTGGTGAAAAGGCGCCCGAGAATTGCTCGGGTCTGTTCTGTTATCTGGATTCGATTAGCGAGGCTCATAGGGTTTATGGTGGTCAGGCGTGGCTCAGGTATGATGAGAAGTTCAGACAGAGGAAAGCGGTTCGGCCAGCAATTCGCTGGGATCAGAAGGATATTGGGCTATGGCTGCGGGTGATGGCGCAGTACAAGTTTGGCAATCCCATTCACGGGGGGGCCGGAGGTTCCGGCCAGGGTTTTCAGTCCGGTTCCGCAGGGTCCTCTAGTTCCGGCAGTCAGGGAGGGGGCCAGAAGTTGGGGGTTTGCTGGCAATTTAATGAAGGTCAGTGTAGATTCGGTGTTAACTGCAAATTTAAGCACTTGTGTTCCCACTGTAGCGGCTCCACACATGGGGCCGCAAAATGTTTTAAAAAGGGGAAAGGAAGGTCAGGAAGTGGTAATTCCCATGGGGGAGACACCGGTGAGGTGGGAAAGGATGGTCCCTTATCTAAGTAGATACCCAGATAAGGAGAAAGCAGAGTTATTGTTGTCAGGTTTTCAGAAGGGTTTTGTAATCCCGGCCCCTTCCTTCGATGTTCCCTGCGTTAGGAAGAATTTGCGGTCGGCTTTGTTACACGCCGATGTGGTTTCCGAAAAGTTGCGGAAGGAGGTTGCGTTCGGTCGTATGGCGGGCCCGTTTGAGTCGCCGCCTTTTGTGGATTTGGTGGTTTCCCCTTTGGGGGTCGTGCCTAAGAAAGAGGAAGGAAAATTTTGTTTGATTCAGCATCTGTCTTATCCCAGAGGTATGTCGGTTAATGACAGGATTGATCCTGGGCTTTGCTCGGTGGTTTACGCGTCGTTTGACATGGCGGTGGAATGGGTTCAAAAATCCAGAAAAGGAGCTCTGCTAGCTAAGACAGATATAGAGTCAGCTTTTCGTTTCTTGCCGGTTCATCCAGACAGCGTTCAGCTCCTGGGTTGTTTTTGGGAGGATCGTTTCTTTGTTGATAGGTGTTTGCCCATGGGGTGTTCACTGTCTTGCGCGTTGTTTGAGGCGTTTAGTTGATTTTGGGAGTGGGTGGTGCGTGATGTGTCGGGTTGTGATTCTGTCATTCATTATCTAGATGACTTTTTGTGCGTCGGCCCGGCCGGGTCTGACCGTTGTAGGATGATTTTGAGAGCAATTGAGTTGGTGGCGGGTCGCTTCGGGGTTCCGTTGGCCCCGGGTAAAATGGAGGGCCCGAGCACGTGTTTATCGTTCCTTGGTATCGTAATCGATGCCATTCAGTGGGAGTTCAGGTTGCCCATTGAAAAAGTGGTGAGTTTGCGCGAGGAAGTGTTGCGGGCTTGTCGTTTGCGGAAGTTGTCATTGAGGGATTTACAATCGCTCCTTGGTAAACTTAATTTCGCTTGTCGAGTTATGCCCATGGGCAGAGTTTTTTCTAGGTGATTGGCCATGGCTACGGCAGGAGTTCGGGTTTCTCATCATTTTGTGCGGTTGTCAGCCAATCATAAAGTGGATTTGACGGTGTGGAGTAGTTTTTTGCAGAACTACAATGGCCGGTCGTTGTTACAGGAGGGAGTGGTTGATAACGAGTCGTTGGTTTTGTTTACGGACGCCACCGGGGGGTCAGGCTTCGGTGCGTATTTTCAGGGGCAATGGTGCGCAGCATCTTGGCCAGCATCGTGGATTTCTTCAGGTTTAGTTTGGAATATCGCGCTCTTGGAAATTTTTCCTATCTTGGTGGTGGTACATTTGTGGAGGCAGGTTTTTCAGAACAGGCGTGTTCGCTTTTACTGCGATAACATGGGGGTGGTTTGTGCGATAAACAATCTGTCGGCTTCGTCGCCCCCTGTTGTGCAGGTGCTGAGACAGCTGGTCTTGGCGTGTTTGAAATTGAACGCGCATGTTACGGCGTCACATGTTCCTGGTGCCCACAATTCCATAGCAGATTCTCTCTCTCGTTCACAGTTCGATCGCTTTCGGTCGCTGGCTCCGGATGCAGAGGTCGTTGGGTTGGAATGCCCTGCAGAGCTTTGGCTTGTGGTGTCCGAGACGCGGAGGCGTTGATCAAGTCGTCGTTGGCTCCCAGAACGTGGGAGGCTTACCAGGCTACTTGGCTGGAGTGGGTGGAGTTGTTGGGGGCTGTTGGGTGCGGGCCGAGCGAGCAGGAGCAAGTTGGAGTGTTGTTGTCTTGGTTGAGTCGGGGAGCTGCGGCGGGTTGGTCTCCTGCTAAGGTCTCACGTGTTATGTCAGCTTTGGCATTTGGTTTTAAATTACGTGGTCAATCAGATTTAACTAAGACCTTTCTGGTAAAGCAAGCTGTAAAGGGTTTTCAGCGGCGGCCGCGGCGGTTGGATGCCAGACGTCCCGTGTCTTTCAGCCTGTTGAAAGGTTTGGATGGGGTCTTGCCTTCGGTCTGTGTGTCGAGTTTTGAATTGGGTTTATTTCAGCTGGCTTTTTCTTTAGCCTTTTTTGGGGCATTGCGGGTTGGCGAGTTGGTTTCACCTAGTAAGAATGTTGTGGGAGGTCTGTTGGCTCGCGACATGTTTTTATCGGCAGGCAGGGTCGAGTTGTGGTTGCGGCGGTCTAAGTCTGATCAGGAAGGTAGGGGTAGTAGGATTGTGTTAGGTGCGGTTCCGGGGTCGGTTATGTGCCCGGTTACCTGTCTGTCAAATTTTTGAGATTTGCGGCCTAGTCGTGATCGGTCGTTATTATGTCATATGGATGGTTCATTGCTGTCCCGGTATCAGTTTACGGTGATTTTTAGAAAGGGGATTGGGTTGCTGGGGTTGGATGGGGGTGGTTTTGCTCCTCACTCTTTCAGGATTGGGGCAGCGACGGAAGCAGCATTAGGGAGACTTGGGGTTCCGGCAATTCAGCGCATCGGTAGGTGGCGTTCTGATAGATATCGGAGTTATGTGCGACCGTGAATCAAGGTGCGCTTGGGTAGGTGGGTGTGGTTTGGCCATTGGGTTTGGTGTTATGACCTGGTGGTCAGGACAAAAATGGACCTGGTGGATAAGAGCACACGGAATGACCTGATAGTTACTGATAATATAGGACGAGCTCTGGGACGTGGGAACTCTGCTGACCGCAATCCCTAATCCTATCAACCACACTAGAAATAGCCGTGGATTGTGCCTAACGCTCCCTATGCAACTCGGCACAGCCTAAGAAACTAGCTAGCCCTGAAGATAGAAAAATAAAGCCTACCTTGCCTCAGAGAAATTCCCCAAAGGAAAAGGCAGCCCCCCACATATAATGACTGTGAGTAAAGATGAAAATACAAACACAGAGATGAAATAGATTTAGCAAAGTGAGGCCCGACTTACTGAACAGACCGAGGATAGGAAAGGTTACTTTGCGGTCAGCACAAAAACCTACAAAAACACCACGCAGAGGGCGCAAAAAGACCCTCCGCACTGACTCACGGTGCGGAGGCGCTCCCTCTGCGTCCCAGAGCTTCCAGCAAGCAAGAACAATAGAAATAGCAAGCTGGACAGAAAAATAGCAAACCAGAGAAAAACAAGCAGTCACTTAGCTTCTGCTGGGAAGACAGGTCACAAGAACGATCCAGGAGTGAACTAGACCAATACTGGAACATTGACAGGTGGCCTGGAGCAAAGATCTAAGTGGAGTTAAATAGAGCAGCCAGCTAACGAATTAACCTCTTACCTGAGGAAGGAAACTCAGAAACACCCACAGCCACCAGAGAAAGTCCATGGACAGAACCAGCCGAAGTACCATTCATGACCACAGGAGGGAGCCCGACAACAGAACTCACAACAGTTTGGGTGTTGATCTTGAGTTCTGCTTTGTGTTTTTTCAGGTTACTCGCCTTTGTTGGTGTGGATCTTCAGCCATTCGTACGTCCATTGGGGAGCGCAGCGGGCTGACGTGCGGAACGAAGGGAGGCAATTGGGCTTTGATCGCGAGGTGGCGGTAATTCGTTGGTTGGGTTTTAGGGGGTTGGTTTGGCATAGAGTTTTAAAAGAAATTAATGACAGTGTCCGGCTGGACAGGGCTCCTGATATTTTAGTTTTGCACGTCGGGGGGAATGATTTGGGTGCCCGCCCCTTTCGGGATTTGATAAAAGACATTAAGCAGGACTGTCTGCGTTTGTGGGTCCTGTACCCCGGTTTGACCATTGTTTGGTCTGAAATAGTGCCGCGGAAATGGTGGAGGAACATGAGGTCATTGGACAAGTTGAACAAAGCCCGGATAAAGGTCAATCGGGCGGTGTCCGGTTTTGTGGCTAGGAACGGTGGCGTGGCGGTGCGGCATTTCGAACTCGAAAAAAGGGGAAGGGGGTTTTTGGTTGGCTGATGGGGTCCATTTGAACGCAGTAGGAATGGACTTTTGGGCCCTCGCTATTCAGGAGGGCATTGAACGGGCCATATTTTTTCGGAGTGGTGGGGTCTCGGGCCTTTGAGGTTTTCAAAGGGCATCTCGTTGTGGCGGCTGGGGGGAGTCCTGGGAGTTGGTAAAAATTGGTTTTGGGGGATCCATTTTGGCATATGGCTCCTCTGTTTTAGTGTTGGTATCTTTTGAATTTGGTGAATGGTGGTTGGGGAGTTCCGGCAGGGGTGGCCGGATCTCCTGGGATTTTTTACCGTGAACAGTGAACCCTCGTTTGGGTTTTTGGTGCTCCCGAGCCAGGGTTTTGATCGGCTGGGAGTAAATTTGGTGTTAAGTATGTTCGCGGTATGGGTTGTCAATCACCAGATTCTTGGGGCTCCAAGGACTCCTTCTAGCCTTTAAAAAATGTTATTATTGCTTTGTTATAATGTATTTATTGTTATATGTTTAATAAAAAGGCTACTGTGGCCTATATCATTCCAAAGAATTACGGTGGTTGTGTTTTTATTGGTGGGCTGGAATGGTAGGGCCACGGGTGGGGATAGATGGGTGGGGGCATTTTACGGTGAAGGACTACTCCGTCGACAATACCAGGGTCAGGATTTACAAAATCCTATATCCACAGAAGATCTGTGGTTGGTTCTCTGATGAGTTCCTTCAAAAACTGTGTGCACAAAAACTTGTGCAAATGTAGACAGATAAATTGATGCTTTTATGATGTCTTGGTGATTACAACAAATATTGAGTTGCTTTAGCTTTCTCTTTTGTTCATTCACTTTGCATTTTATTTATTGATAAAAGTAATCTAGTAACACTTTATTTTAGGATCACCTAGAAGGTACATGGAATAGTAGGATGCAGACAGTAGGCTATGATGCATGGCAGACTAATAAGCAAGGTAGGACACACCAGAGGATATAAAAGCAGTAAGGCCGGCGTCACACTAGCGAGTTTACGGACGTATGAGAGGTGCAGAAAATGCGGATTGCATACGGTACAATGATTCTCTATGCCCCAGCTCCTATCTGCCGCATTTTACTGATCCGTATTATACGGTCTTCTACGGCCGTAGAAAATCGCAGCATGCTGCGTTTGTCACCGTATTGCGCAAAAAAATTGCCAATGAAAGTCTATAAGGGCGAGAAAATTACGGATTACACACGGACCAGCAGTGTGACGTGCGAGAAATACGCAGCGGTGTTAGCGAGAAAAGCCGGCAATTCAGTGAGGTGTACAGTAAAATCACACTGACAGGTTAGAATAGAATAGCTAAAATAAATGTCTACACATAGTATAGTATATATAGTATAAATGTCTACACATATATATATATATATATGTATACGTCAGTGAGACACATATATGTATATATATTAATATTTAATACAGCGCTAGATAGGAGAAAAGCCGGTAATTCAAATGCCGGCTTTTCCTATCTCCTTCACAAACCCGACATGATATGAGACATGTTATAAAGGCACAGATGATTGGCCTTGGGGAGACCAAAACATCCAACACCGCAGAGACACCATCACGTGTTTCTCAACGCAGTGATTCCAGAACACTGCCCCCATCCCTTATGGGAAATATGCAGATGCATGTAAAGAAGCTGCGGAGACACCATCACGTGTTTCTCGACGCAAGCAGTGAATAGCCAGGCCTTTCCCCGGGAAGGAACAACCACGGGAAGGGCAGCATCCTATGAAGGAAAGCCACCTATGCCAAGCATGATATCCATCCACAGACAGCTGTTTCGGGGTTTTTGCCCCTCATCAGTGTGGAGTAGGAATCTGTCTGTGGATGGATACCATGCTTGGCATAGGTGGCTTTCCTTCATAGGGTGCTGCCCTTCCCGTGCTTGCGTCGAGAAACACGTGATGGTGTCTCCGCAGCTTCTTTACATGCATCTGCATATTTCCCATAAGGGATGGGGGCAGTGTTCTGGAATCACTGCGTTGAGAAACACGTGATGGTGTCTCCGCTGTGTTGGATGTTTTGGTCTCCCCGAGGCTAATCATCTGTGCCTTTATAGCCTTTTTACTAGGCACTGCTCCTAATAGCCAGATTCCTACTCCACACTGATGAGGGGCAAAAACCCCGAAACAGCTGTCTGTGGATGGATACCATGCTTGGCATAGGTGGCTTTCCTTCATAGGATGCTGCCCTTCCCGTGGTTGTTCCTTCCCGGGGAAAGGCCTGGCTATTCACTGCTTGCGTCGAGAAACACGTGATGGTGTCTCCGCAGCTTCTTTACATGCATCTACATATTTCCCATAAGGGATGGGGGCAGTGTTCTGGAATCACTGCGTTGAGAAACACGTGATGGTGTCTCCGCGGTGTTGGATGTTTTGGTCTCCCCGAGGCCAATTATCTGTGCCTTTATAGCTTTTTTACTAGGCACTGCTCCTAATAGCCAGATTCCTACTCCACACTGATGAGGGGCAAAAACCCCGAAACAGCTGTCTGTGGATGGATACCATGCTTGGCATAGGTGGCTTTCCTTCATAGGATGCTGCCCTTCCCGTGGTTGTTCCTTCCCGGGGAAAGGCCTGGCTATTCACTGCTTGAGTCGAGAAACACGTGATGGTGTCTCCGCAGCTTTTTTACATGATATGAGACATGGTTTACATACAGTAAACCATCTCATATCCCTTTTTTTTGCATATTCCACATTACTAATGTTAGTAGTGTGTATGTGCAAAATTTGGGTACTCTAGCTATTAAATTAAAGGGTTAAATCGCGGAAAAAATTGACGTGGGCTCCCGCGCAATTTTCTCCGCCAAAGTGGTAAAGCCAGTGACAGAGGGCAGATATTAATAGCCTGGAGAGGGTCCATGGTTATTGCCCCCCCGGCTAAAAGCATCTGCCCCCAGTCACCCCAGAAAAGGCACATCTGGAAGATGCGCCTATTCTGGCACTTGGCCACTCTCTTCCCATTCCCGTGAAACGGTGGGATATGGGGTAATGAAGGGTTAATGTCACCTTGCTATTGTAAGGTGACATTAAGGCCGGCCTCACACTCAGCGTATAAAAATACGGTCTGTTATTTACGGCCGTAATACGCAGAAAAGTCCCCAAAATTGTGATCCGTATGTCATCCGTAGGCAGGGTGTATCAGCATATTTTGTGCATGGCATCCTCCGTATGTAATCCGTATGGCATCCATACTGCGAGATTTTCTCTCAGGCTTGCAAAACCGACATATGGACATACAATGGATCCATGGGCTCAAATAATCTTAAAAACATATATATATATATATACATATACAGTACAGACCAAAAGTTTGGACACACCTCATCTAAAGATTTTTCAGTCTTTTCATGACTATAAAAATTGTACATTCACACTGAAGGCATCAAAACTATGAATTAACACATGTGGAATTATATACTTAACAAAAAAGTGTGAAACAACTGAAAATATGTCTTATATTCTAGGTTCTTCAAAGTAGCCACCATTTGCTTTGATGACACTATTGGCATTCTCTTGATGAGCTTCAAGAGGCAGTCACCGGGAATGGTTTTCACTTCCCAGGTGTGCCCTGCCAGGTTTAATAAGTGGGATTTCTTGCCTTATAAATGGGATTGGGACCATCAGTTGCGTTGTGCAGAAGTCTGGTGGATACACAGCTGATAGTCCTACTGAATAGACTGTTAGAATTTGTATTAAGGCAAGAAAAAAGCAGCTAAGTAAAGAAAAACGAGTGGCCATCATTACTTTAAGAAATGAAGGTCAGTCAGTCAGAAAAATTGGGAAAACTTTGAAAGTGTCCCCAAGTGCAGTGGCAAAAACCATCAAGCGCTACAAAGAAACTGGCTCACATGAGGACCGCCCCAGGAAAGGAAGACCAAGAGTCACCTCTGCTTCTGAGGATACGTTTAACCGAGTCACCAGCCTCAGAAATTGCAGGTTAACAGCAGCTCAGATTAGAGACCAGGTCAATGCCGGCCTAAAGCAGAAAAGAGGAAAGCAGCAGGTCAAAAGTAAAACTCAGATGTAGGAAGCAGAATCTGCACCAGATTGCAACATAATGTGAACAGAGTTTAATAATAGTTTGTGATGCTTACAGCAAACAAGGGTAGCTAGCAAGTCACAGAAGCAGCAGATGCAAATAGACCTTTAAGCGGGAATTTAAAGGTCTTAAAAGATAATGTCAATGAGGAATTCCAGGCAGCTTTTAAGACACAATGTGGAGCACAAATGCGGCAATCATAGGGGATGGGAGTTCATCCCCCTAAAGAGAAGACAGATGTTTAAAATCTATTTTTGCAAGCATTCTTACCTTTTCTCCACACCTGCATAAAATTTTTTTGCATAATACTCTATGTTGTATTTACCAACATTTCCAGTGAACTCAGTGTGAAGTGCTTTGACATGCCCTCATATCAAGCAGTGCCCACTCCATACCCTCTTACCATTGCCCATGAATATTTGTCTTGGTAAAGCCATAGCATCCCCAAAAACTTCTATCTGGAAGGTTTATGGATGCATTGGCGATGCTCAGGAGATCTGACACATTTTCCATGAGGTCTCTTCTTTTTCTGAGAGACTACATGATGATCTCAAAGTTGGCAAGTGTGATAATTATATGTTTCTTTTCCAAGCCTTCCACCCACACTGACTTTGTCAGCACTGCTGGGATATAGAGTTGTGAACACTATGTAACTATCGATAAAAAATAGGAACAGCGGAGCCTAGCAAAAAATGACCCACTTCTAGTGGTGGAGTGTGGTACGCCAGTGTCCAGGGCATGGCAAGTATTGCATCTTCTAACGCAATTATAATGCAGAGTACACAGAGCAGGCCATCATAGGTGAACAATATAGTGACACCTTTATAGCGCTTGCATCCTGAGAATGGCATTTTGTAGACCGTATTCCTTCATAATAGAGAGTGATGAGATTTCTAAGTCTCTCAGCTTTACCACAAGATCCTACTGCATCAGCATCATGGTTACAGTTCAAAGTGGCGCTTGCCTGGAGATCCGGGGCGCACAACCAGAAGTTTAGGGCACTGCTCAGCTCAAAACAATGTTCTCTGTATTGAATTTCTCTATTGCAATCTGGTGCCAGGTTCCAAATCCAAAGGCCTCATGGCATGTTCCCAACAGTCCATGAATGGTCAGTGAAGACAGCTGTAAGTTTATTTTTTTTTCAAGATGATTAATTGGTTTCAAGATACTAATACTTTATGTGGTTAAAACTAATTGGGAAATATCTGATAAAGAAAAAAAAGAAATGACATATTATGGATTGTTCAAAACTCATAATATAAATATATTTACAGCTACTCACAGATATCCATTAAATATCCAACAAGCTTGCTATACAATTGCTAACCAGCGTAGTGTCCCTGGAAAAATACTTGAAGGTACTGTAAACTGTGAAATTGTATAGTGTTATTATATTCCTGTGCAAACACTGTACATTTCAGCCTGGCTGTTTAGAAACTCTCTGTAGATTTGTATTGTAGACTGCTGTAATTACTGTACACCGAGTCTCCAGTGTCTCACGTTTATTGCTGTATGCTAGATGTGCTCGGTTTCATTGCAGCGCACCTCTGAGCTGTGTAATTATCGCACGTTAACTCTTCATAGTCTGTTGAATGACGTCAATTGTGTTGAGTAGCTGTCATATTACATTTTCATGTGCTCCTAGCTATAAATCTGATAGGAACGTGATTGCTCACACAGTATATTTGGACATTGGTAATATATCCAAAGTATATAACTTCTCCAGTATATGGTTGAAGATGACTTGCTCCATTGGCAACAGAAAAACTCCCCAGGGCAAAGTGCAAGAAACCACTTCCAACATGGTAATTAAAACTAGGCTCATACTATGGTAAGTGCAAAGTTCCATTTCTAACATGATCATTAAAGCAGAGAACAGTATAAGGTTTCATCAGACAGCCCGCTGGAGTGGAGACGTTTTGGGGTAAATGCATATTCATGAGAAAATACTCAAGTGCACCTCAAATCCCATGTATACCACCATTGTATAAGATTCAAGCATGATATACTGATGTGGTAATCGCTATAAACAGCACATATCAGACATGCTAGATTACTGTCATCAAGAAAAAATCAGTCTCCATAGAGATGTTAAAGTTGTATACTGTTGGGCAGGGTCAGGGCAAGGAGTAGACCTGAGCGTCAACTACCTAGAAGACCATAGATTTTTACCCTGTGTCTATAGGGGTGTACCACAATGCCACCCCACAACCTACCCAAATTGATCAGGAGCAAAATTCATGCAGGGTTAGTGCCTATTGATGCTGTTAAGAGACAATCACATCCTTGTGATGGCAAATAATTCAAACATCTGATTTTGTTTTTTTTCACCCATCAAATTCTCTTTTCATCTGTTTTACTTCAATTTGG
The DNA here is from genome assembly GCF_032444005.1 of Ranitomeya imitator. Taxonomy (NCBI): domain Eukaryota; kingdom Metazoa; phylum Chordata; class Amphibia; order Anura; family Dendrobatidae; genus Ranitomeya; species Ranitomeya imitator. The sequence continues at coordinate 565,086,710 of NC_091283.1, read as the reverse complement.
CATTGTTTTTTTTTATCTGTCTTGCATCCATTTTGTCTTCCATTTTTTTAAAACTAAAGAAGATAAACTGTCAGAATATCTTTTTATATTGTCGATTAGCAAAGGAACCAGTAAAAGAGGATGGAAAATTCAATTTTAATGGATCCTCATAGACCTACAGCTGAAACCAGAAGTTTACATACACTATATAAAAAGGCACATATGCATGTCTTTCTCAATATCTGAAATTAAATCAGAATAAACCTTTCCTGTTTTAGGTCAATTAGAATTACCATAATTGTTAATATTTGCCAAATAGAAGAATAATGAGAAAGAAAGAATGTTTTGAGGCATTTTTAGTACTTACTGCAAAGTTAAAAGTTTACATACACGAAGATTACTATGCCTTTAAATAATTATGAACTGCCCATATGATGATGTCATTTATTTTGGAAGCTTCTGAGTCTCAAGAAATCAGCCAAGATATCAGGAAGATAACGGTGGACTTGCACAAGTCTGGCTCATCCTTGGGTACAATCTCAAGATACCTGAAGGTGCCTCGTTCATCTGTACAAACAATGATATGCAAGTACCAACAAGATAGTGTATGTAAACTTCTGGCTACAACTGAATATAGCCAAGTCTTATCTGCAAAAATGAATGAGAATAGGACATGCACTGAGTTTAAAGAGGTTGTATAGTCAGAAAATATTTATGACCTATCCTTTGGGGGTGAACAGATGAAAACATATGGACCCTACTGATCTGATATTGATGACTATTCTTTGGATAGGTTATGAACATATTCTTACTGGACAACCCCTTCAACGTAACAGACACAAAACTCTATGGGTCTATGTATTCTCAAATTAGCACTCTGCAGTTAAGAAAAAGGATGAGAATGTGGCCTAATGCAAATAACAGAGTGCCAGCACTCCATGGCAGCTCAGTTAGCTTTCCTTCTTTTTTTACTAAAGTCTATTTGCCCATGCATTTCAAGCAAGCCTTTTCTGAACAACACATTGTCCTTGGATTGTTAGTTATTCGAGGTTGGTGTCTTGGAAGACAACACCTTTAATTAGAATGACAGTTCAGACAAAATGCCCAATCGATCTCTCTCACGGTATTTGGCCAAGTTTGTGTTTTCATTGATAAGATACAAATCCGTTTTTTGGCATTAACGACTCTATAATTACAGCATCCAACAATGATCCGAAAATATCAATAGATCAGCTTTTCCACATATATCTGCCCTATGCTTGTATTTATCAAATTTATTTCATGAAGTGCACTGATAATTGGCAGAAAATGGGCTTTTTTGGTGATTCAAACTCTCCACTGAATGGTGAGCGTTACATGTAAGCACCACCGGTACGGTTCTTGGACGGTACAGCACTGTGCCTAAGATAGAATGAGAATATTATGATATGGCACTATAGAATGCATTATTGGTGGCAATGTGGCTGTCACACACTGTTGTGGTTCATTCTCCTGGCTAAAACATAAGATCAAATATAATGCCAGAAGAGGGGAATTTGGGTATTCCTTATTTGGGCATCAAATAGGTTGTTGTCAAGATCTACTTTCTCTGCCACGGAGTTACACGTTCAGATTTCGGTTGGCATACCCCATAGACCAGCTCTTCCTATAAAAAGTGCATAAGGAGGAATAGACTTGATTAGGGATCAAAAATTACATATAGAGTTGTGATTAGTCCGATGGGCAGGGAACAATGTGACTAATGAGTGTATGTTAAAAAAAAACCTGCATTAAATACAAGCATGAATCCAGAGAGAATCCAGAATTGTTTCTTTATAACAGGGGTGGGGAACCTCAGCCCACAGGGCCATTTACGGCCCTCTATGACCTTTTATCAGGCCCCCGAGCAGATTCTCAGGGACCGCATTCTTGGGCAGGGAGGTGTATTTTGATTGCCACCAGGTCATTAATTTCTTTTTGCCCTGTTAGTACACACATGCAATGTACACTATTGAACACTGAAGGGCATGCAATGAAAGATTACGTCCTGAAACAAGTGCGAGTCAGGATGCACTTTGTGGGCGGAGTTTGTACGGCCCCCGGAGGATGGTATACATATCCAAATGGCCCTTGGCAGAAAAAAAGATTCCCCACCCCTGCTTTATAATATGTAAATCCTCACCCAAAGGAAAAGAAAAACCTAAAAGGTGTACATACATATAACATAGAGCTGCTTGCCATTGTATAATTATGGCAATAAGACCGCAGTGGCTAAACAAGAAAAGCATTTTAATATCAGAGGCACAGCTTCTTTTATTATATTGTTGCACAATACTGCATTTTGTATATGTCCAACTTATGGAAAATCTCTTTTCTTTTGAATATTTTCGCTGTGGATCTTCATATTTCTTTTCACAAAAGACCTCGGAGACTGCGTAGCCAGCAGTGAAACTGTTAATGTTTGGCCCAGCTGGAAACAGCAATGTGCTCCAGAATAGAGGGAAAAAATAACACCAGGGTCAATAAGCGGGGACGTTGCTCACATCTGTATCTAGGAGCGGGAGAAGCAGAACGGCAGGTGTGTAGAAAAGCCAAGCTTATTAGTCAGACCTTGCTGAGCGAAATAGTTAACGCTGCTGTTATTGATGCCTTGCAGTTTAATACACAAGACAAGATTGTGCTGGCCCCAGCTGAGGATGGGAGGTGGGGGGCTGCAGGATTTGTCTGATATTATTTTCTGTGTTCCACTATTGGCTGCGCCTGTGATTTTTCCTTAATCTTTCTCTTCTGCTTTCCATATCACATAGGAAAGCAGCTTCTAAACAATCCCAGCAGGCCTTCCCTTTATTCACACATCTTTAATCTAAATGCAGTGTCATCTACAAGGTGCAGTAAAAGCAGAAATCCCCCGTAGAGGGAGAGCGGAAAAAATGTCTTTCCCTAATAATTGCCATTCTTCATAAAGTGTTGCCGCACTGAATCAGATCGGGCTCTGCATGACAATTCAGTGAGGTCTTTGATTTACGAGGGGATAATTATTGTGTGTTCTTGCTATTTATGCAACTTATTATTTTATCTGCACAAAAATGTGGCCAGATAGCCACGCATTGTACTAAGAGACATATATAGCATATAGACATACTGTATGCTATAAATGATAGCTACTTGATAGGATAGCTATTGGCCATAGTGAATTTGTTTAGATATAAATAGATGGACATGCTGATAAAACAAGGTTGCAGAATCAATTCTGGGACTAGGGGAATGTGTACATCACTATGTACACAGCAGTGTTACATCAATATATTGAATATCAACAGAGAAACCAAGAAATGAAGACCTAAATACTTTACTTAAGAGTAGTCATAAGAGTCATAAAGACCAGTTACTGACAGACCCCAATGATCAGCACATTCTGCCAGAATAAGCTAGAGCCAACCATTTAGAATGATATGCCAACAATTTAAACAAATGGCTGACACTGTAATAAATGGATTGAGGATTTCCAAAGTGAATTGAGCAGGTGGTCCAGGTCCAAATCAACTTTAAATCTTCGTGTAACTGAAGCTGCAAGTACGCCAAAGGTGGGCTGATTCCAATTATTGCACTGATTATCTGGATTATTCCATGTTCAATGTTACCCAATGGGCATGACTGATGACTTTTCACTACTACTGCATATACAGGGTCCTTGTTCTGAACAACTTTTTTTAAAGAAGTACTCAGTTTTAATTAAAAATCCAGTGAAGACTTATACAGTACAGACTTACATACAGTACACACCCATAAATGGTACACATAGTACACATCCATATACAGTACACATAATACACACCCACGTACAGTACACACCCACGTACAGTACACACCCACGTACAGTACACATATTCTGCCACTGTTGAACGTAGGTGAGATGTGTCTGAGGGATGTGAACATGAATCTCTGTATAAGCAATAGCAGATAGTGTTACTCGCTAACTTGTGTTTCTATTCTTGATGAGCTGCACATGAGAAGTCCGGAAGGATGATGCAGTGATGAATTCAACAGGTTTTATTCACAATACCTTGTTGAGATGAGGTGAGATTCCAGGGCAGATGAAGGGATGAAGATGAGGTAGTAGTTAGAATTGTAGGTTAGATCTGGTATTAGAAGCACAAGGTTAGAGCTGATATTAGAAGCACAAGGTTAAAGGTAACAAGAGAATCCTTTCTCCAGTTCTGAAGCATGTGGTGTCCAAGATGGCACTGTCCACAAGAAGGAAGTGAGATAAAGATAGGAGGAGTTGCAGAAAGAAAGGTATTATGGTTAAAACACAGTAATAATACATGATCAACATAATAGAACAACGGCCAGTAGATGGCAAAGTAAAGCAAATACAATAGATGATAGAATTAAACCATATAACATTATGCCAATGTCCATGTAATGACTGAAAGTCTTTGCAAAAGATTAGCTAACAACACACTCCCACTCTGAAATCTTTGTATTTAACTATTTTAACAGTCTTGAAGTGGAGGTATTTTCCTTAAGTACTCTGAGGGATACCTAAACCTGAAAGACAAAACAGTGCATGCAATGCAACAATAACAATAACATATAAACGAGGTAGATGAATGTCTATAACCAGTTCCTGAAGTAATCAAATGGATCAAGTTCCAGTGCAATCAGAAGAACATCTTAAATAGTCTGAAAATTATATGAAAGTTCCTTCTAGTTGGATAGATAATTCATTTTCAACCATTATAAGTAAGATAACCTTTGATGTAGGCCTAATGAAAGATTTGTGGTCACCCTGCTTCGTGACTGTTACTTCCACTTTGCACATCTTGCCATCTTCATAGGCCATGAGTTTCTTTCCACCTTCTGGTCTTTAATGATAATGTCTTATTAGTAGAGTGGTGATATGGTGATGACCAGGAATAATTAGAGGATTCTTTTCTGCCTCCTCCAACTTGATTATGTTTAACCCTGCTGTTCTGTTCGGTCTGGGGAGACCTATTTTGAACTTTGGTATTTTTTGGGGTGTTCAAGATGCGGTTCTGAAACTTGTGGTTGATTGACTTAAATGAGGATGGGTCGGTCGGCCACGGGTTTCAGAGCCGCATCTTGAATATTTTAAAGAATATTGAAGTTCAAAGTCGGTCATTTTTGACCAACAGAACAGCAGGGTTAAGCGACCACCAGCTCTCAGTAAACCCTTTTTGTCAATTACTGGATTTAAGTTGACAATGAGGCCGTTTGTAGGAATATCTTGTTTTTTACGTATGCATTCCAGTTCCTTGTGAAAAACATACTGCTACACATTATGTATCACAAACAGTTCACTTAGAGCAAAGTCTGCTGCAGAGAGAGGCTTGTGAGAGACGTACCAACTGTGACAATCAGCGTTACTGTCCTTATTGCAATAGCATTGTGAGATGTGGACTATCCTTGCAATGGTGCGAACAAGCCTTGTCCATCTGGAGAAGCGATTAAATCCCTGACAGTCCAGGCCAATCTTCTCTTTGGATTTGGTGATGAGGGTGTTGACTAGTGATGAGCTAGTTTGTTCGGAAAACAATCGCCAAACATAAATTCGGCACGAATATGGTGCATTCGAATTCGTGATCAGAAACATGAGCAAAATTTTATGAAATCAGGAAAATCTGTAACATGTGGTAAAAAGTGGGGGAAAATATTTGTTTTGCCACAAAAGTATTTTCAGCACTTTAGCAATGATAATGGTGGTGTATTATGAGCGTTTAGGACGTGTTTGATGAGAGGAGAGGGTTTGCAGAGCTCAGTTTTCTTGTAAACTTTATGTGTGCACATTGCGGCTAGCCAATCAGGGTGCAGGAAACACCCACAATGTCCTTACACAATGGCTTGTGTCATTGGCTGCTGAAATCACATGTCCCTCTCCATATAAAGAGCGGACATCTTGTTTTACACTGTAACAGCACAGAGAGGCTGCTCCTGACGCTGGCACTATTAGCAGCAAGATTTTAGCTAGTTAGTTAGGTTGTATATCAGTCAGATACATAGAATAGTTACCTAGCGTCCAGTGTGGCTGTTACATTTACCTTCCAGAATTTTTTGGGGGGCCATTACTGAGGTCCACAGAAAAAACCAGCAGGGCACATGTCCTACAAGTGTGTCGTGCACTGCTTCGATTGTGCTCCATGCACGAATATAGTGTTCTAAATTTTTTTCACCAGCTAAATGTGAAACAGCATGCCATATCCAACTTTGTCATTTAGTGCTGTGGTGATATGAAACTGTCTGCAGACCTAATGCACATTAAAAAAAAATTATAATTTTTCAGTTGCAAAAAGTTAGACAGCCAGTCGTATCACAATTTGTCATTTTTTTGAGTTGAAATTAAGCTGTCTGCAGATCTCACGCATATAACCAAAAAATGTTTTCTGTTTCTAAACGTCATACAGTAGGGGACCTGACTTTTCAAATAGTTTGCAGCATCTAGTGTGTTATAGAGGCCAGATCCAAAGGCCACCAAAAAACTCTTCTGTTCTTAATGTCATACAGTAGGGGTAGTGATGAGCGAGTGTATTCGTTACTATTCGCTATTCGCACGGATAGTGCGGTATTTGGGTTACTCATTTCATTGCGAGTATTTGTGTACTTACCTTGCTATATTCGGCTGTCCCGCTATGCAGTTTTGGTGCCACCTTTGCAGCCGCTAAACATGCTGGGCTTCTTAACCAATCATAGTAATGCTGCAGTCATCTTGGTTGTGGCATTACTGTGATTGGCTGGCCGCCCAGTGTCATAGGGTCTATTTCAGCCCTGCTGCCGTCATTTTACGAACATTGCATCCAGAACCTGCATTCTACAAGCTGCTAGGGAAAGTCTTTAGGCTTCTTGATAACACAAAAGCCCTTTACAGGGCTACCTGCAGTGTATTGTATACTAGGTCAGTGTAGAGTAGGGAGAGAGAGATACTTGAGCAGGAACAGTTTAAAGGAGCCGTTCACTAGCTCCATAATACCACCCAAAAATAGGTCTTTTCATAGCTGAAGACACAAAAAAGTCAGAGTACAGGGAGGAAGAGATTGTGTATTAGGTAGGGAGAGGTTAAAGTGTTCTTCTAGTTTCCATTTTAAAACAGTTAAAGGCTACCAAGCACGCACCAGGCCATTTTCCCAGCTGTTTTTGTGGTGATAGCCTGCCTTCTGCTGTCCACATTAGTACACTAAAAAAGGCGGTTAGTGACCTATGCAAAGCAGTAGTCCAAACATTTCCTACTGCCTGCTATCAAGCACGCACCAGGCCATTTTCCCCACTATTTTGCCCGGTGTGCTCTCCCTGTTACACAAGCATGTGTTAAACAATCTGAACCATGCTCTCACCAACGCCGTAACTGGGAAGGTCCACCTAACAACAGACACCTGGACAATCGTTGTGGACAGGGAGGATACATTTCTGTCACAGCACACTGGATGCACCTGGTGGAGAGTGAGACAAAGGCGCAAACTGGAACATCACACATCCTACCCACGCCAAGAATAGCGGTCCAAAGTTCTGTCAGAGTTTACGCCTCTTCATACTCCCCATCTCCTGCTCCTCATCCTCTGCAGAAGTACCCCCACCATCACTGTCAAGCTGGTACCTGTGCAGCAGCGCATTGGCAAAGTGGTAACATCTCTGCTGAAGCTGATCTGTTTAGGTCATAAACCAGACACTGCAGCAAAGCTGTGGCAAGCTTTAAAACAACAGACCAATCAGTGGCTCTCCACACTGTATCTCCAACCCGGTCTGGTCGTCTGTGATAATGGTGGTGACTTTAAAGGTCGGCAAGCTGGTATGCGTGCCATGCATGGCTCACGTGCTGAACCTAGTTTTTCAGAAGTTTCTGAAAAGTTACCCTGCCTTGCCATACCTACTTGAGAAGGTGCGCCGTATTAGTGCCCATCTCCACCATTCCTCTACCATTTTTGCTAGTCTTGCAGCACTGCAAAAGCACATAAATTTGCCAAGTCACTGACACACTTGCCACCTGCCCACGCCGTGGAACTCAACCTATCATATGTTGGTGAGGATTACTGAGCAGCAGAGGGCAGTAGCTGAATACCAGCTTTAACATGCCCGTCAGACTGAGAGTCAGCCACCACACATAACAATTGTCCAGTGGGTGTGGATCGCTGACATTTGGGAGGTTCTGGAGAGCTCTGAGTACTGCACCAACCTCGTGAGCGGTGGTCAGGCTGTTATCAGCGTAACCATCCCACTGCTGTGCCTCTCGAAACAATCACTGCATAATCTCAAAGAGGAAGCTTTGAGTGCCCAGCATGTTGGTATGGAGCCAGATTTCACAATAGATGATACTACCCAGCCCAGCTAATATTCTGAGGCAACATTGGGTGATGAGGTGGAAGATGAGGAGGATGAAGAGGGAGAGGATTTGTTTTTCTGTGCTTCCGAGGGGACTCCTATTGCTACAGAGGGGACACCCAACCCAAGTCTCATATCTGTGCAGCCTGGATGGGCTGGAGAGGAGTGAGTAACGTGAGTAGAGAATGGGTACTGTTCCTACTGTTGGGGACACGGAACATTTGCCTTTTTGCAGCTTGGCTCACATGGCACAGTTCATGTGTGTCTGTGGCAAGACCCTCGCATGACACACATTTTATCCAACAACCAATACTGGTTGGCTCCCTTTCTCGATCCACGGTACAAGGAGAAATTTCCTTCTCTCCTTTTGGAGTCACCAAAGAGTTTTACAATGGAATCGTTCAAGAGGGCCATTGTAAATCAGTTGCTGAAAGCATCACCTTCAGAAAATTCTGGTGGCAAAGGTAGTGGCTGTTTTCAACACCAAGGGATAATGGGGAGAGACACGAGCACCAGGTCCAACAGAGGTGGGGGAAAAAATATGCACAAATTGGGCAATTTTCAATAAACCAGCACAACAACAAGGGCTATCTGTGCCCGCAACAATGCCAAGGAGGGAGAAGTTGTAGAACGTGGTCAAGGGGTACTTAAGTGACCATATGTGCATCCTTTCTGATGCTTCAGTTCCCTTTAATTATTGGGTGTCCAACCTGAACACTTGACAAAAAAAAAAAAAAAAAAAAAAGACTCGCACATCCAAACTAGTGTGAATAGGTGCATACCAGGAGCAGCTACCTCCATACATGAATATACAAAAAAGGTTGCACTCTATTGTGCAAAAGCATGTCTGATATGAAATATATGAATTCTGAATAGCAAAATGGCTTTTGAACATTAGGAAAATATTTAAGAGACGCTTTGCACAGAATTTGATATAATCAAATAGTGTGAGCCCATCAACCAGTCGTCAAGGTGGTCTCATAACTGATGGGTCCCTGACCCCCCTGTCCAAATGTGAACACTTACCAAAGGCCAATATCTGTATGCCTGGGTGAATGTGGATACCTCTGTTCAGCAAAGCCTACATATGAGTTAGCCGGGACCAAGTGTGATGAGATGCAATTAAAAACCACATGGTGATGGGAGGAGTGCGCAGTCAGTAAGCTAACATAGAAATGACAAAAAAAAAAAAGGCTCGCACATCCAAACTAGTGTGAATAGGTGCATACCAGGAGCAGCTACCTCCATACATGAATATACAAAAAAGGTTGCACTCTATTGTGCAAAAGCATGTCTGATATGAAATATATGAATTCTGAATAGCAAAATGGCTTTTGAACATTAGGAAAATATTTAAGAGACGCTTTGCACAGAATTTGATATAATCAAATAGTGTGAGCCCATCAACCAGTCGTCAAGGTGGTCTCATAACTGATGGGTCCCTGACCCCCCTGTCCAAATGTGAACACTTACCAAAGGCCAATATCTGTATGCCTGGGTGAATGTGGATACCTCTGTTCAGCAAAGCCTACATATGAGTTAGCCGGGACCAAGTGTGATGAGATGCAATTAAAAACCACATGGTGATGGGAGGAGTGCGCAGTCAGTAAGCTAACATAGAAATGACAAAAAAAATGACAAAAAAAAATGACAAAAAAAAAAAAGACTCGCACATCCAAACTAGTGTGAATAGGTGCATACCAGGAGCAGCTACCTCCATACATGAATATACAAAAAAGGTTGCACTCTATTGTGCAAAAGCATGTCTGATATGAAATATATGAATTCTGAATAGCAAAATGGCTTTTGAACATTAGGAAAATATTTAAGAGACGCTTTGCACAGAATTTGATATAATCAAATAGTGTGAGCCCATCAACCAGTCGTCAAGGTGGTCTCATAACTGATGGGTCCCTGACCCCCCTGTCCAAATGTGAACACTTACCAAAGGCCAATATCTGTATGCCTGGGTGAATGTGGATACCTCTGTTCAGCAAAGCCTACATATGAGTTAGCCGGGACCAAGTGTGATGAGATGCAATTAAAAACCACATGGTGATGGGAGGAGTGCGCAGTCAGTAAGCTAACATAGAAATGACAAAAAAAAAGACTCGCACATCCAAACTAGTGTGAATAGGTGCATACCAGGAGCAGCTACCTCCATACATGAATATACAAAAAAGGTTGCACTCTATTGTGCAAAAGCATGTCTGATATGAAATATATGAATTCTGAATAGCAAAATGGCTTTTGAACATTAGGAAAATATTTAAGAGACGCTTTGCACAGAATTTGATATAATCAAATAGTGTGAGCCCATCAACCAGTCGTCAAGGTGGTCTCATAACTGATGGGTCCCTGACCCCCCTGTCCAAATGTGAACACTTACCAAAGGCCAATATCTGTATGCCTGGGTGAATGTGGATACCTCTGTTCAGCAAAGCCTACATATGAGTTAGCCGGGACCAAGTGTGATGAGATGCAATTAAAAACCACATGGTGATGGGAGGAGTGCGCAGTCAGTAAGCTAACATAGAAATGACAAAAAAAAAAAGACTCGCACATCCAAACTAGTGTGAATAGGTGCATACCAGGAGCAGCTACCTCCATACATGAATATACAAAAAAGGTTGCACTCTATTGTGCAAAAGCATGTCTGATATGAAATATATGAATTCTGAATAGCAAAATGGCTTTTGAACATTAGGAAAATATTTAAGAGACGCTTTGCACAGAATTTGATATAATCAAATAGTGTGAGCCCATCAACCAGTCGTCAAGGTGGTCTCATAACTGATGGGTCCCTGACCCCCCTGTCCAAATGTGAACACTTACCAAAGGCCAATATCTGTATGCCTGGGTGAATATATCAAATTCTGTGCAAAGCGTCTCTTAAATATTTTCCTAATGTTTTCCTAATGTTCAAAAGCCATTTTGCTATTCAGAATTCATATATTTCATATCAGACATGCTTTTGCACAATAGAGTGCAACCTTTTTTGTATATTCATGTATGGAGGTAGCTGCTCCTGGTATGCACCTATTCACACTAGTTTGGATGTGCGAGTCTTTTTTTTTTTTTTTTTGTCATTTCTATGTTAGCTTACTGACTGCGCACTCCTCCCATCACCATGTGGTTTTTAATTGCATCTCATCACACTTGGTCCCGGCTAACTCATATGTAGGCTTTGCTGAACAGAGGTATCCACATTCACCCAGGCATACAGATATTGGCCTTTGGTAAGTGTTCACATTTGGACAGGGGGGTCAGGGACCCATCAGTTATGAGACCACCTTGACGACTGGTTGATGGGCTCACACTATTTGATTATATCAAATTCTGTGCAAAGCGTCTCTTAAATATTTTCCTAATGTTCAAAAGCCATTTTGCTATTCAGAATTCATATATTTCATATCAGACATGCTTTTGCACAATAGAGTGCAACCTTTTTTGTATATTCATGTATGGAGGTAGCTGCTCCTGGTATGCACCTATTCACACTAGTTTGGATGTGCGAGTCTTTTTTTTTGTCATTTCTATGTTAGCTTACTGACTGCGCACTCCTCCCATCACCATGTGGTTTTTAATTGCATCTCATCACACTTGGTCCCGGCTAACTCATATGTAGGCTTTGCTGAACAGAGGTATCCACATTCACCCAGGCATACAGATATTGGCCTTTGGTAAGTGTTCACATTTGGACAGGGGGGTCAGGGACCCATCAGTTATGAGACCACCTTGACGACTGGTTGATGGGCTCACACTATTTGATTATATCAAATTCTGTGCAAAGCGTCTCTTAAATATTTTCCTAATGTTCAAAAGCCATTTTGCTATTCAGAATTCATATATTTCATATCAGACATGCTTTTGCACAATAGAGTGCAACCTTTTTTGTATATTCATGTATGGAGGTAGCTGCTCCTGGTATGCACCTATTCACACTAGTTTGGATGTGCGAGTCTTTTTTTTTTTTTTTTTTGTCATTTCTATGTTAGCTTACTGACTGCGCACTCCTCCCATCACCATGTGGTTTTTAATTGCATCTCATCACACTTGGTCCCGGCTAACTCATATGTAGGCTTTGCTGAACAGAGGTATCCACATTCACCCAGGCATACAGATATTGGCCTTTGGTAAGTGTTCACATTTGGACAGGGGGGTCAGGGACCCATCAGTTATGAGACCACCTTGACGACTGGTTGATGGGCTCACACTATTTGATTATATCAAATTCTGTGCAAAGCGTCTCTTAAATATTTTCCTAATGTTCAAAAGCCATTTTGCTATTCAGAATTCATATATTTCATATCAGACATGCTTTTGCACAATAGAGTGCAACCTTTTTTGTATATTCATGTATGGAGGTAGCTGCTCCTGGTATGCACCTATTCACACTAGTTTGGATGTGCGAGTCTTTTTTTTTTTTTTTTGTCATTTCTATGTTAGCTTACTGACTGCGCACTCCTCCCATCACCATGTGGTTTTTAATTGCATCTCATCACACTTGGTCCCGGCTAACTCATATGTAGGCTTTGCTGAACAGAGGTATCCACATTCACCCAGGCATACAGATATTGGCCTTTGGTAAGTGTTCACATTTGGACAGGGGGGTCAGGGACCCATCAGTTATGAGACCACCTTGACGACTGGTTGATGGGCTCACACTATTTGATTATATCAAATTCTGTGCAAAGCGTCTCTTAAATATTTTCCTAATGTTCAAAAGCCATTTTGCTATTCAGAATTCATATATTTCATATCAGACATGCTTTTGCACAATAGAGTGCAACCTTTTTTGTATATTCATGTATGGAGGTAGCTGCTCCTGGTATGCACCTATTCACACTAGTTTGGATGTGCGAGTCTTTTTTTTTTTTTTTTTTGTCATTTCTATGTTAGCTTACTGACTGCGCACTCCTCCCATCACCATGTGGTTTTTAATTGCATCTCATCACACTTGGTCCCGGCTAACTCATATGTAGGCTTTGCTGAACAGAGGTATCCACATTCACCCAGGCATACAGATATTGGCCTTTGGTAAGTGTTCACATTTGGACAGGGGGGTCAGGGACCCATCAGTTATGAGACCACCTTGACGACTGGTTGATGGGCTCACACTATTTGATTATATCAAATTCTGTGCAAAGCGTCTCTTAAATATTTTCCTAATGTTCAAAAGCCATTTTGCTATTCAGAATTCATATATTTCATATCAGACATGCTTTTGCACAATAGAGTGCAACCTTTTTTGTATATTCATGTATGGAGGTAGCTGCTCCTGGTATGCACCTATTCACACTAGTTTGGATGTGCGAGTCTTTTTTTTTTTTTTGTCATTTCTATGTTAGCTTACTGACTGCGCACTCCTCCCATCACCATGTGGTTTTTAATTGCATCTCATCACACTTGGTCCCGGCTAACTCATATGTAGGCTTTGCTGAACAGAGGTATCCACATTCACCCAGGCATACAGATATTGGCCTTTGGTAAGTGTTCACATTTGGACAGGGGGGTCAGGGACCCATCAGTTATGAGACCACCTTGACGACTGGTTGATGGGCTCACACTATTTGATTATATCAAATTCTGTGCAAAGCGTCTCTTAAATATTTTCCTAATGTTCAAAAGCCATTTTGCTATTCAGAATTCATATATTTCATATCAGACATGCTTTTGCACAATAGAGTACAACCTGAACACTTGGCCCGGCCTCTCCTTATACAGCTTGGAGGTGCTGACCTGCTCGGCTGCTAGTGTGATGTCAGAGCGTGTTTTCAGTTCTGCTGGGTCAATCATCACTGATGGTTACACACGCCTCTCCACGGAAAATGCGCACAGACTTACTCTGATTAAATTAACAAGGACTGGATATCTCCACAGTTTGCAATCCCTCCAGATGACAGCAAGCCAATCTAAATTCACCAAAAATACTGATTCATGCTACTGCTTCCCAAAAAAACCTGTTTCCTTTCTTTGTCAACCATGACTCAGCCCATAGGGCTAATTTTTACAAACCCTATGCACATTGTGCAGTGGATAAGCCAGGACAGTATTCCTATTCCAGCCAAACTACTATTTTTTATTGGAGGCCCTTGGGATGGTGGCTTCCTGCTCCAACCATGACTCAGCCCATAGGGCTAATTTTTACAAACCCTATGCACATGGTACAGTGGACAAACCAGGACAGTATTTCTACCCCAACCTAACTACTATTTGTGATTGGAGGCCCTTGGGATGGTGGCTTCCTGCGTCAACCATGACTTAGCCCATAGGGCTCATTTTTACAAACCCTATGCACATTGTGCAGTGGACAAACCAGGACAGTATTCCTACTCCAGCCTAACTACCATTTATGATTAGAGGCCCTTTGGACGGTGGCTTCCTGCCCATAGGGCTAATTTTTACAAACCCTATGCACATTGTGCAGTGGACAAAACTTGAATGTAGAGTGGTTTTACCAAATTAATATTTGTCATTGGAGGCCCTGTTGACAAGTTGTCCCACATTGTGACTGAGATGGGGGATACATATTCAATGGAAATATACACTGGCTGTTGATGACCGAGTGATGGCCCTCTGAAAACTTGAATTGAAGCCCACAACTTCTACAGTAGTCCAGCATAGGTAATGTTTGTCAAGGGAGGCTCTTGTCATGGCATCTTCCTGCATCTGTGACACAGCCCCAGGAGTAATTTTTTGAAATACGATGCACATTCTGCACTCAACCAAGTAGTTCAGTATCAAGAAGTCTTCTCTTCCGATATAATCTGGGGAATATTGTCAATACTTCAACCCATCCTGGAGGGGGAACACCATACATCCTTTGTCCATTGACATGCCCAAGAGATATAATTGAGCTCGTCATCCAGTTGACCAGTTCAGATTTATTTTTCCGGTTCACAGAGTTCACCCATGCCTGAGGAACGCAGGCTGCATTCACTGCTACCTTCTAATACTCCATGCCTCTTGCCCTTGTTTCAGGTATTCCCCTCCTCAAATGAGTTAAGCAATAGAGTGAGGGACGTACAATATGAATAAGTGAGGGCACTCTAAAATGTACACAAGACGGCCCTCCAAAATTTCTAGAGGGCATTTCCAAATGTATGCTACAGGGCCATATGAGTGTTCTCACTAAACTCAGGTTTCCTGTCTACTGCAGGCCCTCTGATCATTTGAATTTTGGGATGCAGAATCACATGGAGGTGGAGGAAGGGAGGGGAGGAGGAGGGTGAAGCCCAACGCTACAATGGGCACATTGTAAACTGCTATGAAATATGTATTCCACTATCTGAGTGTCAATTAGGGAGGGACCACCCAAATGTATAAGTAACAGCAGACCCTCCAAAACGCATGTTACAGGGCCACCTGATGCCTCTCAGGTCATAGATCAACATACCTACTGGTACATTGTAGCTGGCCTTGTAATGTGCTGGGGAATAGATAACTAAAAATGATGTATGACAGAGGGACCTACAAAATGTATAAGTCAGGGCTCTCCCAATTGTAAAAGGCAAAAAAAAAACACAACAGTACGTGTGAAAAACGCTAAGGCTGGTTTCACATTTGCATTTTAATCTGCAGCGTTTTAAACACATCTGCAAGTGGTGGTTAAAAGGCATGTAAACGCGTACAAACGCAGCGTTTTTTAGACGCATGCATTAACGCATGCGGCTTAAAAAACGCTACGTTTCTACGCGTTTACATGCGTTTTTTCCGGCGGTTGCGTTTTTGGTGCGCATGATGAGAAATTTCACAAGAGAAAAATCAAGATAACCAGACACCACCAATGGGACTAGAGAGGGCATATATAATGGGATCTCTATATATAGACCCTAGGGCTACTGAAATTTTAACAGTTTGCTACTGTATCCTGTGTCATGATGGATCTTCGCATGGAGAGCTTTTATTTCAACCTGGATTTCAGCTTCAAGCTCTTTCTTGCCTGTGCTTTTGCTTGGGAGCAAGACCGAAATCGCGAAAGATGGAGAAGGAGACAACGTAGGCGTTAGGGTTGAGCGACTTTTAGTTTTTTAGGGTCGAGTCGGGTTTCGCGCAACCCGACTATCTCAAAAGTCGAGTCGAGTGGAATCGGACGATTATCGCAAAAAGTCGGGGATCGACCGAAACACGAAACCCAATGCAAGTCAATGGGGAAGCATAGTCGGCAGTGAGTGGAGGCCAGGAAAACACATACAGTGCCCATTTTAATGGCAAAAACATCCATTCTTGTTACTGAAGCTTGTCAATCTTAATTTACCTTATAATAATAGTTAGGCATTGGAAATTGGGGGTCATTTGGCTAAAGTTGTGGGGGGTAGGGCTGGTTCAAGTATTTAGTGGGGCCAGGTAATCTGGACCACCTCAGGGCAGTGGAGCAGGGAGAGGTAAGTATTTAAACTTTGCAAGTGCTGTGATCCTGAGCAAGCAGGGGGGGCCCACTCGTTGGCATTGGCACTGGCACAGGGCCCCTCAAAGTACGGCGGTGTGTTTGCACGGCGGGGGCGCCTCCCACCGGCAGCGACACTTTTTGCGTACTATGAAGGGCCCTGTGCCAGTGACGTCACCAACGAGTATTTTCCCCCCCCCACCTGATGAAGGAACCTGCACTTTCATCTGCACCTTCCTCTTTGTCCCCGTGTAAGGTGTTATGGTGTGCGGGAAGGGGAACCTGACTTTCAGCAGGGTCACATTCTTGCTGTGTAGCGTGCACAGGGAATGTAGCGTTCTGGGTCAATGTACCAGCAGACTCTTCTATCACTGGCTGGGCAATAGGCAGGATGAGGAGGAAACAAAGATATAGGCCCAAAGAATAAAGTGGGCTAAATGCAGTTCAAAATTGGTAACAAGACTAACCAGGGGGCATTGCTTTGTTCAGTGGAGTACAACTGTAATGAGAGGCTGACACAGTGAGTAGGCCCAAATCAGTAAGTAGGCTAAATGCAGTTCAAAACTGGTAACAGTAGTAAACAGGTGGCACTGGTTTGTTCAGTGTAGGAGAACATCAAGGAGCGGCAGACACCGTTGGTAGGGCCAACAAAACTAGTAGGCCAAATGCAGTGTTATATTAAAAACAATTTAACGAGAGCCTGAAGATAGAAGCTAGGGAAAGGCAACCTGGAGAACACCTTGGAGCGGAAGACACCGTTTGTAGAACCCAGACCCAACTTGTAGGCCTAATGCAGTATTGTTTCAACAACTATTTAACAAGAGCCTGAAGATTGAAGCTCAGGAAAGGCAACCTGGAGAACACCTTGGAGCGGCATACACTGGTAGTAGGCCCCAACCCAACTAGTAGCCCCACTGCAGTTGTTCCATTAAAAAACTATTTAACGAGAGCCTGAAGATTGAAGCTCAGGAAAGGCAACCTGGAGAACACCTTGGAGCGGCATACACTGGTAGTAGGCCCCAACCCAACTAGTAGCCCCACTGCAGTTGTTCCATTAAAAAACTATTTAACGAGAGCCTGAAGATTGAAGCTCAGGAAAGGCAACCTGGAGAACACCTTGGAGCGGCATACACTGGTAGTAGGCCCCAACCCAACTAGTAGCCCCACTGCAGTTGTTCCATTAAAAAACTATTTAACGAGAGCCTGAAGATTGAAGCTCAGGAAAGGCAACCTGGAGAACACCTTGGAGCGGCATACACTGGTAGTAGGCCCCAACCCAACTAGTAGCCCCACTGCAGTTGTTCCATTAAAAAACTATTTAACGAGAGCCTGAAGATTGAAGCTCAGGAAAGGCAACCTGGAGAACACCTTGGAGCGGCATACACTGGTAGTAGGCCCCAACCCAACTAGTAGCCCCACTGCAGTTGTTCCATTAAAAAACTATTTAACGAGAGCCTGAAGATTGAAGCTCAGGAAAGGCAACCTGGAGAACACCTTGGAGCGGCATACACTGGTAGTAGGCCCCAACCCAACTAGTAGCCCCACTACAGTTGTTCCATTAAAAAACTATTTAACAAGAGCCTGAAGATTGAAGCTCAGGAAAGGCAACCAGGAGAACACCTTGGTGCGGCAGACACTGGTAGTAGGCCCCAACTCAACTAGTAGCCCCACTGCAGTTGTTCCATTAAAACACTATTTAACAAGAGCCTGAAGATTGAAGCTCAGGAAAGGCAACCAGGAGAACACCTTGGAGTGGAAGAATCAGTTTGTAGACCACAACGAAACTTGTGGCCCCAATGCAGTTTTATAATTCTGACAAGCTGAAAACCAGCCTTTTTTTTTTTTTTTTTTTTTTTTTTTTTTTTTTTTTTTAGAGGAGAACAGCTGTATTAAGTGGCGCAAACAGACACTGCTAGTAGGCCTTACACCACAAAGTTGGCTCACTGCAGGTTGAAAAAAAGGTACATGGGTACACGGTCGGCATTGGTGTGCTCAGCGGAGGACAAATGGAAGGATTGACCGCAGACAGACTAAGTAGGCCTACAATAAAGAAAGTAGGCTCTATGCACTTTTAAATAGGTTCCAGGGGTACACAGGCACCATTGGTGTGGTCAGCGGAGGACTATTGGAAGGAGGGACCGCAGACAGACTTAGTAGTCCTAAAATAAAAAAAATTAGGCTCAATGCAGTTCGAATTATCTTGTAGGGGTACACAGGCAGCATTGGTTTGTTCAGCGGAGGACGATTGGAAGGAGTGTCTGACACAGTTAGTACTCCCCAAAAATAAATAGATGTTAATGTCTCTCAAAACAACTAAACCAAAAAACAAAAGGGTAGCATACTTAGGTACAGGGGTGGGTTCCTCTGCTGAGTTTCAGACATAGTAATTTGGCGCCGCTAAGTATTTACTGGTGTCAATAAAGGACACTGACCCTGACTATTTTAACTAGCATCATACATGTCAACAAATTGGTATTGTCAGTGCCAGGCACTGAAGGATGTCAGCGCATAGACTAAACATTGGTGGAGCTGTGAGAGATAATTTTGCAAGTGGTAGAGCACTGTTTGAGCTGGGGGGGGGGAAACTCTCTTGTGGCCGGCGGTACAGGCCCAGGGCCCTTCATGTTACAACGGTGTGTCTGACGTTGGTTGCGAGCCACCACCGCCAGAGACACTTTATTGTACTATGAGGGACCCAGTGGCAGTGCCATCGGTCAAAAGCGGGCACACCCACCTCTTCAGAAAAACAGCACTCTCACGGGTGCTTGCGCCAAGTGGCGAGACCACGGCCCCGTGGGGGGGAGTTAGCGCACTTAGGGAGGTGTAAACATGTCGTATGCTGGACAAACAGCTGCTGCAGATTAAGAGATTGGAACAGTCAGTAAGACCAGTCCAAAAGCAAGACCTTTTTATAGGAAAGCTAGGTGTCAGCCGGGAAAGGTGGGGCAAAATAATTCGAAATCTATGAGTGGTTCATTTTAATGAAGGTTAGATCATCAACATTTTGGGTAGCCAGACGAGTCCTTTTTTCGGTCAATATTGAACCAGCAGCACTGAATACTCTTTCTGATAGCACACTAGCTGCTGGGCAAGCTAGCTCCTGCAATGCATAATCTGCCAATTCAGGCCAGGTGTCTATTTTGGATGCCCAATAATCAAATGGGAATGACGGTTGAGGGAGAACATCGATAAGGGATGAAAAATAGTTAGTAACCATACTGGACAAATGTTGTCTCCTGTCACTTTGAATTGATGCTGCAGTACCTGTCCTGTCAGCGATCATTGCGAAATCACTCCACAACCTGGTCAGAAAACCCCTCTGTCCAACACCACTTCTGATTTGTGCACCTCTAACACCTCTGCCATGTTGCCAACTGCACCTCGTGTGAGAACCATCACCGGCGCTGTGTGCTGGGAATGCCTGAATCAAACGGTCTACCAGAGTTGCTTATTTGGTTGCTAATATTTGTTTGAGGTTCTCATGTGGCATGATATTTTGCAATTTGCCTTTTTAGCGAGGATCAAGGAGGCAGGCCAACCAGTAATCGTCATCGGTCATCATTTTAATAATGCGTGGATCCCTTTTGAGGATACGTAAGGCATAATCTGCCATGTAGGCCAAAGTTCCAGTTGTGAAATCTGCGGTTGTGCTGGGTTGAGGGGCAGTTTCAGGCAAATCTGCGACACTTGTCTCCCTCAAAAAACCTGAACCCGGCCTTGCAACGCCAACAGTTTCTATTGGCCCCTGAGAAGCTTCCTCATTCAAAAAATACTCATCCCCATCATCCTCCTCGTCCTCCTCCTCTTCGCCCGCTACCTCGTCCTGTAGACTGCCCTGACCAGACAATGGCTGACTGTCATCAAGGCTATCTTCTTCCTCGGCTGCAGACGCCTGCTCCTTTATGTGCGTCAAACTTTGCATCAGCAGACGCATTAGGGGGATGCTCATGCTTATTATGGCGTTGTCTGCACTAACCAGCCGTGTGCATTCCTCAAAACACTGAAGGACTTGACACAGGTCTTGTACCTTCGACCACTGCACACCTGACAACTCCATGTCTGCCATCCAACTGCCTTCCCGTGTATGTTTATCCTCCCACAAATACATAACAGCACGCCTCTGTTCGCACAGTCTCTGAAGCATGTGCAGTGTGGAGTTCCACCTTGTTGCAACGTCGATGATTAGGCGATGCTGGGGAAGGTTCAAAGACCGCTGATAGGTCTGCATACGGCTGGAGTGTATAAGTGAATGGCGGATATCCGCGCAAAGTCTGCGCACTTTGAGGAGCAGGTCGGGTAACCCCGGATAACTTTTCAGGAAGCACTGCACCACCAGGTTTAAGGTGTGAGCCAGGCAAGGAATGTGTTTCAGTTGTGAAAGGGCTATGGCAGCCATAAAATTCCTTCCGTTATCACTCACTACCTTGCCTGCCTCAAGATGTACAGTGCCCAGCCATGACTGAGTTTCTTTCTGCAAGAACTCGGACAGAACTTCCGCGGTGTGTCTGTTGTCGCCCAAACACTTCATTGCCAATACAGCCTGCTGACGGTTGCCACTAGCTGTCCCATAATGGGACACCTCGTGTGCAACAGTGGCAGCTGCGGATGGAGTGGTCGTGCGACTGCGGTCTGTGGACGAGCTCTCGCTTCTGTATTACATTCTATGGGGGCTGTGCTGCATTACATTCTATGGGGGCTGGCTGCATTACATTCTATGGGGACTGGCTGCATTACATTCTATGGGGACTGAGCTGTAATGCTGGATACAGCTGTAATTATATGTTATATAGTCGTGTTACACTCCTCTCACTTCTTGTAACCTACAAGTGTACAAAGATATTATACAGTCACCATGTGACAAGTGGGCCTGTGTGACTTCACATGCCAGGGCTGAATTTTAGTCCCAGTCCGGCCCTGGGTGCATCCATGTGGTAGAACAGCAAGGGCTGTTGCTTCTTCCCTTTCTGCTTGGAGTATTTTCAATTGGACCTCCTTCTCGTGTCTTTGTGGTTCTATCTCAGCCTCCTAGCAAAGGAATTTATTTAGCTTTCTCTGCATAAGCACGGATTTCCAGTAGCTTTTCAGACAATGTTGACTTCCTGGAGTGAGATGATCTGGAAGATCGAGATGTGATTTTGGTCGATGTTGTGAGATGTTAAATAAATAAGGCAGCACACTGCAGCGCTAGAACATACAAACTTGAAATACGAAATTTGAACTGCATTACTGCACTAGAAATATGAAAAATAAGAGCGTTTAGCGCATAAAAATGGCCAATTTTGTGTGTACCTGGTAGCCACTTTACGGCATCTCTCTTATACCAGGTCCTACGCTTGCCTTACCTCGCTGAGAATAAACGTCTCCATCTGAATGGGTACATGTGAAACCTCTTCCTAGACTAAAATTCTCTCTCTCTATGGAGGGGTATTGGACCTGCTGTAATTAAAACACCTGTGGCTAGAAGGCGGAGTGCACGATCAGAAGGCTAGAGAATACATTTCAAAAACCTGACCTGCACATCCAAACATAGACTAAGTGTGAACAGGTGCTGAACCTAGAGTCGCCAACTCGTATATAGTTAAATAAATAAGGCAGCACACTGCAGCGCTAGAACATACAAACTTGAAATACGAAATTTGAACTGCATTACTGCACTAGAAATATGAAAAATGAGAGCGTTTAGCGCATAAAAATGGCCAATTTTATGTGTACCTGGTAGCCACTTTACGGCATCTCTCTTATACCAGGTCCTACGCTTGCGTTACCTCGCTGAGAATAAACGTCTCCATCTGAATGGGTACATGTGAAACCTCTTCCTAGACTAAAATTCTCTCTCTCTATGGAGGGGTATTGGACCTGCTGTAATTAAAACACCTGTGGCTAGAAGGCGGAGTGCACGATCAGAAGGCTAGAGAATACATTTCAAAAACCTGACCTGCACATCCAAACATAGACTAAGTGTGAACAGGTGCTGAACCTAGAGTCGCCAACTCGTATATAGTTAAATAAATGAGGCAGCACACTGCAGCGCTAGAACATACAAACTTGAAATACGAAATTTGAACTGCATTACTGCACTAGAAATATGAAAAATAAGAGCGTTTAGCGCATAAAAATGGCCAATTTTGTGTGTACCTGGTAGCCACTTTACGGCATCTCTCTTATACCAGGTCCTACGCTTGCCTTACCTCGCTGAGAATAAACGTCTCCATCTGAATGGGTACATGTGAAACCTCTTCCTAGACTAAAATTCTCTCTCTCTATGGAGGGGTATTGGACCTGCTGTAATTAAAACACCTGTGGCTAGAAGGCGGAGTGCACGATCAGAAGGCTAGAGAATACATTTCAAAAACCTGACCTGCACATCCAAACATAGACTAAGTGTGAACAGGTGCTGAACCTAGAGTCGCCAACTCGTATATAGTTAAATAAATAAGGCAGCACACTGCAGCGCTAGAACATACAAACTTGAAATACGAAATTTGAACTGCATTACTGCACTAGAAATATGAAAAATGAGAGCGTTTAGCGCATAAAAATGGCCAATTTTATGTGTACCTGGTAGCCACTTTACGGCATCTCTCTTATACCAGGTCCTACGCTTGCGTTACCTCGCTGAGAATAAACGTCTCCATCTGAATGGGTACATGTGAAACCTCTTCCTAGACTAAAATTCTCTCTCTCTATGGAGGGGTATTGGACCTGCTGTAATTAAAACACCTGTGGCTAGAAGGCGGAGTGCACGATCAGAAGGCTAGAGAATACATTTCAAAAACCTGACCTGCACATCCAAACATAGACTAAGTGTGAACAGGTGCTGAACCTAGAGTCGCCAACTCGTATATAGTTAAATAAATAAGGCAGCACACTGCAGCGCTAGAACATACAAACTTGAAATACGAAATTTGAACTGCATTACTGCACTAGAAATATGAAAAATGAGAGCGTTTAGCGCATAAAAATGGCCAATTTTATGTGTACCTGGTAGCCACTTTACGGCATCTCTCTTATACCAGGTCCTACGCTTGCCTTACCTCGCTGAGAATATGTATTCTCTAGCCTTCTGATCGTGCACTCCGCCTTCTAGCCACATATGTTTTAATTACAGCAGGTCCAATACCCCTCCATAGAGAGAGAGAATTTTAGTCTAGGAAGAGGTTTCACATGTACCCATTCAGGTGGAGACGTTTATTCTCAGCGAGGTAAGGCAAGCGTAGGACCTGGTATAAGAGAGATGCCGTAAAGTGGCTACCAGGTACACATAAAATTGGCCATTTTTATGCGCTAAACGCTCTCATTTTTCATATTTCTAGTGCAGTAATGCAGTTCAAATTTCGTATTTCAAGTTTGTATGTTCTAGCGCTGCAGTGTGCTGCCTTATTTATTTAACTATATACGAGTTGGCGACTCTAGGTTCAGCACCTGTTCACACTTAGTCTATATTTGGATGTGCAGGTCAGGTTTTTGAAATGTATTCTCTAGCCTTCTGATTGTGCACTCCGCCTTCTAGCCACAGGTTTTTTAATTACAGCAGGTCCAATACCCCTCCATAGAGAGAGAGAATTTTAGTCTAGGAAGAGGTTTCACATGTACCCATTCAGGTGGAGACGTTTATTCTCAGCGAGGTAAGGCAAGCGTAGGACCTGGTATAAGAGAGATGCCGTAAAGTGGCTACCAGGTACACATAAAATTGGCCATTTTTATGCGCTAAACGCTCTCATTTTTCATATTTCTAGTGCAGTAATGCAGTTCAAATTTCGTATTTCAAGTTTGTATGTTCTAGCGCTGCAGTGTGCTGCCTTATTTATTTAACTATATACGAGTTGGCGACTCTAGGTTCAGCACCTGTTCACACTTAGTCTATGTTTGGATGTGCAGGTCAGGTTTTTGAGATGTTGTGAGATGTGACCTAACCTCTTGGAGGTGTCCAATTCTAGGTTCTGCCTTATCCTTGGAATCTTGCACTAATGAGGTATTTTCTTAGAAAAGAGTTTCCCTTTCAGCTAGCTCTATTGGGGCATCTTCTATGTCACAGTTACTCAAGAATGTGATGTACTTTGCAGACAGTCTCTGGTATCGATCATAGGCAGCAGCTAAACGATTTAATGTGGCGGTTAAATCTTCTGCATTATTGTTAAAGCGTGGAAGAGCTGCTAAATAATGATCAACTCTGCCCCATAAATGATCTAGGTTATCATGGAACTCATCTCTAACTGTCTAAAAGTTCCCTCTGACCTTTTGTGTTGGCTTGGTTACATGTTTGGGTCATACGTCATGCTCTGCAGTAAGTGTGAACTCTGCTCCTGGAGCATCTGTGGTGTCAGGAACATGATGTGCTTCGTTCATAAAGGGATCCACGGTGCTTTTTGTGGGCATGCTTTAGCTAACATGGCCAACATTCATAGACTTGCTAGCAGACAATGCATATGCACACAGACATTGTAGACTTAGGTCTCTTGTTACTATTCTGCCACCGATGTACATGGGTGAGATGTGTCTGAGGGATGAGAACATGGATCTCTGTATAAGCGATGGCAGATAGTGTTACTCGCTAACTTGTGCTCCTATTCCTGATGTGCTGCACGTGAGTAGTCCGGAAGGATGATGCAGTGATGAATTCAACAGGTTTTATTCACAGTACATTGATGGGATGAGGTGAGATGTCAGAGAAGATGAAGGGATGAAGATGTGGTAGTAGTTAGAACTGTAGATTAGAGCTAGTATTAGAAGCACGAGGTTACAGCTAATATTAGAAGCATGAAGTTAGAGGTAACAAGAGAATCCTTTCTCCAGTTCTGAAACATGTGTTGTCCAAGATGGCACTGACCACAAGAAGGAAGTGAGATAAAGATAGGAAGAGTTGCAGAAAGAAAGGTATTATGGGTAAAACACAGTAATAATACATAACCACATAATATAACAATGGCCAGTAGATGGCAGTAAAGTACAACAAATGCAATAGATGATATAATTAAACCATATACCATTAGGCAAATGTCTGTGTAATGGCTGAAAGTATTCGCAAAAGATTAGCTAACAGCACAACACACCTATATACAGTACATACCTACATATAGTACACACCCATATACAGTACAAACCCATATACAGTACAGACCTGTGTACAGTACACACCCATTTATAGTACACACCCATATACAGTACAGACTTATATATAATACACACCCAGCTATAGTACACATCCATATACAGCACACACCCATATATTACACACCCATATACAGTACAGACTTATATACACTACACACCCATATACAGTACACACCCATATATAGTACACACCCATATACCATATAGACTTTTATACAATACACACCCATAAACAGTACACACCAATATATATGTATAGTAGACACCAATATACAGTACAGACTTCTATACACTTCACACCCATATATTATACACACCCATATATAGAACACATCCATATACAGTAGAACCTTATAAAAAGTAACACACATATACCGTACACACCCATATACATTTTACACCTATGTATAGTACACACCAATATATAGTACACACCTACATATAGTACACACCAATATACTGTACACTGCCATGTACAGTACACACCCATATACAGTACACACCCATATACAGTACACACCTATATACAGTACACTGCCATGTACAGTACATACCCATATTCAGCACACACCCATATATAGTACACACATATAACTTATTCAAGCAATGGTAATTGTTATGGTCACTGAGTTGAATCCATATAATATCTGGATTTTTCAGGATCCATATTACAAGGCCATCAGTCCATCATGCATCTCACTTGGTGGGATCACTGTAAGGCCGGGGTCACACTTTTTAGTGCAATGAGAGAAACTTGCGCAAGTCTCTCACTTCAATACCCGGCACTGCCGCCAGAACTCGGGACCAGAGTGTGTGGCTGCATGTATTTCTATGTAGTCGCACGCTCCAGTCCCGAGTGCTGGAGGCAGTGCTGGGTATGAGGCGAGAGACTCAAACGATTTTTTCGCATTGCACTCGCAAGTGTGACCCCAGCCTAAGAATATGTACATGAGACCTCCACAGTCATCATGATAAAATTGCACGACAGAAGCCAAATGTTGCCTTCAGATTCTCTACTCAGGTTTTGGGCTTTTAACTAACAGTTCATTAAATCGCAGAATAGACAATTAATAATATTACTGTAATTTTCTTTCATGTAAATTTCCTTTAAAGGTCAATCCCGTGAGCCATTTTCTAATTCTATTATTACTACTGACATTAACAAACACAATTATGAGATGTGAGATCACCATTACATGTGGATTTTGGCCATGAAAGAGTCACGACATAACTACAAAAAGGGATTAATTAAGAAGGATTTTAATAGCAAATCATATAGTTCAGGGACAAGATCCAGTGAAAAGCTCAGTGCATGAACAGCATAGTAGTCAGTTCAGTGTCATCCGCTGACAGAAGCTTCTCCTAAGCGCCCTGCAGGCTGCTCACATATAAATGGCTGCTGATTAGGTTTCCATGCAAAATGCAGTAGCAACATTAATGGGTCTAAGCATCTGTGCCAAGGCCCTGCCAGCGATAAGACTGTCAGCATGTAAACTCTGAATGCTCCCTTTTAGAATCCATGATGTTAAGATCTGACTGTCAATGCAAACCAAAAGCATCATCCAAAACAGTGGGGGTGAAATCAAATAATATAGATATACAAATTATAATCTATGAAGATTCTCTGAAACGCTGAAAACCCTCTGATCATCAGTCATATAGATAGCACACTATATACACAGTAGTCATGTCTAAGGCCGGTTTCACACGTCCAGATAATTCCAGTACCGTATAAAATCGGTACTGGAGTTATCCGTGTCCGTGTGCTCACTTGGCACATCAGTGTGGCACACGTGCGGCACACGTGTGCCGCCCGTGTGCCCACTGGGTACCACACGCACCGTGCAGGAGACAGCGCTAAAGTTTAGCGCTGTCCCCTGCATCGTGCTGAATCCGCGATTCATATCTTCCCTGCAGCAGCGTTTGCTGCATAGAAGATATGAATAATAGTGTTTAAAATAAAGATCTATGTTCCCCCCGCCCTCCCACCACCTGTGCGCCCCCCCGCTGTTCTGAAAATACTCACCCGCCTCCCTCGTTGGCTGTCGCTGCTTCCTGGTCTGGCCACATTTTCTCCTGTATGCGGTGTACGTGGGGCCGCCGATTACAGTCATGAATATGCGGCTCCACCCCTATAGGTTTTATAGTGTTTTTATCAGGAAAAAATGCGAAAAAAAACGCGAAAAAAACAGCAACATGTGCACACAGCCTTAAGCTTATCATATATTGTTCCTGATTGTTCCTGAATTAAGAAGGTCTGTTGTCACACGCTTGGAGAGTATCCTGAATAATCTAATAGATAGATAGATGGCTAGATATGGGATAGATAAATAGATAGATAGAAAGAAATGGGATAAATAGATAAAAAAAAGTATGTTCATTCCACCAAGCAGTCCAGCAGTGATAGAGGCCTTTATAGAAGCGGTGACTAGAGATGTTGAAGAGTTGAGATTATCAACTGTAAAAAAGTTAAAAAGTGACCTTGTCCATGATGACACGATAGTTATTAAAAAGCTGATAAAGGTGAAATCTTGGTCATCATGGACAAGGACATGTATGTTAGTGAAATAAAGCGACAGATTGAGGATAAACAGGTCTATAAAGATTGTACTATGATCCTAAACTTCAAGTGAATCAAGAAATCAGGGTGATTTTAGATTCTGCTTTAGAAACAAAGATTATTGATAAAGATATGTATGATTTTCTGTTTAACCTTCTGCCATATACACCTGTGCTATGCTTTACTGAAAGTGCACAAATGTATTGTAAGTACTCCAGGATGCCCCATTGTTGCTGGATCAGATTCGGTATTAAGTCTCATTGGGGTGTTCCTTGATAGGGTCTTAAATCCATCGGAACAAGGGGCAAAGTTTTTTATTAAGGAC
This sequence comes from Ranitomeya imitator, assembly GCF_032444005.1. Taxonomy (NCBI): domain Eukaryota; kingdom Metazoa; phylum Chordata; class Amphibia; order Anura; family Dendrobatidae; genus Ranitomeya; species Ranitomeya imitator. The sequence goes on along the minus strand of NC_091283.1, from coordinate 565,058,036 downwards.
ACTACATATTTCTTGGTCAAAGTTGATGGATTGAAAGTGGGGGAACAGGATCTGATGGTCTCATTTGATGTAGTTTCACTTTGTAAATCCATTTCACATGATGAAGATATAGCAGCAGTTGAGAAAAGAATGGGTGAGTGCAGTTTTTCAGAGGAGGCCCGCAAAATGATTTTGGATCTGTTAAGAGTGGTTTTGATGAAGAACTACTTTTTATTTGGAGATGAGTATTACCAGCAGCTAAGAGGGACCGCCATGGGTGCTAACATGGCGCCATCTTATGCAAATATACTCATGGATATGTTGGAGGAAGAGTTTGTCGATGTGTCACCCCATTTCTCTAATGTTGGGGATGGTGGCAATACATAGATGATACTTTTTTGATCAGGACTGCAACCGAGCGTAAAATGTTTGTCGAGTATATGAACATGATTAATGCAACTGTAAAGCTCACGATGGAAAGCTCTGAGAATAGACTACAATTTCTTGATGTGTTTGTGATCAAAGAAGGGGTAAAAATGAGTACAGAACTTTTCTCTAAAAAAGGACAGGAATAATGTCTTACATTTTTCAAGTCATCAGCCTAGAAAGATGTTATAGGTGATACCTTATGGGTAGTTCATAAGGGCAAAAAGAATTGTGAGAGATGAATTGAGATTGGATATGACCTTAAACGCAATGGAAATTAAGTTTAGAGCATGTGGTTATCCAAAAAGGATTCTGGATAGGGCTAAGGCTAAGGCTAACAATGTGGAGAGAAAGGATTTATTTGTACAAAAGGAAAAAGACAGTGTTAGAAGGATTCCCTTTGGTAGTGAGTATTGTGAAGAGCGTGACGCTACTGCAAAAATTATCAGACGACATTGGCCAGCCTTGAGTAGGGGACTTCCTGGGATAAGTGAGTTCCAAAATCCCCCAATTATGGTGTGCCTGAGAAGCAAATGCCTCAGTGATAAACTGGTGAAATCTGATATAGGCCCTCTTAGAAAGGTTACACAAACATCAATGACTGGGACATAAAGGAGAGGCTGTTTTACGTGCCTCTCATGTGTCATCTGTTCCCTGATGTTAAAAGGCCCTTCCTTTCCCAATCCAGCGATAAGGTTGTTGTACAATTTGTCTTGAGTACGTTGATACCCCACATGTGGGGGTAAACCATTGTTTGGGTGCATGGCAGAGCTCTGAAGCGAAGGAGTGCCATTTGACTTTTCAATGCAAAATTGACTAGAATTGAGATGGGATGCCATGTTGCGTTTGGAGAGCCCCTTATGTGCCTAAACATTGAAACCCCCCACAAGTGACACCATTTTGGAAAGTAGACCCCCTAAGGAACTTATCTAGATGTGTGGTGAGCACTTTGACCCACCAATTGCTTCACAGAAGTTTATAATGCAGAGCCGTAAAAATAAAAAAATCATATTTTTTCACAAAAATTATTTTTCGCCCCCAATCTTTTATTTTCCAAAGAGTAAGAGAAGAAATTGGACCCCAAAAGTTGTTGTAAAATTTGTCCTGAGTACGCTGATACCCTATCTGTGGGGGTAAACCACTGTTTGGGCGCATGGCAGAGCTCGGAAGGGAAGGGGCACTGTTATGGACCTGGTGGTTAGGAGCACCTGGAACGACCTGATGGTTAAACTAACACAGAACAAGCTCTGGGAAGTGGGAGCTCTGCTGACCGCAACCCCTAATCCTATCACACACACTAGAAATAATCGTGGAGCGTACCTAACAGGCCTAGACGCCTCTTCACAGCCTAAGAGCTAACTAGCCCTAGAGATAGAAAATAAAGCCTACCTTGCCTCAGAGAAATTCCCCAAAGGAAAAGGCAGCCCCCCACATATATTGACTGTGAGTTAAGATGAAAGTCACAAACACAGGAATGAAACAAGTTTCAGCAAAGGTAGGCCAGACTAACTAAACAGACTGAGGATAGTAAAGGTATCTTTGCGGTCAGCACAAAAAACTACAAAAGACCACGCAGAGTGTGCAAAAAGACCTCCGCACCGACTCACGGTGCGGAGGTGCCACTCTGCATCCCAGAGCTTCCAGCTAGCAAGGCAAAATCATGATAGCAAGCTGGACAAGAAAACAAAGAACAAATAATAAACTAGCAGGGACTTAGCTTCTGCTGGAGTAGACAGGTCACCCGAAAGATCCAAGAGCGAACTGAACCAGTACAAGAACATTGACAGCTGGCATGGAGTAACGATCTGAGTGGAGTTAAATAGAGCAGCCAGCCAAAGAATAAACTATGTCACCTGTGGAAGGAATCTCAGAAGCAGCAGCTCCACTCACAGCCACCAGAGGGAGTCCATGGACAGAACTCGAATTCACAACAGTACCCCCCCTTGAGGAGGGGTCACCGAACCCTCACCAGAGCCCCCAGGCCGATTAGGACGAGCCAAATGAAAGGCACGAACTAGATCGGCAGCATGAACATCAGAGGCAAAAACCCAGGAATTATCTTCCTGACCATAACCCTGCCACTTGACCAGGTACTGGAGTTTCCGTCTCGAAATACGAGAATCCAAAATCTTTTCCACCACATACTCCAACTCCCCCTCGACCAACACCGGGGCAGTAGGATCAACGGAGGGAACCATAGGCGCCACGTATCTCCGCAATAACGACCTATGGAACACATTATGGACGGCAAAAGAAGCTGGAAGGGCCAAACGAAATGAACAGGATTGAGAACTTCAGAAATCTTATACGGACCAATGAAACGAGGCTTAAACTTAGGAGAGGAAACCTTCATAGGAACATAACGAGACGACAACCAAACCAAATCCCCAACACGAAGTCGGGGACCAACACAGCGCCGGCGGTTAGCGAAACGTTGAGCCTTCTCCTGGGACAATGTCAAATTGTCCACCACATGAGTCCAAATCTGCTGCAACCTGTCCACCACAGTATCCACACCAGGACAGTCCGAAGGCTCAACCTGCCCTGAAGAGAACCGAGGAAGAAAACCAGAATTACAGAAAAAAGGCGAAACCAAAGTAGCCGAGCTGGCCCGATTATTAAGGGCGAACTCAGCCAAAGGCAAGAAGGACACCCAATCATCCTGATCAGCAGAAACAAAGCATCTCAGATATGTTTCCAAAGTCTGATTAGTTCGTTCGGTTTGGCCATTTGTCTGAGGATGGAAAGCCGAAGAAAAAGACAAATCAATGCCCATCTTAGCACAAAAGGACCGCCAAAACCTCGAAACAAACTGGGAACCTCTGTCCGAGACGATGTTCTCCGGAATGCCATGCAAACGAACCACATGCTGGAAAAACAATGGCACCAAATCAGAGGAGGAAGGCAATTTAGACAAGGGTACCAAATGGACCATCTTAGAGAAGCGATCACAAACCACCCAAATGACCGACATCCTTTGAGAGACAGGGAGATCCGAAATAAAATCCATGGAAATATGCGTCCAGGGCCTCTTCGGGACCGGCAAGGGCAAAAGCAACCCACTGGCACGAGAACAGCAGGGCTTAGCCCGAGCACAAGTCCCACAGGACTGCACAAAAGAACGCACATCCCGTGACAAAGAAGGCCACCAAAAGGATCTAGCCATCAAATCTCTGGTACCAAAGATTCCAGGATGACCAGCCAACACCAAACAATGAATCTCAGAGATAACTCTACTAGTCCATCTATCAGGGACAAACAGTTTCTCCGCTGGACAACGGTCAGGTCTATCAGCCTGAAACTTCTGCAGCACCCGCCGCAAATCAGTGGAGATGGCAGACAAAATTACCCCCTCTTTGAGAATACCCGCTGGCTCAGGAACACCCGGAGAGTCAGGCACAAAACTCCTTGACAGGGCATCCACCTTCACATTCTTAGAGCCCGGAAGGTACGAAACCACAAAATCAAAACGGGAGAAAAACAGCGACCATCGAGCCTGTCTAAGATTCAACCGTTTGGCAGACTCGAGATAAGTCAAATTCTTGTGATCCGTCAAAACCACCACGCGATGCTTGGCTCCTCCAAGCCAATGTCGCCACTCCTCGAATGCCCACTTCATGGCCAACAACTCTCGATTGCCAACATCATAATTGCGCTCAGCAGGCGAGAACTTTCTAGAAAAGAAGGCACATGGTTTCATCACCGAGCCATCAGAACTTCTTTGTGACAAAACAGCCCCTGCTCCAATCTCAGAAGCATCAACCTCGACCTGAAACGGGAGCGAAACATCTGGCTGGCACAACACAGGGGCAGAAGAAAAACGACGCTTCAACTCCTGAAAAGCCTCTACAGCCGCAGAGGACCAATTGACCACATCAGCACCTTTCTTGGTCAAATCAGTCAACGGTTTAGCCACACTAGAAAATTAGCGATGAAGCGACGGTAAAAATTAGCAAAGCCCAGGAACTTCTGCAGGCTCTTCACAGATGTCGGCTGAGTCCAATCATAAATGGCCTGAACTTTAACAGGGCCCATCTCGATAGTAGAAGGGGAAAAAATGAAACCCAAAAATAAAACCTTCTGAACTCCAAAGAGACACTTTGACCCCTTCACAAACAAGGAATTCGCACGAAGGACCTGGAACACCATTCTGACCTGCTTTACATGAGACTCCCAATCATCCGAAAAGACCAAAATATCATCCAAATATACAATCATGAATCTATTCAGGTACTTTCGGAAGATGTCATACATAAAGGACTGAAACACAGATGGAGCATTAGAAAGCCCGAATGGCATAACCAGGTACTCAAAATGGCCCTCGGGCGTATTAAATGCTGTTTTCCATTCATCGCCCTGTTTAATACGCACAAGATTATACGCCCCTCGAAGATCTATCTTGGTGAACCAACTAGCCCCCTTAATCCGAGCAAACAAATCAGACAGCAGCGGCAAAGGGTACTGAAATTTGACTGTGATCTTATTAAGAAGGCGGTAATCAATACAAGGTCTCAAAGAACCATCCTTCTTGGCCACAAAAAAGAACCCTGCTCCCAACAGTGATGACGACGGGCGAATATGACTATAACTCCGCATAGCGGCGTGCTCTGGCACAGATAAATTGAACAGTCGGCCCTTAGGAAACTTACTACCAGGAATCAAATTAATAGCACAATCGCAATCCCTATGAGGAGGTAGGGCACTGGATTTGGGCTCATCAAATACATCCCGGTAATCCGACAAAAATTCAGGGACTTCAGAAGGAGTGGAAGGTGAAATTGACAGCAATGGAACATCACCATGTACCCCTTGACAACCCCAGCTGGACACAGACATAGATTTCCAATCCAATACTGGATTATGGACCTATAGCCATGGCAACCCCAAAACGACCACATCATGCAGAAAATGCAACACCAAAAAGCGAATATCCTCCTGATGTGCAGGAGCCATGCACATGGTCAATTGAGTCCAGTACTGAGGCTTATTCTTGGCCAAAGGCGTAGCATCAATTCCTCTCAATGGAATAGGATACTGCAAGGGCTCCAAGAAAAAACCACAGCGCCTGGCAAACTCCAAGTCCATCAAATTCAGGGCAGTGCCTGAATCCACAAATGCCATAACAGATTAGGACGACAAAGAGCAAATCAGAGTAACGGACAAAAGAAATTTAGACTGTACCGTACCAATGGTGGCAGACCTAGCGAACCGCTTAGTGCGCTTAGGACACTCGGAGATAGCATGAGTGGAATCACCACAGTAAAAACACAGCCCATTCCGACGTCTGTGTTCTTGCCGTTCAGCTCTGGTCAAAGTCCTATCACATTGCATAGGCTCAGGCCTATGCTCAGAGAATACCGCCAAATGGTGCACAGCTTTGCGCTCCCGCAAGCGCCGATCGATCTGAATGGCCAAGGACATAGACTCATTCAGACCAGCAGGCGTGGGAAATCCCACCATGACATCCTTAAGGGTTTCAGAATGACCCTTTCTGAAAATTGCCGCCAGGGCACACTCATTCCACTGAGTAAGCACAGACCACTTTCTAAACTTCTGACAATATACCTCCGCTTCATCCTGACCCTGACACAAAGCCAGCAAGATTTTCTCTGCCTGATCCACTGAATTTGGTTCATCATAAAGCAATCCAAGCGCCAGAAAAAACGCATCTACATCACGCAATGCAGGATCTCCTGGCGCAAGGGAAAATGCCCAGTCTTGAGGGTCACCACGCAACAAAGAAATAATGATTTTTACTTGTTAAACGGGGTCACCAGAGGAGCGGGGTTTCAAAGCAAGAAACAGTTTACAATTGTTTTTGAAATTCAGGAACTTAGATCTATCCCCAGAAAACAAATCAGGAATTGGAATTCTAGGTTCTAACATCGGATTCTGAACCACAAAATCTTGAATGTTTTGTACCCTTGCAGTGAGATGATCCACACAAGAGGACAGACCTTGAATGTCCATATCTACACCTGTGTCCTGAACCACCCAGAGGTTAAGGGGAAAAGAAAGACAAAACACACTGCAGAGAAAAAAAAATGGTCTCAAAACTTCTCTTATCCCTCTATTGAGATGCATTAATACTTTGGGCCAGCTGTACTGTTATGGACCTGGTGGTTAGGAGCACCTGGAACGACCTGATGGTTAAACTAACAAAGAACAAGCTCTGGGAAGTGGGAGCTCTGCTGACCGCAACCCCTAATCCTATCACACACACTAGAAATAGCCGTGGAGCGTACCTAACAGGCCTAGACGCCTCTTCACAGCCTAAGAGCTAACTAGCCCTAGAGATAGAAAATAAAGCCTACCTTGCCTCAGAGAAATTCCCCAAAGGAAAAGGCAACCCCCCACATATATTGACTGTGAGTTAAGATGAAAGTCACAAACACAGGAATGAAACAAGTTTCAGCAAAGGGAGGCCAGACTAACTAAACAGACTGAGGATAGTAAAGGTATCTTTGCGGTCAGCACAAAAAACTACAAAAGACCACGCAGAGTGTGCAAAAAGACCTCCGCACCGACTCACGGTGCAGAGGTGCCACTCTGCATCCCAGAGCTTCCAGCTAGCAAGGCAAAATCATGATAGCAAGCTGGACAAGAAAACAAAGAACAAATAATAAACTAGCAGGGACTTAGCTTCTGCTGGAGTAGACAGGTCACCCGAAAGATCCAAGAGCGAACTGAACCAGTACAAGAACATTGACAGCTGGCATGGAGTAATGATCTGAGTGGAGTTAAATAGAGCAGCCAGCCAAAGAATAAACTACGTCACCTGTGGAAGGAACCTCAGAAGCAGCAGCTCCACTCACAGCCACCAGAGGGAGTCCATGGACAGAACTCGTCGAAGTACCATTCATGACCACAGGAGGGAGTTCGATAACAGAATTCACAACAGAGCGCCATTTGACTTTTCAATGCAAAATTGACTGGAATTGAGATGGGACGCCATGTTGCGTTTAGAGAGCCACTGATGTGCCTAAACATTGAAAAACCCCCACAAGTGACACCATTTTGGAAAGTAGACCCCCTAAGGAACTCATCTAGGTGTGTTGTGAGAGCTTTGAACCCCAAAGTGTTTCACTACAGTTTATAACGCAGAGACGTGAAAATAAAAAATCTTTTTTTTTCCACAAAAATTATTTTTCTGCCCCCAGTTTTGTATTTTCCCAAGGGTAACAGGAGAAATAGGACCCCAAAAGTTGTTGTCCAATTTGTCCTGAGTACACTGATACCCCATATGTGGGGGGGGGAACCACCGTTTGGGCGCATGGGAGAGCTCGGAAGGGAAGGAGCACCATTTGGAATGCAGACTTAGATGGAATGGTCTGCAGGCGTCACATTGCGTTTGCAGAGCCCCTAATGTACCTAAACAGTAGAAACCCCCACAAGTGACCCCATATTGGAAACTAGACCCCCCAAGGAACTTATCTAGATGTGTCGTGAGAACTTTGAACCCCCAAGTGTTTCACTACAGTTTATAACGCAGAGCCATGAAAATAAACAATCTTTTTGTTTTCCAAAAAAATTATTTTGTAGCCCCCAGTTTTGTATTTTCCCAAGGGTAACAGGAGAAATTGGACCCCAAAAGTTGTTGTCCAATGTGTCCTGAGTACGCTGATACCCCATATGTTGGGGTAAACCCCTGTGTGGTCACACGGGAGAGCTCGAAAGGGAAGGAGCACTGTTTTACTTTTTCAACGCAGAATTAGCTGGAATTGAGATCGGACGCCATGTCGCGTTTGGAGAGCCCCTGATGTGCCTAAACAGTGGAAACCCCCCAATTATAACTGAAACAACATAACTGTCAACTGTTCCCTGATGTTAAAAGGCCCTTCCTTCCTTTTCCCAATCCAGCGATGGGAGAAGAAATGAAGATTAAAAACTATCTGATGTGCTCATCTGAGTATGTGATTTATATTTTACAATGCCCTTGTCCACAGTGCTATATTGGTGAGACAACATGTGATTTTAAAACATGTTTCAACCAACACAGATACGATATTCATAAAAAAAGAAAGGGTCTACCTTTACCGAAGCACTTTTAGGTTATTCGGAAAAGGAGTTGAGATTCCGCATTGTTGATCATGTGCCCATACATTGGAGAGGGGATAACCACATTGAGACTCTCAAAAAGTTAGAACTCAGGTGGATTTATGAGCTTAACCCTTTTACCCCCAAGGGTGGTTTGCACGTTAATGACCGGGCCAATTTTTACAATTCTGACCACTGTCCCTTTATGAGGTTATAACTCTTGAACGTTTCAACCGATCCCGGTGATTCTGACAGTGTTTTCTCGTGACATATTGTACTTCATGATAGTGGTAAAATTTCTTTGATATTACCTGTGTTTATTTATGAAAAAAACGGAAATTTGGTTAAAATTTTGAAAATTTCGCAGTTTTCCAACTTTGAATTTTTATGCAATTAAATCACAGAGATATGTCACACAAAATACTTAATAAGTAACATTTCCCACATGTCTACTTTACATCAGCACAATTTTGGAACCAAATTTTTTTTTGTTAGGGAGTTATAAGGGTTAAAAGTTGACCAGCAATTTCTCATTTTTACAACACCATTTTCTTTTAGGGACCACATCTCATTTGAAGTCATTTTGAGGGGTCTATATGACAGAAAATAACCAAGTGTGACACCATTCTAAAAACTGCACCCCTCAAGGTGCTCAAAACCACATTCAAGAAGTTTATTAACTTTTCAGGTGTTTCACAGGAATTTTTAGAATGTTTAAATAAAAATGAACATTTAACTTTTTTTCACAAAAAATTTAATTCAGCTCCAATTTGTTTTATTTTACCAAGGGTAACAGGAGAAAATGGACCCCAAAGGTTGTTGTACAATTTGTCTTGAGTATGTTGATACCCCACATGTGGGGGTAAACCACTGTTTGGGTGCATGGCAGAGCTCTGAAGCGAAGTGCCATTTGACTTTTCAATGCAAAATTGACTGGAATTGAGATGGGACGTCATGTTGCGTTTGGAGAGCCCCTGATGTGCGTAAACAGTGGAATCACCCCAATTAAAACTGAAACCCTAATCCAAACACACCCCTAACCCTAATCTCAACGGTAACCCTAAACACACCCCTAACCCTAATCCCAACCCTATTCCCAACTGTAAATGTAATCCAAACCCTAACTTTAGCCCCAACCCTAACCCTAACTTTAGCCCCAACCCTAACTGTAGCCTTAACCCTAGCCACAACCCTAACCCTAACCTTAGCCCTAACCCTAACCCTAGCACTAACCCTAACCCTAGCCCTAACCCTAATGGGAAAATGGAAATAAATACTTTTTTTTTTTTTTTTTTCCCTAACTAAGTGGGTGATGAAGGGGGGTTTGATTTACTTTTATAGCGGGTTATTTAGCGGATTTTTATGATTGGCAGCCGTCATACACTGAAAGATGCTTTTTATTGCAAAAAATATTTTTTGCGGTACCACATTTTGAGAGCTATAATTTTTCCATATTTTGGTCCACAAAGTCATGTGAGGTCTTGTTTTTTGCAGGACGAGTTGATGTTTTTATTGGTAACATTTTCGGGCACGTGACAATTTTTGATCGCTTTATATTCCGATTTTTGTGAGGCAGAATCTCCAAAAACCAGCTATTCTTGAATTTCTTTTGGGGGAGGCGTTTATACCGTTCCGCGTTTGGTAAAATGGATAAAGCAGTGTTATTCTTCAGGTCAGTACGATTACAGCGATTTTGGCGCTTTTATACGATAAAAACTATTTTATAGAAAAAATAATTATTTTTGCATCGCTTTATTCTGAGGACTATAACTTTTTTATTTTTTCGCTGATGATGCTGTATCGCGGCTTGTTTTTTGCGGGACAAGATGGCGTTTTCAGTGGTACCATGATTATTTATTTTGGTCTTTTTGATCGCGTGTTATTCCACTTTTTGTTTTGTGGTATGATAATAAAGCGTTGTTTTTTGCCTCGTTTTTTTTTTTACCGCATTCACTGAAGGGGTTAACTAGCGGGACAGTTTTATAGGTGGGGTCGTTACGGATGTGGCGATACTAAATATGTGTACTTTTATTGTTTGTTTTTTTTATTTAGATAAAGACCTGTATTTATAGGGACAATATTTCATGTTTGATCGCGGTGTGCCGGGGGTTAATGTGCCGGGAGCGGTCCGTGACCGTTCCTGGCACATTGTGCCGGATGTCAGCTGCGATAGTCAGCTGACACCCGGCCGCGCTCCCCCCGTGAGCGCAGCCGATCGCTATGACGTACTATCCCGTCGAGGGTCAGATAGGCCCAGGTCACCTCGACAGGATAGTACATCTAAGGTCAGAGAGGGGTTAAGACTCAAGCCTGTAGGACTTAATACTAACTTTAAATTACATACAATAGTATAAATCCCTCCTTGTTATGGGAGCTGTATGCTCTAATTATCTATGAGGTTGTGGAATATTTTTAGTAAAATATTTTAAGATGTATTTTTGTTATATGTACTAACATGTTTTTATTTTTTCAGATATATTAAAAATAAAATATCCACGGAATTATGATACGTACTACTATTATGTATACAATGTAATAATATTGAAAAAAAATTCTCTATGAAGTTTTTTTGGGATACTCCCAGGCTGTCTTATGCGGTTGGAGTTTTGTTCTCTAAAGGGCCTTGATATATGGAAGACTATGGAGTGGAGTATACTTGCTTTGGAGGCTTTTTCTCATATGATTATACTGTGCATAAGGCTGCTGGAAGATGCGGAGGGAATGGGGATGTGATCCATGCATAAAGTCCTATCCTGCACTCCTAAGGGCTAGTTGCACTCTTAATATGACCTACATGGTATAATTGATTTATATTGATATTTATTTTAAATGTTTAAGCCTCTGTATGCATGTATTGTGAGCCTGAATGTTTTGGGCAAGTTTGCCCTTAAGTAATATGGTGGCCATGGTCAGGGCCGCCATCAGGGCATGACAGCCGTGACTGGCGTATGGGGCCCGGTGAGCAGAGGGGGCCCGCATCGGGCCCCGTCTCATCTGGTCACTGGGCCCCCCCTGCAGGCGCTGCGGCAGCGGCACACTATTGACGTGCGGGCCCGCGCCCGCACGTCAATAGTTAACAGCCGCCAGCCAGTCTGAGGCTGGCGGCTGAATAGGGCCGCAGTGCGCACTCGCCGGCGTCGCCGGCGTCTGACGTCATTGTCAGCCGCCGGGCCCGGCGGCGAGTGCGTCTGTGTGGAGCCTGGAGAGGGAGCTTCACCCGGCGCTGGAGCTTGGCCAGGTAAGAAGTAGTGTTTTTTTTTTTTCTTTGAGAGCTGCTGCGATCCGGGGGGCAGGATGATGGACACACAGGGGCAGAAATGCTGGACACACAGGGGCAGAATGGTGGACACAGTGGGGCAGAATGCTGGACACACAGGGGCAGAAATGCTGGACACAGTGGGGCAGAAATGCTGGACACAGTGGGGCAGAATGGTGGACACAGTGGGGCAGAATGGTGGACACACAGGGGCAGAAATGCTGGACACAGTGGGGCAGAATGGTGGACACACAGGGGCAGAATGGTGGACACACAGGGGCAGAATGGTGGACACAGTGGGGCAGAATGCTGGACACACAGGGGCAGAAATGCCGGACACAGTGGGGCAGAATGGTGGACACAGTGGGGCAGAATGGTGGACACAGTGGGGCAGAAATGCTGGACACAGTGGGGCAGAAATGCTGGACACAGTGGGGCAGAAATGCTGGACACAGTGGGGCAGAAATGCTGGACACAGTGGGGCAGAAATGCTGGACACAGTGGGACAGAATGGTGGACACACACAGGGGCAGAAATGCTGGACACACAGTGGGGCAGAATGCTGGACACAGTGGGGCAGAATGCTGGACACAGTGGGGCAGAATGCTGGACACAGTGGGGCAGAAATGCTGGACACAGTGGGGCAGAAATGCTGGACACAGTGGGGCAGAAATGCTGGACACAGTGGGGCAGAAATGCTGGACACAGTGGGACAGAAATGCTGGACACAGTGGGACAGAATGGTGGACACACACAGGGGCAGAAATGCTGGACACACAGTGGGGCAGAATGCTGGACACAGTGGGGCAGAATGCTGGACACAGTGGGGCAGAATGCTGGACACAGTGGGGCAGAATGCTGGACACAGTGGGGCAGAAATGCTGGACACAGTGGGGCAGAAATGCTGGACACAGTGGGGCAGAAATGCTGGACACAGTGGGGCAGAAATGCTGGACACAGTGGGGCAGAAATGCTGGACACAGTGGGGCAGAAATGCTGGACACAGTGGGGCAGAAATGCTGGACACAGTGGGGCAGAAATGCTGGACACAGTGGGGCAGAAATGCTGGACACAGTGGGGCAGAAATGCTGGACACAGTGGGGCAGAAATGCTGGACACAGTGGGGCAGAAATGCTGGACACAGTGGGACAGAATGGTGGACACACACAGGGGCAGAAATGCTGGACACAGTGGGGCAGAAATGCTGGACACAGTGGGACAGAATGGTGGACACACAGGGGCAGAAATGCTGGACACAGTGGGGCAGAAATGCTGGACACAGTGGGACAGAATGGTGGACACACACAGGGGCAGAAATGCTGGACACACAGTGGGGCAGAAATGCTGGACACAGTGGGACAGAATGGTGGACACACACAGGGGCAGAAATGCTGGACACAGTGGGGCAGAAATGCTGGACACAGTGGGACAGAATGGTGGACACACACAGGGGCAGAAATGCTGGACACACAGTGGGGCAGAATGCTGGACACAGTGGGGCAGAATGCTGGACACAGTGGGGCAGAATGCTGGACACAGTGGGGCAGAATGCTGGACACACAGTGGGGCAGAATGCTGGACACAGTGGGGCAGAATGCTGGACACAGTGGGGCAGAAATGCTGGACACAGTGACAGGGGCAGAATGCTGGACACAGTGACAGGTGCAGAATGCTGGACCCAGGGGCAGACTGTGAGACCCAGGGGCAGAATGCGAGACACGGGGCAGAATGGAGATACGGGGCATGATTGGAGACACGGGGCAGGATGAAAGACATGGGGGCATGACTGGAGACAGATGGGACAGGATTGGAGACAGATGGGGCAGAATGGAGACACAGGGGGCATGATTGGAGACAAGTGTCAGGATTGCAGACATGGGGGCATGGTTGGAGACATAGGGGGCAGAATGGAGACATGGGGCATGATTGGAGACACTGGGGGCAGAATTGGAGACAGATCGTGCAGGATCATGGGGCAGAATGGATATGATGGAGACAGATGGGGCAGGATGGAGAGATCACATGGGGCGATCATATGGGGCAGGATAAGGAGATCATATGGGGCAGAATGGATACTCATGAGGGCAGGATGGGAGAATATCTGGCTGACGCCAGGAATGAGACACACGGGGCCAGGCTGGGTGATATTATTAATACCATAGGGGCTAATTTAGGGATATTATTACTGCAGTGATGTATTTATTTTATTTTTTGAGTATACTGTTTTAAATGGGGGGCGGTCCTGTTACTGTATAGAGTGATACTATGTCGCCTTCTTCATGTGGTGTAATGTAGAAGTTGTGAAAAATTAAGTAATGTGTTCTGCAAGCGGAGCTCGAGATAACTGTGTTATTTCCTGCAGAGAGAAGTCCTGGCTGGATGAAATGATGGTGGTCTGTGCTGGATGAAAGATGAAGGACTTCACCTAGAGACGTCACTGGTGAGTCAGTGTGTTACCTATACACTGACACTATACACTGTATACAGAGCTCCTGTGTATAATTTCACTAGTGATCACTATATTATCTGTACACAGACACTGCATACTAAGTACAGATCTCCTGTGTATAATGGCACTTATGGTGATAGTATGGTGCTTTTTTAAAAATTACTGATCAGAATTGTAGTATTCAGTCACTATGTGGTGGTAATATGTGGTCTGGACATGGTGTTGTGGTATTTGTTCCTTGTATGTGATATTATTCGATCACTGTGGTGGTAATATGTGGTCTGGTCATGGTGTTGTGGTATTTGTTCCTTGTATGTGATATTATTCGATCACTGTGGTGGTAATATGTCATCTGGTCATGGTGTTGTGGTATTTGTTCCTTCTATGTGATATTATTGGGCATTTTAAAAATTGAAAAATAAATAAAAATATACCTAAATTGTATTGCATATTTTAACAAATATTTAATAGGTTACAGCAGAGTAGGGCCCGGCCAAAAGTGTCTACCGTGTTATGGTGGCGGCTTAAAAAATCTTTTGGCCAAAACAAAAGCTGCCTGCTATATGTGTGATCTGGTGATGGGAACTGTTAATGTGTGATTGGTGAGAAGTGGAGTTTTTCCAAGAGAGAGCGGTGGGACTGTGGACAGTTCGAGGGGTGGAGCCTGGAGGCGGGGCTGGGGTGGAGCCTGGGCGGAGTCTCAAGGGGGCCCCGAAAATTTTGCCAGTATGGGGCCCCGAAATTTCTAGTGGCAGCCCTGGCCATGGTAGATGAACACTATGCATGCTCATGCACACTGTATGGTTCCGGTACGGTACGGTTCGGTTTTGGTTGGTTCCGAGGAGACGTCACACACATGCTCAGTGTGTCAGGGAGTAAGCCGAATGCAGCGTGATTGACGAAAGTGTCTTGAAATATAGTTGTTTTTAGTACCCCTATATGAATATGGTATTCTTCTTCATATGAGCTCATTGTCAATGTTTCACACTGCTGTACTTTAGAAACAGATGTATATCAACTTGGTGACTTGTTCACATGTATCCCTGAATGTGCTAGTGTTAAGAGATAGACCGGGCTGTGGGTACCTGCACTGAGCCCGGTCCGGAACTGTCGAGGCTGCGTCCCATGTTTCTCTGGGGAAGGAATAGGGGACCGCACAGGCCCCATGACCTGGGCAGTGGGGGCAGGTTTAGACAGGAAACCCGGCCGGAAGCTGAGGCAAAAGCACACGAAGGGACAGAGAGGTTCCCGCTGTCAGCGTGCGAGGAGCAGGGTGGGCAGAGCACTCCGCACCTGAAGCTCCGGCGCTGTGATGGACCACAGCAGATAACTCCCGATGCCACCAGCGAGACAGCTAGAGAGAGAGCCACCATGATCCCAGTGACAGTGAAGTCAGTGCACGTGCAGAGAGCCCAGGGCCAGTTACAGGATAGTACCCTGCAGACCATACTGCCGGACAGCATTCCACAACCCTCATTTAACTCCCGGATTGCTGCAGCTATTGTTGTGTTGGCTGCACCAGCTTATGGACTAGGGGCTCAGCGGAAGGTAACGGAGACAGACCGCTGCTGCCAGAAGACAGATTGTTAACCTTGGACCCCCCTTGAGGACATTTAGTCGACCGCTACAAGGACTACTACCCTCATCGGATCATGAGGAAAGGGATGGGCGAACCCGAACTGTAAAGTTCGGGACCGTACAGAACACATAGTGTTCGGTCACAAGGTCCCGAACACGGGTTTTCATGGGAAACCCGTGTCACAGTTCGGGTCCAGGGCGGCTGTAAAAGAAAATTAATAAAACTAATAATAAACATTATAAATATTATTCTTACCTGTCCAGCGACGTGTCCTCCCGTCCTGCTGTCTCCCGGCTGCATCTGCGTCCGGGGCCGCTCATTACCTTCCGGCGGTATTCACTGCACTCGGCAGTCTTCGGCTTTTTCCGGCACTGTTTGTGCGGTGACGTCTTTAATTAGATAGATAGATATCCATGTGGGATTTAGTAATCCGTCCTGGGTGAGCTCATTTAATAACTATGTGCACAGCTGTATCAATGAGATGAATAATGATTAACATACATTTGATTTCTATGTGTGTATTTGCTTATCACTTTATGCACTTGCATTTTCTAAGGATTAATGAAATGTATAGTTGCCTCATTATGGATATAATCATGTAAATTTTCTACTTTTCTGCACTTTATATTGACATTTTTTTTATTAATGTTTGCTAAATGATCCCTATATATACTCACCTGTATTGCCTGTATGTTGAACTCACTATTTGAAAAAGGCTCAGTGTGAGCCGACATGTGGGTCTGAATAAATCTATTTTTTTCCACTTGAAATTTTATGGAGTGCTGCCTTCCTTTTCTGTTATTTGGATTGGGGCAAGTATGGATGCATTGCTGAGGAGGCCTGAGCACCCACTAATTTGATACTGTGCTGTTCCATTTTTCTTGCTATATTTAAATAGATAGACATGAGAAAGAAAGAAAGTTAGATAGATAGATAGATAGATTACAAACATAAAGGGTACAATTTATTCCGTAGCATTTTGGCTCTGTGGCACAGAATGGCTATATACTTTTAGTATGGACCAACTCGTAACCTTTTCTCACCGCATTTATATGGGAGTGCTGCTTGTTTTTGCACTTTGGAACAGCCCGTAATACAGTGTCTGCGAACTGAGATACTGATTTGGCTTTTATCCTAAGGCTATGTGCACACGTTGCGGATTAGGCTTAGGAATTTCTGGTGCGGATTCTGCCTCTCCTGGCAGAAAACGCACCTGCGGATTTGTTGCGTTCTTTGTGCGGATCCGCAGCGTTTTTTGTGCGTTTTTGCTACGGTTTTCTTGCGGATTTGCTGCGTTTTTTTACCCCTGCGGTTTTCTATAATGGTATGGGTACAAAAACGCTGCAGATTCACAAAAAAAGAAGTGACATGCTACTTCTTTTAAACCGCAGCGTTTCCGCAGCGGATTTCCTGCAAAGTGTGCACAGCATTTTTTTTTCTCATTGATTTACATTGTAGTGTAAATCAATTGCGGATCTGCAGCGTTTCTGCACCTCAAAAAACGCTGCGGATCCGCAGAGAATCCGCATCGTGTGCACATACCCTAAGTCATATTGCACGACTCGTTAAAGGGTTGATTGTGACTTGTAGGATCGCTAATTCCAACAGGTGGCGCTATAGAGTTTAAGTCCTCTTTTTCTCTGAAGAGGCAATTTTCCCTTTGTAACAGACAGATATGAGATAGATAGATAGATAGATAGATAGATATTTACTCTTCTTTGACCCACTTATTCAGCTTATTATGTGCCATGTAAGAAGGACTTGGAGGGGTTGTCTGGTCAAATAATATTGATGACCAATCCTTAGGGTAGGTAATCAATGTTAGATCGGTGGGCGTACAGCTCCAATCAATGTTTACATCCATATGCAGTTGGAGCTCATACCTGTTGATCTGTGGGAATGCTTTATGTCAGGCCCCCACGATTCGATATTGATTAGCTATCCCAAGGATAGATCATCAATATCTTTTGCCAAGAGATCTTCTTTGAAAAAGCAGAAGAAAAATACTGATCAAATACTAAGGTTTATATAAGGCCTGATAACTACAAAGTGCTGATATCTTGTGCACCATCTTAGAATTACATGAAGTGTATAGAGTGCTACCTGTGGTGATGACATGATTATCCTTTATCCATATTATGTTCTCCATTAGATGGCCTTAACCCCTTCACCCCCAGCCTGTTTTCACCTTCCTGACCAGGCCAATTTTTTCAATTCTGACCAGTGTCACTTTATGAGGTCATAACTCTGAAACGCTTCAACATATCTCAGTGACTCAGGCTGTTTTTTGCAACATGTTTATATTCATGGTAAATTTAGGTCAAAATAATTTGCGTTTAATTTTGAAAATGTGACAATAAAAATTTGTAAATTTCAATCTTTAATTTTTTATGCCCTTATACCCCATAGCTATACCACACAAAATGGATAATAAATAACATTTACCACACGTCGACTTTAAATATTTTTTTGTTGTTAGGAAGTTAGGAGGGGTAAAAGTTTATAAGCAATTTCTAACTTCTCCAACAAAATTTACAAAGCCAATTTTGTTAGGGACAACATCTCTATTACAGTGGCTTTGAGGGGGCTATATGATGGAAAATACCCAAAAGTAACACATTTTAAAAACTACACCCCTAAAAGTGCTCAAAACTACATTCTAGAAGTTGATTAACCCTTTGGGTGCATCACCAGAATTAAAGCAATGTGTAAAGAAAAAATTTAAATGTTACTTTTTCCCACCAAAATATTGATTTAGCCCCAAATTTTGCATTTTTAAAAAGGTAACAGGAGAAAATGGACCATACAATTTGTTATGCAGCTTCTGCAGTTTCTCCTAAGTATGCTGATACATGGCAGGGCTTGGAAGGGAAGGAGCACCCTTCAACTTTTGGATCACAAAATTGGTCGGAATTGATAGCGGATGCCATGTTGCATTTGCAGAGCCACTGTTGTGCCAGAACAGTGGAAACCTACCAGAAGTGACCCCATTTTGGAAATTACATCCTTCAAAAGAACCTATCTAGAGGTGTGGTGAATTCCTGGAACGTGCAGGTGATTCACAAAATTAAAAAAAATGTTGAGCTGTAAAAATACAAAAATCACATTATTCCCACAAAAAATGTTGCTTTAGCCACAAATGTTTCATTTTCACAAGGGTAACAGGAGAAAATGGACGGTACAATTTGTTGGGCAATTTCTCCTGAGTGCACCGATATCTCATATGTGGTAGAAAACTACTATTTGGACGCACGGCTTGGAAGAGAAAGAGCATCATGTCATGATTGCAGAGTCTCCAATGTGCCTAAACACTGGAAACTCCCAACAAGTGACCCCATTTTGGATGCTAAACCCTTAAGAAACTTATCAAGAGGTGTGCTGAGCACCTTAAACCCGCAGGTGCTATACAGCATTTTATAATGTTGATCCATTAAAATTAAAAAATCAATTTTTCCTGCAAAAATGTTGCTTTGGCCCCCGATTTTTCTTTTTTGCAAGGGTAACATTAGAACATATGGTGTGCGAGTCCACCGATACCCTATACATGGTGGGAAACTACTGTTTGGATATATGGCAGGGCTCAGAAGGAACGCTAAATGAATTCTGGAGTACAGTTTCTGCTGGACTAAATTGCAGATGCCATGTCACATTTGAACTACCCCTGACATGCCAAAACAGCAGAAACTCCCACAAGTGACCCCATTTTGAAAACTACACTCCTTTATCCTGAGTCAATGGAAATTTACAATTTTTTTTCCACTAAAATGTTGCTTTAGCCCCAGATTTTAAATTTTCGAAAGGGATAATAGTAGAAGATGATTGATACCAGTTGTTATGTAATTTCTCCTGAGTACACCAATATCTCATATGTGGTCAAAAACTATTTTTGAGGCACAGTGGAAAAGTTCAGAAGGGAAGAAGCACCATATAAGAGTTTAGATTTTGCTGGAATGGTTTGAAGGTGCCATATCACACTATTAAAGATCCTGAGGTGCCAAGACAGCAGTACCCCCATAAGTGACCCTATTTTACAATCTACACCTCTCAATGAAGTCATCTAGGAGTACAGTGAGCACATTGACACCACATGTGCCTCACAGAACTTTATACCATTGGTCGGTGAAGAAAGAATAATTAAGTTTTTACCACTAACATGTTGTTTTAGCCTCAAGTTTTTCATTTGTATAAGGGCTAAAAGAAAAAAATGTACCACACAGTTTGTTGGGCAATTTCTCTTGAGTCTGCCAATACCCTACATGTCACAGAATAATTACATTTTTACCACCAAAATTTTGTTTTAGCCACAAATTTTAAATTATCACATGCAGAAAATAGGAAAACCGGCAAAACAATTTGTCACACAACTTCTGCTGAACATAGCAATGCCCCATATGTGGCTGTACAGTACTGTTAAGCCACATGATGTGACTTGGGAGGGAAGGAGCGCTATTTGACTCTCTGAGAACAAATTATCATAGAATAGTTTGCGGACTCCATATACGGAGCCCCTGTAACGGACTGGATGATGGAACCACTGTGCCATGATCTGAGGAGAGCCTGGAGGAGCGTGGCTAGGTGGCTCACCGAGTCCAACCTCGGGTGCATGACGGCTGACGATACCGCAATTCAAGGAGGGACAAGGAAGGCAGAACCAGGTGCCACTCCAGGACTGACCTCAGGTAGATGGCAGGCTGACTCCCAAGGGACAAGAGGATGGCACGGCTGGTATAATGACTGGCATGACACACAGGCAGACAGGTACAGGCAGGCAAGACTGGCATCTTGGCAGACAGGTACAGGTGGGCATGGCTGAAAGACAGGAAGGCGGGCACAGCTGGTAGACAGGCAGGCACGGCTGGTAGACAGACAGGTGGGCACGGCTGATAGACAGGTAGGTGCGCACAGCTGGTAGACAGGCAGATGGGCACAGTGGATAGACAGGAAGGCAGGCACTGCTGATAGCCAAGCAGGTACATTGGGATATGAGCATTGGGACATGAGAACTAGCAAGCGTGTTCAGAAACAGACTAACAATGTTGCACAGGCACCTCCCATCAGGTATTGGTGCCCTAAATAATAAGTGTCTCCCAGCCATTAAGAGAGCAGAACAGCGCGTGCGCTCTAAGCACAGTGCCTAGGGATCTGCGAACCGTGCGCAAACCCCAGGTAGCAGCAGCAGGAGGAGAGAGTGCGGGGCGGTGGTGGTGAGTAAATCGGCATCCCTGTCAGGAGAGAGGGGCAACATGCAGGGACGTCTGTGCTACAGTACCTTCCTCTTTTTACCACTGCGAAGGTCAAGTTTTGTGAACACTAGGGAACCTTTAAGATAATCAAAGAGCTCGGAGCTTATTATTATTATTTATTTATATAGCACCACTGATTCCATAGTGCTGTACACGAGAAGGGGTTACATTGAAATTACAGATGTCACTTATAGTAAGCAAACTAACAATTACAGACTGATACAGAGGGGTGACGACCCTTCCCTTGTGGGCTTACATTCTACAGGATGGTGGGGATGGAGACAATAAGTTGAGGGTTGTAGGAGTTGGTGAGGCGGTAGCTTCAGTAGTGGTGAGGAGGCAGCGGGGTCAGTGCAGGCTGTAGGCTTTCCTGAAAAGGTGGGTTTTCAGGTTCCATCTGAAGGATCTGAATATGGTTCATAGTCGAATGTGTTGGGGCAAAGAATTCCAGAGGATAGGGGTTGGACAGGAAGTTAGACAGAACGCAGCCTGGGAGAGCTCCAGGGAGGACCTGTCAGAACTGGGAATCTGGCAGGTACCTAGCCGAAAGGACAGATTGTTACGGAACCGCGCCTGCACTACCTTGCGGCGGTATCTAAAGAAAGGACACGAAGCGAAGGATATTGTGGACAGTGAGAAAAGAGATCAAGTAAAAAGGAAAGCCAGTAGGAGTCGTTCCCCGAGATCGGCAACATCCTACTGAGGCGCGTAGCCGGTGGCCGGAGCACCGAGGAAGTAACAGTCTTCACGCATTACTTCAAACAGCGGCAGGACAGTTAATTACAGGTTGGCTGTCTACCTTACATCACCTAAGAAGGACATAGGAGGCAATCGTGGGAGAGGGGCGTCTCTAGGGTCCCAGAATAACTCCAGGCCTACCTGTCATAAAGGTGCGTCCTAGCCATAACAAACCTGGGGGACGGAGAGAGAAAGATCTAGAAAGAACGAGAACAGAAGTTGTGAGGACTATCCCGAATGCCCAGCAGGGAAGAACTACAACACACAGGTGCTAGTGGTAGGCACTGATTTCCACCTGCAAAGGGAACTCTGGATGTGCCTTTGGACCGGCCGGTCTCAGACAGCCTTGTCAGCAGTGCTCTGGATTGAGGATCCTGAAACCTTCAGTAAAAGGTAAAGAGACTGCAACCCTGTGTCCTCGTTATTCCTCGCACCTTGCACCATGCACCATCACCTTTCATTGGACGTCCCTTAGCAGGGTCACGGACCAGGTCCAGCCACCGTGACAACCCCAGAACTGAGCCAGAGAGGACCGGTACCGAGTAACCCGCGGCCCTGCGTTTGGGGGCGCTCCAATTTGGCGTCACGAACAGGATCTACTTAAGCCTGAAGAATCAGGTCATGTGTGCCTTGGAACTGTGATTGAACTGTGACTTATTGCAAAGACTGTGTATTGCTATTTGCCGCCAAAAATCCGCCATTGCTGCGCCGTGTGGAGCGCGAGGGGAGGAGCCATAGCTTTGTGGGTGGAGCTGGCTGGAAAAGAGCGCGGAGCGGAAGACGCGGTAAGGCGCCGATCCCGGAAGGAGAACCCCGACCACGACAGGTTAGCAAGGGGGAAAGAACGGTCATGTCGGATCCCGGAGGAGCGGAGGTGGCGGCCACAGCTGCAGACTCGGGAGCACTTCCAGATTCCGAGGTAGACGCAGCCACGGGTCTGATCTCACCGCCGGATGCTGCGGGGCTTGCCGCTCCCATCAACCAGCCGCATACTGCCGCCGCTACAACAGCCATAATGCCCTTCTCTATGCCATACCTACCAGGGGCCGCCTGGCTCCCGCGATACTTCGGAGAAGCCCATACGTTAACTGACTTTAAAGAGGGGATTTGTAGCTTGCTCGAGTTTTATCCCTTGACGGAGCCTCAGAAAGTTCCTGTGATAAAAGGCCAACTCTTTGGAGCGGCATTGAGGGAAGTGAAGTCCTGGCCCGCTGCAGACAAGAAAACTGCGCAACAGGTATTTGCCAAGCTTAAAACCACCTTTGACACCCGCACCGCTACGGAAATTAAACGGACGTTCTATGGGTGCAAGCAGAGGCCGCAGGATAGCTTACGGGACTATGCCCTTAATCTTCAGGAGGTGCTGCGGGCCATCAAGCAAAGTGACCCAAACAGCATACAAGATGAAGATAAACTCCTGAAGGAGCGGTTCATCGAGGGGCTCCTGTGCAGTAACCAAAGGGCCCAGCTACATTTCCTGGCCATGCAGAATCCAGACCTGACTTTTGCGCAATTCAAAGATAAAGCTATCCAGGCACTACCAGAGCGACAGCCCAGCCGCGCCACACTTCCCAGGCGTCAAGCCCTCACGTACCACCAGGAGGTGGCGCCGGACGCACCCATCTCCGCCGAGGCCGATGCCCAGATCCTGGAAGACGATTCCCCTGCAGGACTGCTCCTCCAAGTACAGGAACTGACCAGGAGTGTTGCTGCCCTAGCCCGGACCGTCCAGTCCCTACAGGAGGCCCCCAAGGAGAAGATCCAGCTGGCTTCCAAACCGGAAGATGTCCCCTGGCAGCGACCAAGGAGAGTTCCATCGACCAGAGGCAGAGACGACGATCGTTTTCACCGGGATGGATGACCTATCTGCCACCGCTGCCACCAGGTGAGCCATCTTGCAAACGAGCAACCCCTGGGGCCAAGGGCCGACCCCCAGGAGTAGAACGCCCAGGCCCGCAAAATTGGAGAGCCAAATACATCGGGGGCATCCAGTTCTCCCCATCGTGATCGACGGTATCCCCATGAACGCTTTGCTGGACACTGGTTCTCAGGTGACAACTATGCCCTACATTCTTTATAGACGTTATTGGGAGGACACTGACATTACCCGTGCCCCCGATGATGATTTCACCATAATAGCTAGTAAAAGGGATTCAACATCACATCCCCACAAGAGATCACCCACCCGTAAAAGAAAGATACCGTCCTGTACCCCCAGCTCATTATCAGTGTGCCAAGGACATGTTGCGAGAGATGAAGGAGGCTGGGGTAGTGAGAGATAGCTGTAGCCCCTGGGCAGCTCCGTTAGTCCTCGTTAGGAAGAAAGATGGCACCATGAGGATGTGTGTGGATTATAGGCAATTAAACCGCATTACACATAAGGATGCATACCCCCTGCCTAGGATAGAGGAGTCCTTGGCTGCGTTAAAGTCTGCTAATTGCTTCTCTACCTTAGATCTCACCAGTGGGTACTGGCAGGTTCCCGTGGCAGAGGTGTACAAGGAAAAGACAGCCTTCACGACGCCGATGGGTCTCTGCGAGTTCAACTACATGCCCTTCGGATTGTGTAATGCCCCGAGGACGTTCCAGAGGATGATGGAGTGCTGTTTGGGACACAAGAACTTTGAGACCGTGCTGCTGTATCTGGACGATGTCATTGTCTTCTCTAAGACCTATGAAGACCATTTGAAGCACCTGGCCGAGGAGCGCTGTCCAACTTTGGCTTAAAGGTGAAACCGTCCAAATGCCATCTGCTCAAACCCAAAGTACAGTACCTGGGCCATGTGGTGAGTGCCGAAGGAGTGGCCCCTGACCCCAACAAGGTCACGGTGATCAAGGACTGGCTACAGCCCAGTAACCTTCATGAAGTCCGGCAGTTCCTCGGGTTGGTGTGCTACTACCGGAGGTTTATCAAGGACTTCACCAAGAGGCCGCGCCGTTGCAAGACCTGTTGGTGGGCCAGCCCAAGAAACCCAAGGGTAAGAATACCCCATTGGATTGGAACGACGGACTGGAAGGATCGTTCACTTGCTTAAAATTGGCACTGACGGGAGAAGTACTAGCCTACCCTGAATACGACCAACCGTTTGTATTGTATACAGACGCCAGCAACGTGGGGCTGGGAGCTGTGCTGTCCCAGGTCCAGAAGGGCAAGGAACGAGTAATCGCTTATGCCAGCAGGAAGCTTCGCCCCACTGAAAGGAACCCGGACAACTACAGTTCCTTTAAGCTGGAGTTCCTCGCCATCATTTGGGCCGTGACGGAGAGGTTCAAGCACTATCTGGCCTCAGCAAAATTCACCGTCTTCACGGATAATAATCCACCTACGCACTTGGACACAGCGAAACTCGGCACCTTGGAGCAGCGGTGGATGGCCCGGTTGTCCAATTACGACTTCACCATCAAGTACCGGGCGGGGCACAAGAATGCGAATGCCGATGCCTTATCCCGAATGCCTCACCTACCCGAAACGGAGGAAGATCCAGAAGCATTTGAAGAAGTGGAGCTGCCCGCTTTCCATCGTCCCAAGGCAACTCAGTGTTCCCATCAGGTGGAAAACAGGCGCAGAAACAAACAGGGCGCCCCGTTGAATCCCCTGCCCCACCACGGGTGGACAGAGAACCAGGATGGTGACCCTGCGGTCCGTCGGGTGAAAGAGCTCCTGATGCAGGCAGGTTTGCATCCCAGCCCGGATGATCCACCGGAGGCATTACAGTTGTGGAAGGAGAGGGGCAAACTGTTTATTCACGATGGCAAGCTGTGCCAAAGGAGCATCGACCCCCGCACTCATGAATTGGTGTGGCAGATTGTGGTCCCCAGACAAGATGTGTCAACGGTCCTGGGAGCGTACCACGATGGGGCAGGACACTTCGGATGGAAGAAGCTAGAGAGGCTACTCCGTGGGAGCTTCTACTGGATCGGCATGAAGAAAGCCATCGAGAAGTGGTGTTGAGAGTGTGGCCCCTGTAGCCTACGCCGGAAGGATCGTGACAGCCAACGGGCTCCCTTGCAGCCCATCATCACCAAACAGCCGCTCGAGTTGGTCGCGCTGGATCAAGTAAAGCTAACACCTAGCCGGTCAGGTTATATCTACGCTCTCACCATTGTGGACCACTACTCCAGATTCCTGGTAGTCGTACCAGTCAAAGATCTGACGGCTAAGACGGCTGCCAAAACCTTCCAGCAGTACTTCTGTCGATCCCATGGGTACCCAGAGAAGGTGTTGACAGATCAGGGGCCAGCATTTGAAGCGGAGGTGTTCCAGGAGTTCTGCAATTTGTACGGGTGTAAGAAGATCAGAACCATGCCGTACCATCCACAGACCAACGGGATGTGTGAGAAGATGAACCAAGTGGTGATCGACTTACTGAAGACCTTACCTGTAGAGGAGCGGAACTTGTGGCCTACAAAGTTACCAGACTTGGTAGATATGTACAACTACATCCCGGTGAATTCCACCAACTGCACCCCAGCGTACCTGATGCGAGGAAGGTCTAGCAAGTTACCCGTCGATCTGGACATGGGGGTCCTGACCCCCGAAGATATATCTCCAGATGCAGATTGGGATACCGAGAGGCAACAGAGGTACCGCAAAGTACAGGAATGTGTAGAAAGGAGTCTCGCTCAAGCCAGACAGAAGCAAGAAAGGGACTATAACCAGTATGCTCCCGCGGCTCCATTGGCACCTGGTGAGCAGGTACTCAAACGAAAGAGGAGACTACACAAGCTTGATGATCAATGGGAAGCGGAACCGTATACCATTCTCTCCTCCGATTTCGACAATACGAAGGTCTGTCTCATCAGTAAAGACGGAGGGGAGACCTCAATGGCCATATCCAGAGACCATCTGAAAATATGCCCTGATAAGCTGAAAGATGGGGAAACAGATCCCAGGACTTCTCCGCCCGTGGAAGAGGAGAAGATGATACACACTGTTCTTGGCGATTTTCCCCAGTCCTGGACTCAAATAAATCAGGCCATTGTGGTACCTGTCTTAACGTTTCATCAACCGAGACCGCCAGAACTAAATGTGGTGCCAGGGCATCTGGACCCGCAAGCCCAGCCGACCCCACCAGAAGATGCGATGCCAACGGTCGAACCAGCGGGCCCTCCCTCTGTCATCGGTAAATCTGCCATGCCCACCTCTAATAGTGGCAGCACTGAGGACTCCAGTGTGCCAATGCTGCCCAGACTCACTAGAAGCGTAATTAGAAGACTAGCGATAGCAAGCGTAGCGGGTCCTGTCAGGCCAGTAGCAACCCCTGCGCTGCGGAGGTCTATGCGTAACACCAAGAATGAGACTCCACTTCGCTACGGACCTTGGAGATATTAACGATAGTTGCTATTTGGTTGAAAATGCTTGTGTAAATATCTGTGTTATAGGTTTAAAAATGGACAATGGTGTGATGGACAGTGAATCACTCCAAAACATTCACAGGGGCCCCTTTGTT
Source organism: Ranitomeya imitator (assembly GCF_032444005.1). NCBI lineage: Eukaryota > Metazoa > Chordata > Amphibia > Anura > Dendrobatidae > Ranitomeya > Ranitomeya imitator. Next base: position 565,030,879 of record NC_091283.1, on the reverse strand, counting down.
TACCCGGGTTCCCTGCTGTTCTATGGTTGCACCTACTGAACTGGGAGTCATGGACTGTGCATGACCAATCTTTTGCAAGGTTCAAGCGTTCTTACCTTCTATAACGGAAAGCACTGTTATACTTATTTGTTCATAGTATATAAGAATTTTGTGTGTTTTCTATTAACATGTATTGTTATTCTTCTTTTCCCAGTCCGGGAGTACTGGATTTAACCGGGGGGGAGTGCAGCACCCCAGAGACCTGGTCGTTGCAGTAATGTCGATCTGCAGCTAAGGAGGGTGATGGTTTGTCTGATTGCACTAAAGGAGTTCATCTGACCAGGTATCACAGCACACTTTTCACTTCACAGTCCGGCTACTAGGGGGAGCAAAAGGCACTATTTATTAGGTCACTCCTCACACTGGTAAAACTAGGGGTTGGACAGGAAGTTAGACAGAACGCAGCCTGGGAGAGCTCCAGGGAGGACCTGTCAGAACTGGGAATCTGGCAGGTACCTAGCCGAAAGGACAGATTGTTACGGAACCGCGCCTGCACTACCTTGCGGCGGTATCTAAAGAAAGGACACGAAGCGAAGGATATTGTGGACAGTGAGAAAAGAGATCAAGTAAAAAGGAGAGCCAGTAGGAGTCGTGCCCCGAGATTGGCAACATCCTACTGAGGCGCGTAGCCGGTGGCCGGAGCACTGAGGAAGTAACAGTCTCCACGCATTACTTCAAACAGTGGCATGACAGTTAATTACAGGTTGGCTGTCTACCTTACATCACCTAAGAAGGACATAGGAGGCAATCGTGGGAGAGGGGCGTCTCTAGGGTCCCAGAATAACTCCAGGCCTACCTGTCATAAAGGTGCGTCCTAGCCATAACAAACCTGGGGGACGGAGAGAGAAAGATCTAGAAAGAACGAGAACAGAAGTTGTGAGGACTATCCCGAATGCCCAGCAGGGAAGAACTACAACACACAGGCGCTAGTGGTAGGCACTGATTTCCACCTGCAAAGGGAACTCTGGATGTGCCTTCGGACCGGCCGGTCTCAGACAGCCCTGTCAGCAGTGGTCTGGATTGAGGATCCTGAAACCTTCAGTAAAAGGTAAAGAGACTGCAACCCTGTGTCCTCGCACCTTGCACCACGCACCATCAGCTTTCGTTGGACGCCCCTTAGCAGGGTCACGGACCGGGTCCAGCCACCGTGACAACCCAGAACTGAGCCAGAGAGGACCGGTACCGAGTAACCCGCGGCCCTGCATCTGGGGGCGCTCCAAGTGAGCAGCGAAGTCATAGCAAAAAGGAGAAGACCATCAGAGGGAGACCAGCTAGAAGCAGGCCTTCTGAAGCGCACTACCGGTAGCCAGAACACCGAGGGAGTAAGGATCTCTATGCCGTTACTTCAGAGACTGGCAGGACAGTTGATTCCACGTTGACTGCCCGACCATATATCCAGGAGGCAGGGTGGCAACTTGTGGGGGCCGTGGGCGTCTCTAGGGTCCCTGTAAAAAGCCTCAGGCCACCAGTCATACGGGTTTGTCCTATCCGTCAGGGGGACAGAGAGAAGAGACTTAACATCTACAATAGTTGTGAGGACCTTACCGAGTTGCTCAGCAGGGAGATACTATAACGCCCAGGCGCTAGAGGAAGGCTATTGAATTCCACCTGGATAAGGGGACTCTGGATTTGCCTTCAGACCGGCTGGTCTCTGCCTACCCTGTGGTCCCTACCCTGGACTGTGGATGCTGAAGTCTTCAGTAAAGGTAAAGAGACTGCACCCTTGTGTCCTTGTTATTCACTGCGCCCGACATCATCCACTCTGGGAAGCGCTGGGGACATACTTCACATGTGGGAAGGTATACCATCTAGCTGCCATAACATCACCTCAGCGGACCTCTAAGCAGTGTCGGTCACCCTGACCGAATACCACAGGTGGCGTCACGAACATTATCCCTTTAAAGACCTTTCCCCCACAATTTACAGCGGACGTTTTCCTAGGGCCACGGACCGGGTCAGCCACTGTGACATCCCCACTGAGTACAGAAGAAGAGGGCCCGGATCCGAGTACCCCACAACCCTGGCGGGGTGCTGCAAACTTTCTGGCATCACGAACAGGATCTACTTAAGCCTGAAAATCGGGTCATGTGCGCCTAAGAACTGTGCCAGAATCGTATTTGAACTGTTTGTGCTTAAAGACTGTGTATTGCCATTTACCGCCAACATTCCCGCCAATACCGCCGCTATTGTCGCGCCACGAGGAGTGCAGGAGAAGAAGAAGGGTGGGCCAACATGGGAGGAGACTCCCAAAGCAGCGCCAAAAGTGACGACCGCCCCCTCCGACTACGGCTGCAGGATGATGGCGAGCTCAGGAATCCAGGAGCTCAAACCCCAGAAAATGGAGGAGCAGCGTGTGTGTGCGATCGAAGGTCCCGGAGCAGAGATGGCTACCGGTGGAGACCTGGAAGAGGGCGACCCGATCCACCACAGCCTCAAGTCGTCAGAGGAGGAGTACTCGGGCATGCCGCTGCTAGAGGAAATCGACTTTGTGCAGCTATGGGCAGAATAGCTGCGTCGACTGTCGTGGCACAACAGCTTTACGGCACCGAGGGTGGTGAGACCTACCCTATACTGGGAGAATGCCCAGGTGGAGCCGACGTCCAGGCAGTCATCGATTCCAACATCCCAGACAGCAGAGCGGATCGGCGCCGAGGGGACCATATCCAGTGCAGGTATGAAGAACGCTGGCACCCCAGAGACCAGGCTGACTCCAGTGGTCGCTCACCGCCCCGCATCTGATCTGACCCCTGTGCTTCCGGTGTGATGGGGGGTGGTGGTAGTCTCTCTCCACCCGACTGGAAAGGGCTATATACAGGAGATAGAGCCACCAGTCGGGGCCTCCGCCACCGACCAAGAAAGACCAACTCCTGCAGAGACAGACTATATTGGCTATGAGGCGCAGAAGGGGGACATAGTCACGTACACCCGCTATTGGACAGATGACGGTTGGCATGCACGGGAAGTAAGGAAAGGAGCCCCCTTAATGGTGTCACCCAGTGTCTGGCAGGCTGATCTGACCACCCCTGCAGCCACGCAGGATGTGGCAGCACAAGCTGATGCAGTGACTAATCTGCGCACTCAGACAGCAATTGCAGCCCCTGACTGGACTGTGCCTGAGCAACTAGCCCATGGGGTCGACATAGACGAGGACATATACACGGATTGTCCAAGGCCAAAGGTTACCAGATATCGTACCGGGCCCTGGATGCAGCTACTTCAATAAAACTCGAAAACCTGAAAACTATATATAGTTCCTAAAAACTTTTCCTTGTTTTTGCTGCTTTAAAACCCGTATAGAGTTATTCCTTAAACGGGTCCCCTGTTTAAAGGGATCCTATGTTTCGGTTGCACCTGTTTTTGCACAAAGTTTATCACGATTTTAAAAAGAACTGCGGAATCATGAACTGTGCATGATCACAAACTGTCCACTGTATATAGTTTGCACCTTCTTAAAGGTAACATAGTAACATAGTAACATAGTTAGTAAGGCCGAAAAAAGACATTTGTCCATCCAGTTCAGCCTATATTCCATCATAATAAATCCCCAGATCTACGTCCTTCTACAGAACCTAATAATTGTATGATACAATATTGTTCTGCTCCAGGAAGACATCCAGGCCTCTCTTGAACCCCTCGACTGAGTTCGCCATCACCACCTCCTCAGGCAAGCAATTCCAGATTCTCACTGCCCTAACAGTAAAGAATCCTCTTCTGTGTTGGTGGAAAAACCTTCTCTCCTCCAGACGCAAAGAATGCCCCCTTGTGCCCGTCACCTTTCCTTGGTATAAACAGATCCTCAGCGAGATATTTGTATTGTCCCCTTATATACTTATACATGGTTATTAGATCGCCCCTCAGTCGTCTTTTTTCTAGACTAAATAATCCTAATTTCGCTAATCTATCTGGGTATTGTAGTTCTCCCATCCCCTTTATTAATTTTGTTGCCCTCCTTTGTACTCTCTCTAGTTCCATTATATCCTTCCTGAGCACCGGTGCCCAAAACTGGTTTTACAAGAAGAGCTTTTGCGAAGAGACTGTTCCTGAAGACATCGTGAAAGTTTTTATTGTTTTAAAGTTAATAAGTGACTTGTGTATTGATACTTAGCACTACCTCGGAGAAAGACTTGAGTTCCTTCTTAAAGGGAATGTACATCTGTTGCACTTTGCTAAAAAAGTTAATGTATTATAGGGTAATATAGTGAATAAAGTTAGAAATTTAAGTCAGAATAGTAATAATGTTTACATAGCAGATAGCATGTAGTTAGAAGGTTAGATAGTGATAGAATGTTTGATAATGTTGAGAATAAAATGTTAAGGTGATGTACTTTAAATAAAATGATAGGTTTTAGGAAGGAAAATGCAGTAGGCCCGTGGCGGTAGACAGATAGTCCTGCATGTGCAGAAGAGAAATAAGGAAACTGTTGATTAGCACCTTAAGGGTTAATGATAGTATACCCTTAGTGGGCACTTGCACTTAGTAGATAGAATACCTGTATGGGTAATTATGTTTCATAGTTAGATAGTAATTGTTTTCTATTTGCCTTTAAAATTTGTGCGCACAATGTAAATATGTTATTGTTTGCAACGTTCAAGTGTTCTCACCTCCTATAAAGGGAAGCTTAGTATATATTAACTTGTTTATCAGCATTTCAAAAATTTTGCATGTCTTTTGCTGATGTATTGTTGTTTTCTTTTTCACAGTCTGGGAGTACTGGATTTAATGGGGGGGGAAGGAGGGGTGCAGTGCTCGAGTCCTGGTCGTTGCAGTAATGTTGTTCTTCCACCGGGGGAGTGATGTTACGTCTGAAAGCAATGAAGGAAATCTTCTGTCCAGGTATCACAACCACAAAACACACTTCACACTCCAGTCCGCCTGGGGGAGCCATGCTTCTATCTATTAGGAAACTCCTCACACTTAGGTAAAATTGGTGGGTTGGTTAGGAAGTGAGGGAGAAGCTGACTGGACGGAGTAGGAGATAGTCAGTGAGTCCCGACCGAGTTTGGCAGAGGCTGGTTGGAGTGGGTTCCAGCCAGCTCCAGACTGTGGCCTGTGGAAGACGAAGGTACACGGAGCTGCGCCTGCATCCCATGCGGCAGCATCCTAAGAAAGGACACAAAAGGAATTGTGTTGCAGTGAGTGAGCAACAAAGTCATAGCAAAAAGGAGAGGACCATCAGAGGGAGACCAGCTAGAAGCAGGCTGCCTCCTTCTGAAGTGCACTACCGGTAGCCAGAACACCGAGGGAGTAAGGATCTCTATGCCGTTACTTCAGAGACTGGCAGGACAGTTTATTCAACGTTGACTGCCCGACCATGTACCCAGGAGGCAGGGTGGCAACTTGTGGGGGCCGGGGCGTCTCTAGGGTCCCTGTAAAAAGCCTCAGGCTACCAGTCATACAGGTTTGTCCTATCCATCAGGGGGACAGAGAGAAGAGACTTAACATCTACAATAGTTGTGAGGACCTTACCGAGTTGCTCAGCAGGGAGGTACTACAATGCCCAGGCGCTAGAGGAAGGCTATTGAATTCCACCTGGATAAAGGGACTCTGGATTTGCCTTCAGACCGGCTGGACTCTGCCTACCCTGTGGTCCCTACCCTGGACTGTGGATGCTGAAGCCTTCAGTAAAGGCAAAGAGACTGCACCTTTGTGTCCTTGTTATTCACTGCGCCCGACATCATCCACCATCCACCATCTACACTCTGGGAAGCGCTGGGGACATACTTCACCTGTGGGAAGGTATACCATCTAGCTGGCATAACATCACCCCAGCGGACCCCTAAGCAGTGTCGGGCACCCTGACCGAATACCACAGGTGGCGTCACAAACATCCCTTTAAAGACCTTTCCCCCACAGTTTACAGCGGACGTTCCCCTAGGGCCACGGACTGGGTCAGCCACTGTGACATCCCCACTGAGTACAGAAGAAGAGGCCCCGGATCCGAGTACCCCACAGCCCTGGCGGGGCGCTGCACTTGCTCACAGAACAAGAAGAAACTAAAGGGCCGGTGGTGGTAAAAACACAGCTGCTGGCCAAGGGACTGCGATCCCCTTGAATCTGCCCAGGGCTGGATAAAAGGTCATCGCAGGCCATAAATGGCTTGCCGGCCTGAGTTTCCACACCCCTGACCTAGAGGCAGATGTAGGAAGATGAACCAGAATAGTAGTCTCTCTTGCGTGTCCGGGCCGGAACTGTCGGTACTGTCACCATTTTTGCCAGGGGAAGCACTTTCTCACCGGGATAGACCTTTGCACCTGACTGCTGGGGGCGGGTGTGGTATAAAGGGAACCGCGCGCGTGGAAACAGGGCTTTTGGCGGGGACCCAGTTTGTGCAACAGGAGAAGGTTGACTCCCTCTCCGCAGAGCGACGCCAACTTACAGGCTGGCTTTGCAGGATTCCATCCCCCGCGCATACAGACAGTTGCAATTACTTTATTGATATACAGTATATATTGTGGGCCTGTATGTTTACACCCCCTTACTCCATGCGTGGAGTATTTACTGTTGAGACATATTCCTATATAAAGAATCTGTTAACTCTTGCTCTGCCTCCTGCTCATCACTGCATCCCGCGTTCCTGCTAGTCCCTTAGGCTTCTTTCACACTTCCGTTTTTACAATCTGCACAAGATCCGTCAAAATGTTGAAATGGCGGATCCTGTGCAGATTGTAAAAAATGGGTGCACTGGGCCCGTTTTTCTGACGGACCCTTCGAGGCTATGTGCCCCTGTTGTGAAAGCATCTTCACAGCGGTTTTCCGCTGCAAAAACGCATACACAACACAACCCAGGTTAAAAAAAAAATTAAAAATCGCAATATTTTTACCTTCCGGCGTCCCACGCAGCATTACCGATGCTTGCGATGCTCCTGGCAGCTGGTGTTCCCAGTAATGCCTTGCGTGCAATGACCTCTAATGACGTCGCGGTCTCGCGAGACCGCAACGTAATCGGGTCATTTCTCAATGCATTACTGGGAACGCTAGCTGCCGGGAGCATCACAATCATCGGTAGCGCTGCGCGGGACGCCGGAAGTTAAGAATATTGTGATTATTTATTTATTTATTTTTAACATTATATCTTGTTACTATTGATGCTGCATAGGCAGCATCAATAGTAAAAAGAGAGAGAAAGCGAGCGAGAGAGAATTTCCATGACTGGAAATTCTTCCACGCATGCTCTGTTTCCAAGACGGAACCCATCGCTGGATTCCTGCTTTTGACAATCAGTGACGGATCCTGCGTCCATAGGCTTCCATTATAGCCAACGACGGGCAGCGCAGGATCCGTCGCTGAGCGATTTTCCGACGTGCAGAAAAAAACGTTCCTCTGAACGTTTTCTCCACCTGACAGACAGCAATTTTCCTACGGATCCAGTGCACGACGGATGAAACGGATGGCCATCCGTCACAATCCTTCAGTAATACAAGTCAATGGGAAAAAACAGGATCCAGCAGAAAAATTTGCTGGATCCTGTTTTTTCAAAAATCGACAGATTTCGACGGGAGCTCAAAGACAGAAGTGTGAAAGAGGCCTTACACAGGCATTCTGCTGCAAGTTCTCCTAAAATAACATAACACCAGCTGTTATTTCCTAGTAATCTAAAAATCATTATTCACTTAAAAAAGATTTTCTGACTGAATATAGAACTTACAGAACAAAAGATCAGTCCAGGAGGAGGAAGAAGCATATTTCTCTGATAAGATCTATGACAAATTGTCTTATTTTCATGATCATTACTGATTTATGTAAAAAAGAAATATTAAAATGACAGATACTCTAAGTGTTATATTCTCTAGGAAAACAGGATACATTATGCGACCAAGTGTGACTATAATTTTGTTTCTGTGAGGACCACACATGGATGACATGTCCCTTTTATTGTGTTATAAGAGTAAGCACCAACGTCACTTTCAGATGCTCGGCTTCTGTGGAGCACAGACCATTTATCACATTCTCCCAGTGAAAAAAATCTTTAACTCATTCATAGAGCTTTCAAATACACATTTAACTGCCTCGAAGGCCTGAAGACATTACATGGGTGATAGGAAGCCAAGACAGACCCTGACATATAGAGATGGGTTATATGACGGTGCATCCTACCGGAGGGGAAAATCAGTAATCTACAGATAATGTCAAGACATATGACATCTACATCTTCTGCTGGGCCATGTTAAAACGTTAGAGCTTCCTTCCCACTGAGGAAGTCTGTACTGGATTAACCAGGATAAAAAAAAAACCACACACACATATAAGATGGCAGAATGGAAGCTTAAAATATCACAGATGGACACAAGACATAGAGAAGACATTGACATGGTAATTAGATACACCTCACAATAAATGTGCAGCAGGTAGGCCATTCAGCGCCGGCTCTACGGTGATGTAATGTACTGTAGAATGTACTGACTAGATGATCCCCACAGCAAATATTTTAGGAAAATGTTAGTAACGTTATATTCTTACTGTTGTTGTGGTAGATGTACAGTGGATGGCGGTTCAGTCTCCATTACTGCCTTTATAGAGGTGTCCAAAACAAAAACTTCAATCTGATGTCAGGAGGGGATGGTAATAAGCCCATTTTCTTGAACTAACTTTGTGACCATTTTGAGATTGTGATCCAAATCTTATACATATATTGGCATTTGTTTGTCTGCAGGCTACTTAAGTGTGCCCCTGAAGCCTCATTCACAGAAACGTACTAGAAACTTTCTAATATGTATTAGATCGGATGATAAGGAGTGAGTTAGCGAGCTACCGACTCTCGTTTACTAGTGGATTGTTAAGGGGAATCTGTCAATAGGTGTTTGCTACCTCATCTGAGAACAGCCTGATGTAGACAAAGAGACCCTGAATCCACTTATGTATCACTTAACTTACTGGGTGCAGCCGTTCTGACTACTGAGGAGCAAATATGCTCTGATAACGTGTTATCTGACCATGCTCGGTTGCTAACAGAGTATCTTCGGCATGCTCAGAGAATATGTTTGAGTCCCCACGCCTGCATGTTTCACAGCTGTTAGACAGCAGCAACAGATGGAGGAATTGCCTAACAAACAGGCAATCCCCTGAATGTGCTGCGGCTATCTGACAGCCGAGAATCATGCAGCCACGGGGACTAGGACATATTATTCAAGGATGCCCAAGATACTTGGATAACACCCAAGCATGCTCGGATAGCATGTTATCAGAGCACATTCGCTCATCACTATCATCACTAGTGTTGACACAATCAGACATCTTAACCCCTTAACACCCGCCGATAGGCCTTTTAACGGCAACAGTTAAGGGTACTTATTCCTCAATGCCGCTTTTTAACAGCGCTGAGAAATAAAGGTATAGCGCCCACCAGTGTTGGAAAATCTCTGGGGTCTCAGCTACCGGGGGTAGCTGAGACCCTGGAGAACATAATTTGGGTAGGTGTTTACCATCCCCAGTGTTGTTATCGCCCTTGTTCACTGAATAACGGCGACCACAAGAAAAAAAAGTCAGGTTTTCCATTTATTTCTCATCTGATAAGATCTAGCATACCAGAGGAGAAATTGAGTCCCCCGAGCCCCCCAGTACCTCTGGTGTCCCAGGACCCTCTGGCTCTGTCCCCCGGGCCTCTGCATCTTCATCCAGGAAGAAAATGGCGGGCCTATGTGCAGTGCGCACGCCGAGATCTGCCAGCTGGCACCCGGCAACAATAGGAGATTTTTCCTATTGGTTCATTTTGATCACTGTGGTAGACCCTATCACAGTGATCAAAATAAAAAAAAAAGGAAATCAAACCCCCTTTATCACCCCCTTAGTTAGGTAAAAATAATAAAATAAAAGAATGTATTTTTCTTTTAATTTTTCCATTAGGGTTAGGGTTGGGGCTAGGGTAAGGTTTGGGGTTAGAGCTAGGGTTAGGGTTGCGTTCGGGTTGGGGCTAGGGTTAGTTTTGGGCTAGGGTTGGGCAGTGTTAGGGTTGGGGCAATGGTTAGGGTTGTGGTTAGGGTTTGGGTTGCGTTGGGGTTAGGGTTGTGTTGGGATTAGGGTTGTGGTGTTGGGGTTAGGGTGCTGTTGGGGTTAGGGTGCTGTTGGGATTTGGGTTGTGGTTAGGGTTGTGGTTAGGGTTATGGTTGTGGTTATGGTTGGGATTACAGTTAAAGTTGGAATTAGGGTTAGGGGTGTGTTGGGGTTAGGGATGTGGTTAGGATTGGGATGTGGTTAGGGGTTGGAGTTAGAATTGGGGGGTTCCACTATTTAGGTACATTAGGGGGTCTCCAATCATGACATGGCGCCCACCATTGAGTCCAGCCAATTTTGCATTCAAAAACTAAAACAGTGCTCCCTCCCTTCTGAGCCCTGCCATGCGCCCAAACAGTAGTTTTTCCCCACGTATGGGGTATCGGTCTACTCAGGAGAAATTGCACAACAAATTCTGTGGTCCATTTTCTCCAGTTACCATTGTGAAAATAAAAACATTTGGGTGTAAATTAAATTTTTTGTGCAAAAAAGTAAAATGTTAATTTATTCCTTTCACATTTCTTTAGTTCTCGTGAAGCACCTGAAGAGTTAATAAACTTCTTGAGTGTGGTTTTGAGCACCTTGAGGGGTGCAGTTTTTAGAATGGTGTCACTTTTGGGTATTTCTGTCATATTGACCACCCAAAGTCACTTCAAATGTGATGTAGTCCCAAAAAATGGTTTTGTAAATTTTGTTGGAAAAATGAGAAATCGCTGATCAACTTTTAACCCTTATAACGTCCTAACAAAAAAAAACATGTTTCCAAAATTGTGCTGATGTAAAGTTTACATATGGGAAATGTTATTTATTAGCTATTTTGTGTGACACGACTCTCTGATTTAAGGGCACAAAATTAAAAGTTTGAAAATTACTAAATTTTCAAAATGTTTGCCAAATTTCCATTTTTTTCATAAATAAACGCAAGTCATATCAATAAATTTTTACCACTAACATGAAGTACAATATGTAATGAAAAAACATTCTCAGAATCAGTGGGATCCGTTGAAGCATTCCAGAGCTATAACCTCAGCAGAACTGAGAAAGCTAACGCCGCCCACACCAAGCTCTGTGTGTACATTGCCTATAGACAGTGAGCTGCTTATCACAGGAGGGGGCGGCGTCGGACTAGCATAAATGCATTGCTATAGTCCAGACAATGATAAAACCTTAAAGGGAACCTGTCACCTGATGATTTCCTTGCGCAGGCGTGTACTACGAAGGACAGAGAATGAACTACAATCCAATATTGCGGCCAGCATGCAGCCAGCGGGTAAGGAAAGGGGAAATCAAACACCCGAAAACTCTGCCCATATGACCGAAAACCGGTCCCGCCAAATTCAGGTGACAGGTTCCCTTTAATTGTAAGTAAACAACGGCACACAGTCTAACATATGACACATTGCTAAAATCTGTGTTTTAACCTCTATCTCATGGTGTCCTCACATTATATAGTAAAATATGCTGACAGATTCCCTTTAAAGAGAAAATTGTTCAATGATGATCTACTGGAGAGCTGAGGCCCATATTTTTTTTGCATGAGGGTCCTATGCTCACTGTCTCCCCCAGTATCAAAGAGCCTTCCTCCTTCTTGGTTAACTTCCAGTCATAGGCCACAGGCAGTTTTTTCCATCTGTATGTTCACCCTTCAGACACTGCTGTTTGTTTTCAGCCCCTCTGAGGTGGCTTCTCCTGAGACAGAGGAAGACCTTACCTAAAGGTACCTTCACACATAACGATATTGTTAACGATATCGTTGCTTTTTGTGACGTAGCAACGATATCGTTAATAAAATCGTTCTGTGTGACAGCGACCAATAATCAGGCCCCTGCTGGGAGATCGTTGGTCGCTGAAGAAAGTCCAGAACTTTATTTCGTCGCTGGATCTCCCGTGGACATCGCTGGATTAGCGTGTGTGACACCGATCCAGCGATGTCTTCACTGGTAACCAGGGTAAACATCGGGTAACTAAGCGCAGGGCCGCGCTTAGTAACCCGATGTTTACCCTGGTTACCTTCCTAAAAGTAAAAAAAAACAAACACTACATACTTACCTACAGCCGTCTGTCCTCCAGCGCTGTGCTCTGCACTCCTCCTGCACTGGCTGTGAGCGTCGGTCAGCCGGAAAGCAGAGCGGTGACGTCACCGCTCTGCTTTCCGGCCGCTGTGCTCACACAGACAGTACAGGAGGGGTGCAGAGCACAGCGCTGGAGGACAGACGGCTGTAGGTAAGTATGTAGTGTTTGTTTTTTTTTACTTTTAGGATGGTAACCAGGGTAAACATCGGGTTACTAAGCGCGGCCCTGCGCTTAGTTACCCGATGTTTACCCTGGTTACCGGCATCGTTGGTCGCTGGAGAGCGGTCTGTGTGACAGCTCTCCAGCGACCAAACAGCGACGCTGCAGCGATCCGGATCGTTGTCGGTATCGCTGCAGCGTCGCTTAATGTGAAGGGGCCTTAAGGAAAGACCATTTAAGGTTGGGCCTACACAATGCAAAGTTCTGCATGCATCAACATAAACAAGAGTAATCATTATACATTATATGTGCTGAAAAAAGAGACATGGACAGCACATCCAAAAAATCATACATTGATCTAATGCTCCTAGGCTAAAATTTACAAACTGAACATGAGGTTCTTAGTTTACCATTCTGATAAAACTACATGAACCCCACTGCCACGTCACAGTGAACCTCTCAGTGGATCCTAACTTTTTATAGCCTTAAAGGAGCGGCGCCATGTACTAACCACCATTGTAACGACAATGCACCAGCAGGGCAGGCGGCCCGGTGCCTCATAGTGCCCATGTTGTAAAACCGAGTCCTCATGACTCGAAACCACACCACCCCACAAGAACAAACCCACAGCAACAATGGCTGCCAGACAGCACCAACACCAAGTAAAAGGAGTTTGAAAAAACTCTCCTTCCACAAGCTCTCAGACTGTGAACTGAGAGCAAAAATAGGCAGAACTCCTTTTGCAGTTTCCTGCTAATTAAAAATGCCTGTGCCAAATCGGAGGCATGCAGGTCAAAGAAAGGGTGCAGACCATTGAATGTACTGAAAAAAGAGACACGGACAACACATCCAAAAATCACATGTTGATCTAATACCACAAGGCAAAAATGTACAAACTAATCATGAGGTTCTTAATTTAACATTCTAATCAGACTGTATGATGCCCACTAACCCCCATCACAACAACAATGCACCAGCAGGGCAGGCGACCCAGTGCCTCACAGCACTGACAGCAAGACAGAGTCCCCATTGTGTGGGGATTCAGGCGGTGTGGCCTGGAGTCATGGGTCTTGCAGCATGGACTGTGAGGCACCAGACCACGTCCCTTGTTGATGCATTGTAGCTGCAAAGGTGGTTGGCGCATGGTGCTGCTTCTTTAAGGCTATAAAAAGGACCCACTGAGAGGTTCACTGTGACTTGGCAGTGGGTTTCATACAATCTGAACAAAATGTTCAATTTGTATATTTTTGCTTAGCAACATTAGCTCGATGTATGATTTTTTGATATGCGATCTATGTCTCTTTTCTCAGCATATTATAAATTATATACAGTATATAATAGAGCTATATATATGTATATATAAAAATATATATAGCATGCAGTATACATCTACTTACAAGTAGTGTTGAGCGATACCTTCCGATATCGGAAAGTATCGGTATCGGATTGGATCGGCCGATATTCAAAAAATATCGGATATCGCCGATACCGATACCCGATCCCAATGCAAGTCAATGGGACCAAAATATCGGAATTAAAATAAACCCTTTCTTGCCTTGTAGGTTCATTCTACATGAAGGAAAACAACTAAGAATAATGCCGGATGTATTTGGGGAGGTGGCGGAGACATTAAAGTCATAGAGGTTTATCCCAATCAAATAGAATAGCATGTTTTTTGTTTTTTTTTAAGACGTTCGGAGTGACAAAGATATTGACTATGTAAATTTTTTTTTTTATTTTGTCAGATATTGATGTTTCACTATTCCACGCCCTTCCCCTTCTTTTTTTTCTTTTTTTTTTCTTTTCCCACACTTTCATCTTCATCATCATCAGCATCTTTGACATCAACTTCTTCTTCACTTTATTCATCTTCTTCTTCATCCTTTACCTTTTTTTTTTTTTTTTTATTACATTCTTCATATTCATTTTATTCAACTATTATTATTCTTCCTATTCTACATATTCTTTTTATTCCACTGTTATTATTCTTCCTATTCTACTTCTTCATCATATTCTCATTTGTGACAGGCATTCCCGTAGTTGTTATCTATAAAAGTTGGAAGATTACACCTTCCGTTCTGCCAGTCACAAAAGTTACATTTGTCCGCGTTCAGTTTGGCCTGCAGCATCAGGCTTTATCCAGGGGCACCACGAGGAGGAACGGACTCACCCCCATACACTGCTTAGTCTTCTTCTGCATATAATTTAGATAATATCTTTTGCTCTGATATTAAGTCTTATGCTTAATGTTCTTCTGCTCTTTGTTCTGCAGCCTCTTGTTCTTCTGCTTCTCGGTCTTCCATGTCGTCGTCTCCAGGGTCGTCTTCTCCAGTGTCGTCATCTCCGCCGTCGTCGTCTAAGCCGTCGTCGTCTCCGCCGTCGTCGTCTCCGCCGTCGTCGTCGTCTCCGCCGTCATCGTCGTCGTCATCGGGGTGGTCTTCCGGGTCGTCGTCGTCGTCATCGGGGTGGTCTTCCGGGTCGTCGACTTTAGGGTCTTCAACTTGGAAATGTAGCAGAAGGTACAAGAAGGCTGAGAAAATGCCAAGAACCAGCTGATGGAACTGGAACTCGGATGGCTACCCGAAGGTTCAAGAGCCTATGGAACTACCGAGGACCAGCTGACGTTACTGGAACCCGGTTACTAAGCAGGAGGTACCCGTGCTAAAAAGCACTACCAAGGACCGCCTGACGTTGGCGGAACTCGGATACCCAGAAGGAGGCACCTAAGCCAAAGGCTCTGCCCGGAACCAGCTGACGGTACTGGAACCAGGATGGGGAGCAGAAGGTACAAGAGCAAAAGACACTGCCGAGAACCAGCTGACGGTACTGGAACCCGGATGGGTAGCCGAAGGTCCAAGAGCCAATGGAACTACCGAGGACCAGCTGACGTTACTGGAACCCGGTTACTAAGCAGGAGGTACCCGTGCCTGAAAGCACTACCAAGGACCACCTGACGTTGGTGGAACTTGGATACCCAGAAGGAGGCACCTAAGCCAAAGGCTCTGCCCGGAACCAGCTGACGGTACTGGAACCAGGATGGGGAGCAGAAGGTACAAGAGCAAAAGACACTGCCGAGAACCAGCTGACGGTGCTGGAACCAGGTGGTGGACCTGAAGGCCCACAGGAGAGGAGAGAACAGCTAGGCCGCGAGGCAGCCGCAGTTACCGAACCCCAACAGTCCTACAGGGGGAGCTGGGCCTACTGGCACTACAGAACCAGCCTTGACTACCAGTTCACGCAGCCCACATAGGATGCTCCTAAACTGGAGGCACCCTGGAGTTGGCTAACCCGACCGCACCACGACGGGGCAAGCATAGGCGTCTCAGTGAGCTTGACACAACCCGGAAACAGCTGACGGTGCTGAAACCAGGCTTGGCACGAGGGAGTACCTGTGTCAAAAACACTGCCGAGAACCAGCTGGCGTTGCTGGAACCCAGATGCGTTGCCCCAGTGTGCAAGAGCCAATGGCACGACCGAGGACCAGCTGGCGGTGCTGGAACACGGTTACTAAGCTGTAGGTGCCCGCGCTTAAAAGCACTACCAAGGACCGCCTGACATTGGCGGAACTCGGATACCCAGAAGGAGGCACCTAAGCCAAAGGCTCGGCCTGGAACCAGCTGACGGTGCTGGAACCAGGAGGTAGACCCGAAGGCCCACAGGAGAGGAGAGAACAGCTAGGCCGCGAGGCAGCCGCAGTTACCGAACCCCAACAGTCCTACAGGGGGAGCTGGGCCTACTGGCACTACAGAACCAGCCTTGACTACCAGTTCACGCAGCCCACATAGGAAGCTCCTAAACTGGAGGCACCCTGGAGTTGGCTAACCCGACCGCACCACGACGGGGCAAGCATAGGCGTCTCAGTGAGCTTGACACAACCCGGAAACAGCCGACGGTGCTGAAACCAGGCTTGGCACGAGGGAGTACCTGTGTCATGAACACTGCCGAGAACCAGCTGGCGGTGCTGGAACCCAGATGCGTTGCCCCAGGGTGCAAGAGCCAATGGCACGACCGAGGACCAGCTGGCGGTGCTGGAACACGGTTACTAAGCTGTAGGTGCCCGCGCTTAAAAGCACTACCAAGGACCGCCTGACGTTGGCGGAACTCGGATACCCAGAAGGAGGCACCTAAGCCAAAGGCTCGGCCTGGAACCAGCTGACGGTGCTGGAACCAGGAGGTGGACCCGAAGGCCCACAGGAGAGGAGAGAACAGCTAGGCCGCGAGGCAGCCGCAGTTACCGAACCCCAACAGTCCTACAGGGGGAGCTGGGCCTACTGGCACTACAGAACCAGCCTTGACTACCAGTTCACGCAGCCCACATAGGAAGCTCCTAAACTGGAGGCACCCTGGAGTTGGCTAACCCGACCGCACCACGACGGGGCAAGCATAGGCGTCTCAGTGAGCTTGACACAACCCGGAAACAGCTGACGGTGCTGAAACCAGGCTTGGCACGAGGGAGTACCTGTGTCAAGAACACTGCCGAGAACCAGCTGGCGGTGCTGGAACCCAGATGCGTTGCCCCAGTGTGCAAGAGCCAATGGCACGACCGAGGACCAGCTGGCGGTGCTGGAACCCGGTTACTAAGCTGTAGGTGCCCGCGCTTAAAAGCACTACCAAGGACCGCCTGACGTTGGCGGAACTCGGATACCCAGGAGGAGGCACCTAAGCCAAAGGCTCAGCCTGGAACCAGCTGACGGTGCTGGAACCAGGAGGTGGACCCGAAGGCCCACAGGAGAGGAGAGAACAGCTAGGCCGCGAGGCAGCCGCAGTTACCGAACCCAACAGTCCTACAGGGGGAGCTGGGCCTACTGGCACTACAGAACCAGCCTTGACTACCAGTTCACGCAGCCCACATAGGAAGCTCCTAAACTGGAGGCACCCTGGAGTTGGCTAACCCGACTGCACCACGACGGGGCAAGCATAGGCGTCTCAGTGAACTTGACACAACCTGGAAACAGCTGACGGTGCTGAAACCAGGCTTGGCACGAGGGAGTACCTGTGACAAGAACACTGCCGAGAACCAGCTGGCGGTGCTGGAACCCAGATGCGTTGCCCCAGTGTGCAAGAGCCAATGGCACGACCGAGGACCAGCTGACGGTGCTGAAACCCGGTTACTAAGCTGTAGGTGCCCGCGCTTAAAAGCACTACCAAGGACCGCCTGACGTTGGCGGAACTCGGATACCCAGGAGGAGGCACCTAAGCCAAAGGCTCGGCCTGGAACCAGCTGACGGTGCTGGAACCAGGAGGTGGACCCGAAGGCCCACAGGAGAGGAGAGAACAGCTAGGCCGCGAGGCAGCCGCAGTTACCGAACCCCAACAGTCCTACAGGGGGAGCTGGGCCTACTGGCACTACAGAACCAGCCTTGACTACCAGTTCACGCAGCCCACATAGGAAGCTCCTAAACTGGAGGCACCCTGGAGTTGGCTAACCCGACCGCAACACGACGGGGCAAGCATAGGCGTCTCAGCGAGTTTGACACAACCCGGAAACAGCTGACGGTGCTGAAACCAGGTTTGGCACGAGGGAGTACCTGTGACAAAAACACTGCCGAGAACCAGCTGGCGGTGCTGGAACCCAGATGCGTTGCCTATTAAAGATTGTCTTCCTAGAGCCCCAACTAGCGGTGCTGGAGCAAAGGATAAGCAGGGGGAGCAGAGTGTAGGCCGAAGCCTGCACTGGAGGCAGCTTTGTGTCAGCGTTGCGTTTGCAGGACACTTTGCCGGCTACACAGTGTGGGAACAGCTGGCGTTGCTGAACCCCACTAACACAATGGCGGGTGTTTTTCTCTGTGCAGCTAGCACTTGCGGGCAAAAACTAGCGATGTTAGAGCCCGTGGTGAAGCAGGAGGAGGAGGAGGAGAGGAGCAGAGTGTAGGCCGAAGCCTAGTTGAACCAATTTCAAAGGAAACCTTTAACCCCCCCTCAGGTGTTACAAAGTACAAGAGACACACCTTGTGCAGTATTAATGCTGCACAAGAGAAAGGTTGCTCTATTAATTTGTCTACTTGCACACGCTGAATGAAAGACGTACACAATTTTGCCCATTCTACAGTCAAACTGTAGTGGATGCGTGACTTGGCTTTTTAAGGAGACGCAGCACAGGTGTCCCAAATAACGCCTTGGTGCTTGGCGCAGCTTCCTGAGCGTTGTTATTTGCTGTACAGGAGTCAGCACTCTTGTGTTATCCCTTGGCAATGCCCTGTTAGAGCTGCCCGTCTTATGACCTCATTTCATGTTGGCCGGTCCGGTTAACGATGGCCATAAATCCCAGACCCACAGTGCCTTTTCCTAAAGTCACACTGCGGTGCTGGGATTCGTGGCCTTGTGCAGTAAATATGTTCGCCGCTCACACATGTCCTTACACCAGCTTCAGACTGGGCGGCCTCAGCTGATCCCTTATCGCATGCCGCGGCCATGAGGCCGCACAGTCAGAAGAAGGCGGAAGGAGGGGAATGAAGACAGGGGAACATATGCACTGCTCGTGCCCATCAATCACACCCTCGCAGTCAAAATATATGAGACAACGAGGGGCGTTGTGTCGGGCAGGGCGGACGCACAGGCACAGCCAGCCAACCAATGATGTCAGAAGACGGGCAGCGCTAACAATGGGGGTGCTGCGTGTCATTAGAAAGGAAAGTCACACCTCAGGGACAGTGGAATGGTCTCTAATGAGACACATTTTGTACGTGTTGAGTTCCACGTGGGCAAGGAGAAAAAAATCAGCCACCTTGTACAAATGCAGCAGTACTGCTGTACAAAGTGGCTGTTATACATAGAAACACCTGGGGGTGGGGGGCAGGCTCCCTTCAATTTCAGTTCATGTGCCTGCGTGGCATTTGCAGGACACGTTGCCGGCTACACAGCAGGGGAACAGCTGGCGGTGCTGAACCCCACTAACACATTGGCTGGTGTTTTTCTCTGTGCAGCTAACACTTCCGGGCAGAAACTGGAGGTGTTTGAGCCCAGGGTCAGCAGGAGGAGGAGAGGAGCAGAGTGTAGGCCGAAGCCTGCACTGGTGGCAGCTTTTCGTCAGTTGTGCCAGCGTGGCTTGTGCTGGACACGATGCCGACTACACAGCAGGGGAACAGCTGGCGGTGCTGAACCCCACTAACACATTGGCTGGTGTTTTTCTCTGTGCAGCTAGCAGTTCCGGGCAAAAACTAGCGGTGTTTGAGCCCAGGGTCAGCAGGAGGAGGAGAGGATCAGAGTGTAGGCCGAAGCCTGCACTGGTGGCAGCTTTTGGTCGGTTGTGCCAGCGTGGCTTGTGCTGGACACGATGCCGGCTACACAGCAGGGGAACAGCTGGCGGTGCTGAACCCCACTAACACATTGGCTGGTGTTTTTCTCTGTGCAGCTAGCACTTCCGGGCAAAACTAGCGGTGTTTGAGCCCAGGGTCAGCAGGAGGAGGAGAGGAGCAGAGTGTAGGCCGAAGCCTGCACTGGTGGCAGCTTTTGGTCGGTTGTGCCAGCGTGGCTTGTGCTGGACACGATGCCGGCTACACAGCAGGGGAACAGCTGGCGGTGCTGAACCCCACTAACACATTGGCTGGTGTTTTTCTCTGTGCAGCTAGCACTTCTGGGCAGAAACTGGAGGTGTTTGAGCCCAGGGTCAGCAGGAGGAGGAGAGGAGCAGAGTGTAGGCCGAAGCCTGCACTGGTGGCAGCTTTTGGTCAGTTGTGCCAGCGTGGCTTGTGCTGGACACGATGCCGACTACACAGCAGGGGAACAGCTGGCGGTGCTGAACCCCACTAACACATTGGCTGGTGTTTTTCTCTGTGCAGCTAGCAGTTCCGGGCAAAAACTAGCGGTGTATAAGCCCAGGGTCAGCAGGAGGAGGAGAGGAGCAGAGTGTAGGCCGAAGCCTGCACTGGTGGCAGCTTTTGGTCGGTTGTGCCAGCGTGGCTTGTGCTGGACACGATGCCGGCTACACAGCAGGGGAACAGCTGGCGGTGCTGAACCCCACTAACACATTGGCTGGTGTTTTTCTCTGTGCAGCTAGCACTTCCGGGCAAAAACTAGCGGTGTTTGAGCCCAGGGTCAGCAGGAGGAGGAGAGGAGCAGAGTGTAGGCCGAAGCCTGCACTGGTGGCAGCTTTTGGTCGGTTGTGCCAGCGTGGCTTGTGCTGGACACGATGCCGGCTACACAGCAGGGGAACAGCTGGCGGTGCTGAACCCCACTAACACATTGGCTGGTGTTTTTCTCTGTGCAGCTAGCACTTCCAGGCTACAACTGGCGGTGTTATAGCCCAGGGTCAGCAGGAGGAGGAGAGGAGCAGAGTGTAGACCGAAGCCTAGTTGAACCAATTTCAAAGGTAACCTTTAACCCCCCCTCAGGTGTTGCAAGGTACAAGAGCCACACCTTAAACTGCATTAATGATGCACAAGTCAAAGGTTGCTCTCTTAATTTTGCTCCTTGCACACGCTGAATAAAACACGTACACTATTTAGCCCATTATACTGTCAAACAGTAGTGGAGGCGTGACTTGTCTTTTTAAGGAGACGCAGCACAGGTGTACAAATTTACACCTAGGTGCTGGGCGCAGATTCCTTACCGTTGTTATTTGCAGTACAGGAAACTGCGCTCTTGTGTTATCCCTTGGCAATACCCTGTTAGTGCAGGCCGTCTCATGACCTCATTTCATGTTGGCCGGTGCGGTTAACGATGGCCATAAATCCCAGACCCACAGTGCCTTTTCCTAAAGTCACACTGCGGTGCTGGGATTCGTGGCCTTGTGCAGTAAATACGTTCGCCGCTCACACATGTCCTTACACCAGCTTCAGACTGGGCGGCCTCAGCTGATCCCTTATCGAATGCCGCGGCCATGAGGCCGCACAGTCAGAAGAAGGCGGAAGGAGGGGAGTGAAGACAGGAGAACATATGCACTGCTCGTGCCCATCAATCACACCCTCGCAGTCAAAATATATGAGACAACGAGGGGCGTTGTGTCGGGCAGGGCGGACGCACAGGCACAGCCAGCCAACCAATGATGTCAGAAGACGGGCAGCGCTAACAATGGGGGTGCTGCGTGTCATTAGAAAGGAAAGTCACACCTCAGGGACAGTGGAATGGTCTCTAATGAGACACATTTTGTACGTGTTGAGTTCCACGTGGGCAAGGAGAAAAAAGTCAGCCACCTTGTACAAATGCAGCAGTACTGCTGTACAAGGTGGCTGTTATACATAGAAACACCTGGGGGTGGGGGGCAGGCTCCCTTCAATTTCAGTTCATGTGCCTGCGTGGCGTTTGCAGGTCACGTTGCAAGCTACACAGCAGGGGAACAGCTGGCGTTGCTGAACCCCACTGACACATTGGCTGGTGTTTTTCTCTGTTCAGCTAGCACTTCCGGGCAGAAACTGGAGGTGTTTGAGCCCAGGGTCAGCAGGAGGAGGAGAGGAGCAGAGTGTAGGCCGAAGCCTGCACTGGTGGCAGCTTTTGGTCAGTTGCGCCAGCGTGGCTTGTGCTGGACACGATGCCGACTACACAGCAGGGGAACAGCTGGCGGTGCTGAACCCCACTAACACATTGACTGGTGTTTTTCTCTGTGCAGCTAGCACTTCCGGGCAGAAACTGGAGGTGTTTGAGCCCAGGGTCAGCAGGAGGAGGAGAGGAGCAGAGTGTAGGCCGAAGCCTGCACTGGTGGCAGCTTTTGGTCAGTTGTGCCAGCGTGGCTTGTGCTGGACACGATGCCGGCTACACAGCGGGGGAACAGCTGGCGGTGCTGAACCCCACTAACACAATGTTGGGTGTTTTTCTCTGTGCAACTAGCATGTCCGGGCAGAAACTGGCGGTGTTTGAGCCCAGGGTCAGCAGGAGAGGAGCAGAGTGTAGGCCGAAGCCTAGTTGAACCAATTTCAAAGGTTACCTTTAACCCCCCCTCAGGTGTTGCAAGGTACAAGAGCCACACCTTGTGCAGCATTAATGCTGCACAAGTAAAAGGTTGCTCTATTTAATTTGCTCCTTGCACACGCTGAATAAAACACGTACACTATTTAGCCCACTATACTGTCAAACAGTAGTGGAGGCGTGACTTGTCTTTTTAAGGAGATGCAGCACAGGTGTCAAAATTTACACCTAGCTGCTGGGCGCAGATTCCTGAGCGTTGTTATTTGCTGTACAGGAGTCTGCGCTATTGTGATCCCTTGGCCATGCGCTGTGAGCGCTTCCTGTCTTCTGACCTCATTTCATGTCGGCCGTTGCGGTTAGCGATGGACATGAATCCCAGACCCACAGTGTGTTTTCAAAAAATCACACTGCGTGGCTGGGATTCGTGGCCTTGTGCAGTAAATAGGTTTGCCGCTCACACATGTCCTTACACCTGCTTCAGACTGGGCGGCCTCATCTGATCCCTTATCGCCTGCCGCGGCCATGAGGACACCCAGTCTGAAGAAGGCGGAAGGAGATGAGTGAACACAGGCAAACATATGCACTGCACATGCCCATCAATCACACCCTCGCTGTCCAAAAAAATAAGACACCGAGGGGCGTTGTTTCGAGCAGGGCAGACGCACAGGCGCAGCCAGCTAACCAATGATGTCAAAAGACGGGCAGCGCTAACAAGGGTGGTGCTGCGTATCATTAGAAAGGAAAGTCACACCTCAGGGACAGTGGAATGGTCTCAATGAGACACATTTTGTACGTGTTGAGTTCCACGTGGGCAAGGAGAAAAAGTCAGCCACCTTGTACAAATGCAGCAGTACTGCTGTACAAGGTGGCTGTTATACATAGAAACACCTGGGGGTGGGGGGCAGGCTCCCTTCAATTTCAGTTCATGTGCCTGCGTGGCGTTTGCAAGTCACGTTGCAAGCTACACAGCAGGGGAACAGCTGGCGTTGCTGAACCCCACTGACACATTGACTGGTGTTTTTCTCTGTGCAGCTCGCATGTCCGGGCAAAAACTGGCGGTGTTAGAGCCCAGGGTCAGCAGGAGGAGGAGAGGAGCAATGTGTAGGCCGAAGCCTGCACTGGTGGCAGCTTTTGGTCGGTTGTGCCAGCGTGGCTTGTGCTGGACACGATGCAAGCTACACAGCAGGGGAACAGCTGGCGGTGCTGAACCCCACTAACACATTGGCTGGTGTTTTTCTCTGTGCAGCTAGCATGTCCGGGCAGAAACTGGCGGTGTTTGAGCCCAGGGTCAGCAGGAGGAGGAGAGGAGCAGAGTGTAGGCCGAAGCCTGCACTGGTGGCAGCTTTCGGTCAGTTGTGCCAGCGTGGCTTGTGCTGGACACGATGCCGACTACACAGCAGGGGAACAGCTGGCGGTGCTGAACCCCACTAACACATTGACTGGTGTTTTTCTCTGTGCAGCTAGCAGTTCCGGGCAAAAACTAGCGGTGTTTGAGCCCAGGGTCAGCAGGAGAGGAGCAGAGTGTAGGCCGAAGCCTAGTTGAACCAATTTCAAAGGTTACCTTTAACCCCCCCTCAGGTGTTGCAAGGTACAAGAGCCACACCTTGTGCAGCATTAATGCTGCACAAGTAAAAGGTTGCTCTATTTAATTTGCTCCTTGCACACGCTGAATAAAACACGTACACTATTTAGCCCACTATACTGTCAAACAGTAGTGGAGGCGTGACTTGTCTTTTTAAGGAGATGCAGCACAGGTGTCAAAATGTACACCTAGCTGCTGGGCGCAGATTCCTGAGCGTTGTTATTTGCTGTACAGGAGTCTGCGCTATTGTGATCCCTTGGCCATGCGCTGTGAGCGCTTCCTGTCTTCTGACCTCATTTCATGTCGGCCGTTGCGGTTAGCGATGGACATAAATCCCAGACCCACAGTGTGTTTTCAAAAAATCACACTGCGTGGCTGGGATTCGTGGCCTTGTGCAGTAAATAGGTTTGCCGCTCACACATGTCCTTACACCTGCTTCAGACTGGGCGGCCTCAGCTGATCCCTTATCGCCTACCACGGCCAGGAGGCCGCACAGTCTGAAGAAGGCGGAAGGAGATGAGTTAAGACAGGTGAACATATGCACTGCTCGTGCCCATAAACCACACCCTCGCTGACAAAATAAATATGACAACAAGGGGCGTTGTTTCTAGCAGGGCGGATGCACAGGCGCAGCCTGATGACAAAAGACGGGAAACGCTACCAAGGGGGGTGCTGCGTATCATTAGAAAGGAAAGTCACACCTCAGGGACAGTGGAATGGTCTCAATGAGACACATTTTGTACGTGTTGAGTTCAACGTGGGCAAGGAGAAAAAGTCAGCCACCTTGTACAAATGCAGCAGTACTGCTGTACTAGGTGGCTGTTATACATAGAAACACCTGGGGGGGTGGGGCCAGGTTCCCTGTAATTTCAGTTCATGTGCCTGCGTGGCGTTTGCAGGTCACGTTGCCGGCTACACAGCAGGGGAACAGCTGGCGTTGCTGAACCCCACTAACACATTGGCTGGTGTTTTTCTCTGTGCAGCTAGCACTTCCGGGCAAAAACTAGCGGTGTTTGAGCCCAGGGTCAGCAGGAGGAGGAGAGGAGCAGAGTGTAGGCCGAAGCCTGCACTGGTGGCAGCTTTTGTTCTGTTGTGCCAGCGTGGCTTGTGCTGGACACGTTGCCGACTACACAGCAGGGGAACAGCTGGCGGTGCTGAACCCCACTGACACATCACCTAGTGTTTTTTCTGTGTAGACAACACTTCCAGGTGGCAACTGACAGTGTTGAAACCCAGGGAATCAAAGAGGAGCAGAGTGTAGGCCGAAGCCTGCAGTGGAGCAAGTTGAAAGGGAACCTTTAACCCCCCCCCCAGGCATTTGTTGCTGAAAGAGCCATCTTGTACAGCAGTAATACTGCACATGGAAAATCGTGGCTCCGAAAATTATGCTCCTTGCAAACGCTGAAGTACACACTCATATAATGTGTCCCCTCACACCGTCAAACCATCCCGGAAGTGGGACTTTCCTTTGTAATGTGACACAGCACAGCCGTCATTCCAACCCCCTTGGTGCCGGGCGCCACCTCCTTAACGTTGTTTGGTTCTGTCACGGAGCCCGCGCTGTAATGTTATCCCTTGGCCATGCACAGTTAGCGGTGGCCGTCTTCTGACATCATGTAGGTGTCAGGCTGGCAGTGCCTGTGCGTCCAAGCTGCCCGAGATCCAACCTTGCAGTGTCATCTAATGTAGTCCCACTGCGGGCCAGGGATCCATGGGCATGCGCAGTGCATATCATCGCCTCTCACTCACCTCCTTCCTGCTTCTTCAGACTGTGCGGCGTCACGGCTGTGGCATGCTATTAGGGATCAGCTGACGCCGCCTAGTCTGAAGAAGCGTGAAGAAGGGGAGTGAGAGGCTAGTAGATGCACTGCGCATGGCCATGGATACCAGGCCCACTGTGGGATCACATTAGACGACACTGCGAGGTGTGATTTCGGGCAGCGTGGACGCACAGGCGCAGCCAGGACGACAACAAATGATGTCAGAGGACGGGCAGCGCAAACTGTGCATGGCCAAGGGATAACATAACAGCGCAGGGTCCATGACGGAATCAAACAATGCTAAGGAGGCAGCGCACGGTGCCAAGGGGGTAGCAATGACGGCTGTGCTGCGTCACATTACAAAGGAAAGTCCCACCTCCGGGACGGTTGGACATTGTGAGGGGACACATTACATGAGTGTGTAGTTCAGCGTTTGCAAGGAGAATAATTTCAAGAGCGACCTTTCCCTTGTGCAGTATTAGTGCTGCACATGGTGGCTCTTTCAGTAACAAACGCCTGGGGGGGGGGGACAGGTCCCCTTACATTTTAGTTGTGCCAGCGTGGCGGTCGCATGACACGTTGCCGGATACACAGCTGGGGATCAGCTGACGTTACTGAACCCCAATAACAGAGGAGCGACTGTTGACTGTGCACACAGCACTTCCAGGCACCAACTGGCGGTGTTAGAGCCCAGGGACAGCAGGAGGAGCAGATTGGAGTTATTGCCGCACACACAGCTGGGGATCAGCTGACGTTACTGAACCCCAATAACAGAGGAGCGACTGTTGACTGTGCAGACAGCACTTCCAGGCACCAACTGGCGGTGTTAGAGCCCAGGGACAGCAGGAGGAGCAGAGGAACAGAGTGTAGGCCGAAGCCTGATTGTAGCAAGTTGAAAGGGAACCTTTAACCCCCCCCCCCAAGACGTTTGTAGCTGAAAGAGCACTAACTTGTGCAGCACTAACGATGCAAAAGGAAAAGGTGGTTCTTTTAATTATGCTCCTTGCAAACACCGAAGTAAACACTAAAAATGTGTCCTCTTATACCGTTAAACCATCCCGGAGGTGAAAATTTCCTTCGTAATGGGACACAGCACAGCTGACATTCCTATCCCCTTGGTGCCGTGCGCTGCCTCCTCAGCGTTGTTTTAAGCTGTCACGGAGCCTGCGCTGTTCTGTTAGCCCTTGGCCATGCCCAATTAGCGCTGCCTGTCTTCTGACATAATTTGGTGTCAGGCTGTCACTGCCTGTGCGTCCACGCTGCTCCAGATCCCACCTCGCAGTCTCGTCCAACGTAATCCCACTGCGGGCCTTGGAACCATGGACATGCACAGTGCATATCCTCGACTCTCACTCCCCTCCTTCCCTCTTCTTCAGACTGTGCGGTGTCACGGCCGTGGCATGCTATTAGGGATCAGCTGACGGCGCACAGTCTAAAGAAGGCGGAGGGAAATGAGCGAGAGCCCGAGGGGAAGATATGCACTGCGCATGCCCATGGATCCCAGGCCCGCAGTGTGACTCAATCAGAAGACACAGCGAGGCGGGATCTCGGGCAGCGCGGCCGCACAGGCGCAGCCAGCCTGACACCAAATTATGTCAGAAGACAGGCAGCGCAAATAGGGCATGCCCAAGGGATAACAGAACAGCGCAGGCTCCGTGACAGCTTAAAACAACGCTGAGGAGGCAGCGCATGGCACCAAGGGGGTAGGAATGACGGCTGTGCTGCGTCACATTGTGAAGGAAAGTCCCAGCTTCGGGACAGTATAACGGTATCAGTGAACACATTTTATAAGTGTTAAGTTCTGCGTGTGCAAGGAGCTAAAAAAAAAGAGCTACCTTTTCCTTGTGCAGCATTACTGCTGCACAAGATAGCTCTTTCAGTAACAAACGACGGGGGGGGGGGGACAGGTTCCCTTACATTTAGGTTGTTGTGCCAGCGTGGCGGTCGCAGGACACATGCCGGCTACACAGCTGGGGATCAGCTGACGTTACTGAAACCCAATAACACTGGGTCGTATGTTTTTACTGTGCAGCCTGCACTTCTGAGCCGCAACTGGCGGTGTTGGAGCCCAGGAATAGCAGTTCAGGTGGTAGAAAGATGAACTCAGCAGGAGACCTGGATGACACCCAATTACTTAATCAGGCAGAGGAGTGGCAAATTCCTGCGAGATCCAGGCCTGGTTCATTTTCAGGAAAGTAAGCCGGTCAACGTTATCGGAGGATAGTCGCATGCGACGGTCTGTTAGTACACCACCTGCGGCACTAAAGACACGTTCCGATAAGACACTAGCCGCAGGGCAAGCCAGCACCTCCAATGCATACTGGCTTAGCTCTGGCCATGTATCCAGCTTAGAGACCCAAAACTTGAACGGGGAAGAGCCGTCTGGGAGTACAGTAAGAGGGCAAGCCATGTAGTCTGTCACCATCTGACGGAACCGTTGCCTCCTGCTGACTGGAGCCGCCGGTGATGGTGTAGACATTTGGGGCGGGCACACAAAAGTGTGCCAGAGTTGTGCCATACTGGGCTTGCCTTGGGCAGAGGCACTGCTTCTGCTCCCTCTTTGGGCAGAGCCTCCCCCACTGCCTCGACGCACTGAGCTGCTTTGTAAAGCACTAGCAGCACTCCTCTCAGTTGGACAGGAGAAGATGATGGAATTCACCAGTGTGTCGTGGTACTCCCGCAATTTACGCTCCCGGGTCAACGCAGGGATGAGGTTTTGGACGTTGTCCCGGTAGCGAGGATCGAGGAGGGTGAACACCCAATAATCAGGCATGTTGAGAATGTGGTCGATGCGGCGGTCGTTTCTCAGGCACTGCAGCATGAAATCCACCATGTGCTGCAGAGTGCCAACTGGCCCAGAAACGCTGTCCCCTGCTTGAGACATGATCTCTGCCCGCTCGTCATCACCCCACCCTCGCTGTAAACACTGACCACTGGACAATTGTGTCGCTCCCTCCTCTGGACGGAGCTCTTCCTCCTCCATTGACTCCTCCTCATCCTCCTCACAAATTGGCCCCTGCGTACCCCTTTGTGAGGAACCACGTGGCGCTGACTCTCCAGAAGCTGATGGAAAAGGTGACTCCTCATCCTCCACCTCTTCCACAACATCATCCCTTAACCCTTGCAAAGTTTGCTGAAGCAGGCAGATAAGGGGGACAGTCATGCTGACTAGTGCATCATCTGCACTTGCCATCCGCGTGGAATAATCAAAAGGACGCAAAACCTGGCAGACGTCCTTCATAGTGGCCCACTCTGTGGTTGTGAAGTCTGATCGGCGCTGACTGCGACTTCTTTGCGCCTGATGCAGCTGGTACTCCATAACTGCTTGCTGCTGCTCACACAACCGCTCCAACATATGTAACGTGGAATTCCACCGGGTAGGTAGGTCACATATGATGCGGTGTTCCGGAAGGCGGAATCGGCGCTGCAGAGCAGCAATGCAGGATCTGGCCAAGCTGGAACGCCGCAAGTGAGCACACTCTAGGCGGACCTTGTGCAGCAGGGCATCAAGATCCGGATAGTCCCTCAGAAAACTCTGCACAACCAAATTGAGCACATGTGCCAGACATGGGATGTGAGTGAGGTTGCCAAGGGCCAAAGCTGCCACCAGATTTCGGCCATTGTCACACACTACCATGCCTGGCTGGAGATTCGCTGGCAGTAACCACACATCGCTCTCCTGCTTGATGGCATTCCAGAGCTCCTGCGCTGTGTGGCTTCGATGCCCCAATGAAACTAGTTTCAAGACGGCCTGCTGACGTTTGGCCACGGCTGTGCTCATGTCGGTCATAGGTAAACGTTCACGGGTCCATGTGAGGTGGACTGTGACGGATCCTGCAGAGAGGAATCTGAGGAACTGGTGTAAGAGGAGGAGTCGATGCGTACAGACTGGATTCCTGCAATCCTTGGAGTGGGCAGGACACGTCCTGCGCCACTCGCACGATCTGTACCTGGCTCAACAACATTAACCCAATGGGCAGTGAGGGAAACATATCGCCCCTGTCCATGCTGACTGGTCCACGCATCGGTGGTGAGGTGGACCTTGCTACTGACGGCGTTCAGTAGCGCATGTTTTATGTTTGCCTCAACATGCCTGTGCAGGGCAGGGACAGCCTGCCTGCTGAAGTAAAAGCGGCTGGGCACCTTGTACTGTGGGACTGCCAATGCCATCAAGTCACGGAAGCTGTCAGTCTCCACCAGCCTGAACGAGAGCATTTCCAGGGACAACAGTTTGGCAATGCCTGCATTCAGAGCCTGTGCTCGGGGGTGGTTGGCCGAGAATGCCCGCCTTTTCTCCCATGCCTGTACTACCGATGGCTGTAGAGTAGACTGGGAGTGTGAGGATGACTGGGAAGGTGGTGCTGTGGGTGGAATTACACTAGGTCTCTGGACAACAGTGGAGGAAGAGGCAACACGAGATGAAGAGGTGGTAGCTGCCGCTGTTGGTTGGCCTACGTCTTCACTGTGTTTCTGTAACTCCACCGCGTGCCTGGTCCGCACATGTTTCCACATATTTGTGGTATTGAGGTTGCTGACATTTTTCCCTCTTTTTACTTTCTGATGACACAGCTTGCATTTGACAAAACAAATGTCATCTGCAACTGTGTCAAAAAAGGACCAGGCACTGCAAGTCTTGGAAGCGCCCTTTTTGGCTTTGGAAAGAGACAGGCTCCTAACGGGTGCCAAAGTGGAGGCTACAGGCTCCGCAGTCTTCCCCCTCCCTCTCTCTCTTTGGCCCGTAAGGGGAAGCTCTTCCTCAGAGCTGCTCCCACCACCTTCCTGTTCCTCACGCCATGATGGGTCAAGGACCTCATCATCTCCACTACCCTCTGCCACCAACTGCTCCTCCTGGGTAGTCTCGGCAGCACAGTACGCATCAGAAAGCGGCACCTGAGTTTCATCATCAGATGCGTACTGCGCTGTGGTCACCGGAGGCACTGGCCCACCTGCCTCTTCAGAGTCAGAGAGAAAAAGCTGTTGGGCATCACTGCACACTGCCTCTTCTTCCATTTCTCCAATGCTGCTTGGCTGGCCCCCTGTTTCCAAGCCAAGAGATTCAGAGAACAGAAGTAGAGACAGCTCCTGTCCTGGGCTCTCTGACTGCCTGGCCAATTTGGCAGGTGGTGAAGAGACAGATGGCTGCTCTCCAGTGCTCTGTGCCTGAGAGGATGTGGCACTAACTGAAGTCGATGCCGAGGCGTTGGCTGCCATCCACCCGACAACGGCTTCAACTTGGTCTTCACGCAGCAGCGGTGCACGGCGCTCTCTGACAAAGCTGCGCATGAAGGACTGTTCCCTGCTGAAACTGAGTGACGACGAGTCACCGGCGCCCGCAGCAGGCACAGAATCACCACGTCCTCTCCCTGCTCCTCTCCCTGCTCCGCGCCCACGCCCACGTGCCTTACTCCCTGCCCTCTTCATCTTGGTTGACAGATAAAGATAAGCAGAAAAGTACTAAGGCCTTAGCGTGCTTATTCCTGAAATGCTCCTCCTAACAGGTGTAAGAAACACTAATGTTGTAAAGTGTGGACTAAACTTTATTATTTTTCAAATGTGGCCTACACAAGTGTTAAGTTGTGTTTGGTGAACTTTACTTTTTTTTTGTGCAGATCGGGATACAGAGCTAGTTTAAATCACACGGAGACCGTGCAGACAGCCGTAAACGGCGCTGCAAGGCCAAAAAACCCTCCTCTAGGTTATCCTATGTAGTGTTTTTCCACTATTTAGCTGGAGACGGGTGGAAAGACACTAATAGGAATTTATTTTTTTAAATTTTAAACAGGCTGCACTATTTGAAAAAAAGGAAATTGTTTTTCAAGGTATGAGGCAGTAACGCACCCTGAGCTGAATCCAACCGGCTAAAGCTGCACACAGACTACAGGGCGAGCTGCGCTCACACAGAGACCGTGCAGACAGCCGTAAACGGCGCTGCAAGGCCAAAAAACCCTCCTCTAGGTTATCCTATGTAGTATTTTTCCACTATTTAGCTGGAGACGGGTGGAAAGACACTAATAGGATTTTTTTTTTTTAATTTTAAACAGGCTGCACTATTTGAAAAAAAAGGAAATTGTTTTTCAAGGTATGAGGCAGTAACGCACCCTGAGCTGAATCCAACCGGCTAGAGCTGCACACAGAATACAGGGCGAGCTGCGCTCACACAGAGACCGTGCAGACAGCCGTAAACGGCGCTGCAAGGCCCAATAAACCCCCTCTAGGTTATCCTATGTAGTGTTTTTCCACTATTTAGCTGGAGACGGGTGGAAAGACACTAATAGGAATTTATTTTTTTAAATTTTAAACAGGCTGCACTATTTGAAAAAAAGGAAATTGTTTTTCAAGGTATGAGGCAGTAACGCACCCTGAGCTGAATCCAACCGGCTAGAGCTGCACACAGAATACAGGGCGAGCTGCGCTCACACAGAGACCGTGCAGACAGCCGTAAACGGCGCTGCAAGGCCCAATAAACCCCCTCTAGGTTATCCTATGTAGTGTTTTTCCACTATTTAGCTGGAGACGGGTGGAAAGACACTAATAGGAATTTATTTTTTTAAATTTTAAACAGGCTGCACTATTTGAAAAAAAGGAAATTGTTTTTCAAGGTATGAGGCAGTAACGCACCCTGAGCTGAATCCAACCGGCTAAAGCTGCACACAGACTACAGGGCGAGCTGCGCTCACACAGAGACCGTGCAGACAGCCGTAAACGGCGCTGCAAGGCCAAAAAACCCTCCTCTAGGTTATCCTATGTAGTATTTTTCCACTATTTAGCTGGAGACGGGTGGAAAGACACTAATAGGATTTTTTTTTTTTAATTTTAAACAGGCTGCACTATTTGAAAAAAAAGGAAATTGTTTTTCAAGGTATGAGGCAGTAACGCACCCTGAGCTGAATCCAACCGGCTAGAGCTGCACACAGAATACAGGGCGAGCTGCGCTCACACAGAGACCGTGCAGACAGCCGTAAACGGCGCTGCAAGGCCCAATAAACCCCCTCTAGGTTATCCTATGTAGTGTTTTTCCACTATTTAGCTGGAGACGGGTGGAAAAACACTAATAGGGAATTTTTTTTAAAATTTTTAAACAGGCTGCACTATTTGAAAAAAAGGAAAATTTTTCTCAAGGTATGAGCCAGTAACGAACCCTGAGCTGAATCCAACCGGCTATGGCTGCACACAGACTACAGGGCGAGCTGGGCTCACACGGAGACTGTGCAGACAGCCGTAAACGGCGCTGCAAGGCCCAAAAAACCCCCTCTAGGTTATCCTATGTAGTGTTTTTCCACAATTTAGCTGGAGACGGGTGGAAAAACACTAATAGGGAATTTTTTTTTAAATTTTTAAACAGGCTGCACTATTTGAAAGAAAGGAAAATTTTTCTCAAGGTATGAGCCAGTAACGAACCCTGAGCTGAATCCAACCAGCTATGGCTGCACACAGACTACAGGGCGAGCTGGGCTCACACGGAGACCGTGCAGACAGCCGTAAACGGCGCTGCAAGGCCCAAAAACCCCCCTCTAGGTTATCCTATGTAGTGTTTTTCCACAATTTAGCTGGAGACGGGTGGAAAAACACTAATAGGGAATTTTTTAAAAAATTTTTAAACAGGCTGCACTATTTGAAAGAAAGGAAAATTTTTCTCAAGGTATGAGCCAGTAACGAACCCTGAGCTGAATCCAACCGGCTATGGCTGCACACAGACTACAGGGCGAGCTGGGCTCACACGGAGACCGTGCAGACAGCCGTAAACGGCGCTGCAAGGCCCAAAAACCCCCCTCTAGGTTATCCTATGTAGTGTTTTTCCACAATTTAGCTGGAGACGGGTGGAAAAACACTAATAGGAAATTTGAGAAAAAATGTGCAGCAGGCTGCACTATGAGCAAAAAAGGACAACTGTGTGAGGCAGTGTGAACCCCTCCTGAGCTGAATACAACCGGGTATATGGCTGCACACAGACTACAGAGTGAGCTGCACACACACACACACACAGAGACCTTGCAGAACGCTGTTAAAACAGCGCTGCAAGGCAAGAGCAAGGTGAACAGTGAAGAACACACAGCATTTTGCTAAATTAGCCTTTGGAAAGGAAAATAAAGCAATTAGCTAGCTCAACTGGCCCTCAGTTAGAACACAGCGTCCTGTCCCTAACTGAAATCACAGCAGAGTGAGCGCAAAATGGCGGCAGCGTTTTTTATAGTGCAGAGTGACATCATCTCAGCAGCCAATCACAGCCTTGCCAGTACTTACATGCCCACCATGCTAAACAGGATGTGCCCACACTTCCAATCATTCCTCATTGGCTGCTGCGTGCAGTTTGAATTCTGGGAACTTCCGATTCCGGTATCCGATACGCGGGAAGTATTGGAATTCGGTATCGGAATTCCGATACCGCAAATATCGGCCGATACCCGATACTTGCGGTATCGGAATGCTCAACACTACTTACAAGTGCTTCTCGCTAATTTAGAATATCATCAAAAAGTTAATTTATTTCAGTTTATTTATTTCAGCTCTTTAATACAAAAAGTGAAACTGATTTATTATATTGAGTCATTACAAACAGAGTAATCTGTTCCATGTGCTTATTTCTGTTAATGTTCAGGATAATGGCTTACAGCCAATGAAAACCCAAAAGTCATTATCTCAGTAAATTAGAATGATGAACAAAAAAACACCTGCAAGGCTTCCTAAGCGTTTAAAAAGGTCCCTTAGCCTGTTTCAGTAGGCTCCACAATCATGGGGAAGACTACTGACTTGACAGATGTCCAGAATGCAGTCATTCGCTGAATAAGACTTGGGACACAAACAGATGAGAACTAGATAATTTTAATCTGGTCCAAAATGGTGCAACTTCACAGAGCCAAGTACAAATGATGCAAACATTTTGGTCGTACAACAGCGACCTTCATCAGTGTGCCAACTGCCTTAATGTTGGTATGCGCAGGATGTTAGAAAATAATGGCCTGGTCATGTCCTGGGGATCGTAGGTACTGGAATCAAAGAGTAGTGCATCCGGTGTAGACCAATGCCGTACTCTATGTAGAGTAGGAGGGTAAGCCACCAAAGGTAATTGGTAAAGAAGCTGGCTGTTCACAGAGTGCTGTATCCAAGCATATTAATGGAAAGTTGAGTGGAAGGAAAAAGTGTGCTAGAAAAAGGTGCACAATCAACGAGGATAACCGCAGCCTTGAAAGGATTTTTAAGAAAAGGCCATTCAAAAATTTGAGACAGATTTACAAGGAGCATCTTACTTGGCCAAGTAGAAAAAGAACTGGACTGTTGCTCAGTGGTCCAAGGTGTTGTTTTCAGATGAAAAAAAATGTTACATTTCTTTTGGAAATCAAGGTCCCAGCATCTGGAGGAAGAGTAGAGAGGCACACAATCCAAGCTGCTTGAGGTCTAGTGTGAAGATTCCACAATCAGTGATGGTTTGGGAGCCATGTCATCTGATGGTGTGATGGTATAGGTCCACTGTGTTTAATCAAGAACAAAGTCAGCGCAGCTGTCTACCAGGAAATTTTAGAGTATTTCATGCTTCCCTCTGCCGACAAGCTTTTTGGAGATGGAAATGTAATTTTCCAACAGGACATGGCACCTGTCCTCACTGCCAAAAGTACAAATACATGGTTTAAAAACAACAGTATCACTGTGCTTGATTGGCCAGCAAACTCACCTGACCTTAATCCCATATGGTGAAGAGGAAGATGAGAGACACCAGACCCAACAATGCAGATGAGCTGAAGGCTGCTATCAAAGCAACTTGGGCTTCCATAACACCTCAGCAGTGCCACAGGCTGATCGCCTCCATGCCACGCAAAGACTGATGCAATAAACTGATGCAAAAGGAGCCCTGACCAAGTATTGAGTGCATTTACTGAACATACATTTCAGTAGGCCAACATTTTGGATTTTAAAATCATCTTTCCAGCTGGTGTTATAAAGTATTCTAATTTACTGAGCTAATGACTTTTAGGTTTTTATTGGCTCTAAGCCATAATCATCAACATTAACAGAAATAAACACTTGAAATAGATCACTCTGTTTGTAATGACTCTATCTAATATATGAGTTTCGCTTTTTGCATTGAAGAACTGAAATAAATTAACTTTTTGATGATATTCTAATTTAGTGAGAAACACTTGTATATAGTGATGAGTGAGTATGCTCATTGCTTGGGTGATCTCCGAGTATTTTGGCGTGCTTGGAGATTTAGTTTTTGTCGACACAGCTGCATGATTTGCGGCTACTAGACAGCTTGAATACATGTGTTGATTGCCTGTTTGTTAGGCAATCCCCACATGTATTCAAGCTGCCTAGCAGCCGCAAATCGTGCAGCTGCGTCGAAAAAATCTAAATCTCCAAGCACGCCAAAATACTCGGAGACCAACAGAGCATGCTCGGAGAAACTCGAGTAACAAGTATAATCGCTCACCACTACTTGTATACTGTATATGCTTTCAAAAATAGAAATGTTATTTAGTGATGAGCGAGTGTACTCATTGCTCGGGTGATCTCCGAGTATTTTTTAGTGTTTGGAGATTAAGTTTTCATCGCTGCAGTTGAAGGATTTACAGCTATTAGCCAGGCTGAGTACATGTGGGGGTTGCCTGGTTGCTAGGGAATCCCCCCATGTAATCAAGCAGCTGTCTAATAGCTGTAAATCATTCAACTGCGGCGATGAAAACTTAATCTCTGAACACTAACAAATACTCGGTGATCACCCGAGCGTTCTCGGGAAAACCCGAGCAACGAGTACACTCGCTCATCACTAGTGTTAATAGTTTTTTTTTATCAGTTAACTTAACAAAATGCAAGAGAGAATACTAAATCAATATTTGGTGTGACCGACCTTTGCCTTCAAAAGAACATCAATTCATCTAGGTACACGTGGACACAGTTTTTGAAGACTCTCAACAGGGAGGTTCTAAACATTTTGGAGAACTAATCACAAATCTTCCGTGGATGTTGGCTTGTGCTAATCCCTCTGTCTCTTCATGTAATCCCACACAGACTCTATGATGTTGAGATCAGAGCTTTATTGGGGGCTATATCATTACTTCCTGTTCACTGAAGATTTTTTATATAGAGTTTGTAATGACTGTGGCTGAATGTTTGGGGCCATTGTCCTGCTGCAGAATACATTTGGATCCAAACAGATGCTGATGGCATTGCACGATGGATAAGTATCTGTCTATAATTGTCATCATTGAGGACACCAAGAAATGGACAACATTGAGGACCATAGACGAAGTGGTCGGCCAAGGAATCATGCTTGCTTTCTTTCATGAAGCATGGAGGAGGTTCCTTGCAAATTTTTGGTTGTATTTCAGCAAATGTATTTGGAGATTTGGTCAGGAATAATGTGCTCAGTGCTGAGAAATTAAGGCAGATACTTATCCATCATGCAATACCATCAGGGAGGCTCCAAATTTATCCTTCAGCAGGACATTGACCCCAAACAGATGAGTTGCTCGCCAGGCCCATGGGGTACCTGGTACCGGGTCTGATGTTCACAGGGGGGTGTCACGGTGGCGACCCGGTCCGTGGCCCTGGGCGCCCATGTAAAAGGGGAATTTGAATAAAGTTTATATTCGTGATGCCACCTGTGATATTCGGTCAGTAGGGACTGACGTTGCTTTAAGGGGTCCTCTAGGGTGATATTATGGCAGCTAGATGGTACAACATCCCACAGGTGAAGTATTTCCCCAGGGCTCCCGGTGTGTAGATGGAAGATGACGGTGAAGGGTGCAGTAAGGACCGAGGACACAGGTTTGCAGTCTCTTTACCTTGTTTACTGAAGACTTCAGGCAGCCACAGTCCAGGGTACCAGATCACAGGGCAGGCAGGGTCCGGCCAGCTTGGAAGCATATCCAGAGTCCCCATTACCAGGTGTAGTTAACCCCTTCCTGACCTTTGACGCACCGTATGCGTCATGAAAACCTGTGCCATTCCAACCTGTGACGCAGCATATGCATCATGGCCAGATTGGGCTCCTGCAGGCCAGGTGAAAGGGTTAACTGTAATTTCACCCAGCCTGCAGGGACAGGAGGAGTTGTACTTTAGCCCAGGGGGGGTGGCTTCACCCCCCTCCCCCCCGTGGCTACGATCGCTCTGAATGGCTGTTGAAAGTGAAACTGCCAATCAGAGCGATTTGTAATATTTCACCTAAAAAACTGGTGAAATATTACAATCCAGCCATGGCCGATGCTGCAATATCATCGGCCGTGGCTGGAAACACTGATGTGCCCCCACCCCACCTCACCGATCGCCCCCCCAGCCCTCCGATCTGTGGTCCGCTCCCCTCCGTCCTGTGCTCCGCTCCCCCGTCCTCCTGTCAACTCCCCCCATGCTCCAATCCCTTC
Organism: Ranitomeya imitator; assembly: GCF_032444005.1. Classification (NCBI taxonomy): domain Eukaryota; kingdom Metazoa; phylum Chordata; class Amphibia; order Anura; family Dendrobatidae; genus Ranitomeya; species Ranitomeya imitator. The sequence continues at coordinate 564,993,082 of NC_091283.1, read as the reverse complement.
CCCGTGCTCCAATCCAACCCCCGTGCACTCCAAAATGGCGGGCACATGCGCAGTGTGCCCGCCGAATCTGCCGGCCAGCAGATTCGTTTCAAGTACATTTTGATCATTGTGATAAAACCTCACAGTGATCAAAATAAAAAAAATACTAAATGACCCCCCCTTTGTCACCCCCACAGGTAGGGACAATAATAAAATAAAGACATTTTTTTTTCCAATAAGGTTGGGATTAGAACTAGGGTTAGGGTTAGGGTTGAGGGTTAGGGTTAGGGTTTCTGTTGTGAATTCTGTTGTCGAACTCCCTCCTGTGGTCGTGAATGGTACTTCGGCGAGTTCTGTCCATGGACTCCCTCTGGTGGCTGTGAGTGAAGCTGCTGCTTCTGAGGTTCCTTACACAGGTGACGTGGTTTATTCTTTGGTTGGCTGCTCTATTTAACTCCACTCTGATCGTTACTCCATGCCAGCTGTCAATGTTCCTGCATTGGTTCAGTTCGCTCTTGGATCTTTCTGGTGACCTGTCTTCTCCAGCAGAAGCTAAGTTCCTGATAGTTATTATTTGTTCATTGTTTCCTTGTCCAGCTGGTTATCATGATTTTGTCTTGCTAGCTGGAAGCTCTGGGATGCAGAGTGGCATCTCCGCACCGTTAGTCGGTGCGGAGGTCTTTTTGCACACTCTGCGTGGTCTTTTGTAGTTTTTTGTGCTGACCGCAAAGATACCTTTCCTATCCTCTATCTGTTTAGTAAGTCTGGTCTCCCTTTGCTGAAACCTGTTTCATTTCTGCGTTTGTGACTTTCATCTTTACTCACAGTCAATATATGTGGGGGGCTGCCTTTTCCTTTGGGGAATTTCTCTGGGGCAAGGTAGGCTTTATTTTCTATCTCTAGGGCTAGCTAGCTCTTAGGCTGTGAAGAGGCGTCTAGTGAGAGTCAGGAACGCTCCACGGCTATTTCTAGTTGTTGTGATAGGATTAGGGCCTGCGGTCAGCAGAGCTCCCACATCCCAGAGCTTGTCCTGTGTGAGTTTAACTATCAGGTCGTACCGGGTGCTCCTAACCACCAGGTCATAACAGTACAGCTGGCCCAAAGTATTAATGCATCTCAATAGAGGGATAAGAGAAGTTCTGAGACCATTTTTTTTTCTTTGCACTGTGTTTTGTCTTTCTTTTCCCCTAAACCTTTGGGTGGTTCAGGACACAGGTGTAGATATGGACATTCAAGGTCTGTCCTCTTGTGTGGATCATCTCACTGCAAGGGTACAAAACATTCAAGATTTTGTGGTTCAGAATCCTATGTTAGAGCCTAGAATTCCTATTCCTGATTTATTTTCTGGGGATAGATCTAAGTTCTTGAATTTCAAAAATAATTGTAAACTGTTTCTAGCTTTAAAACCCCGCTCCTCTGGTGACCCCGTTCAACAAGTAAAAATCATTATTTCTTTATTGCGTGGTGACCCTCAAGACTGGGCATTTTCCCTTGCGCCAGGAGATCCTGCATTGCGTGATGTTGATGCGTTTTTTCTGGCGCTTGGATTGCTTTATGATGAACCAAATTCAGTGGATCAGGCAGAGAAAATCTTGCTGGCTTTGTGTCAGGGTCAGGATGAAGCGGAGGTGTGCTGTCAGAAGTTTAGAAAGTGGTCTGTGCTTACTCAGTGGAATGAGTGTGCCCTGGCGGCAATTTTCAGAAAGGGTCTTTCTGAAGCCCTTAAGGATGTCATGGTGGGATTTCCCATGCCTGCTGGTCTGAATGAGTCTACGTCCTTGGCCATTCAGATCGATCGGCGCTTGCGTGAGCGCAAAGCTGTGCACCATCTGGCGGTATTCTCTGAGCATAGGCCTGAGCCTATGCAGTGTGATAGGACTTTGACCAGAGCTGAACGGCAAGAACACAGACGTCGGAATGGGCTGTGTTTTTACTGTGGTGAATCCACTCATGCTATCTCCGATTGTCCTAAGCGCACTAAGCGGTTCGCTAGGTCTGCCACCATTGGTACGGTACAGTCTAAATTTCTTTTGTCCGTTACTCTGATTTGCTCTCTGTCGTCCTATTCTGTTATGGTATTTGTGGATTCAGGCACTGCCCTGAATTTGATGGACTTGGAGTTTGCCAGGCGCTGTGGTTTTTTCTTGGAGCCCTTGCAGTATCCTATTCCATTGAGAGGAATTGATGCTACGCATTTGGCCAAGAATAAGCCTCAGTACTGGACTCAATTGACCATGTGCATGGCTCCTGCACATCAGGAAGATATTCGCTTTTTGGTGTTGCATAACCTGCATGATGTGGTCGTTTTGGGGTTGCCATGGCTACAGGTCCATAATCCAGTGTTGGATTGGAAATCTATGTCTGTGTCCGGCTGGGGTTGTCAGGGGATACATGGTGATGTTCCATTGTTGTCAATTTCGCCTTCCACTCCTTCTGAAGTCCCTGAGTTTTTATCAGATTACCGGGATGTATTTGAAGAGCCCAAATCCGGTGCCCTACCTCCTCATAGGGATTGCGATTGTGCTATTAATTTGATTCCTGGTAGTAAGTTTCCCAAGGGCCGTCTGTGTAATTTATCTGTGCCAGAGCACGCCGCTATGCGGAGTTATATAAAGGAATCTTTGGAGAAGGGTCATATTCGCCCGTCGTCGTCACCATTGGGAGCAGGGTTCTTTTTTGTGGCCAAGAAGGATGGCTCTTTGAGACCTTGTATTGATTACCGCCTTCTTAATAAGATCACAGTCAAATTTCAGTATCCTTTGCCGCTGCTGTCTGATTTGTTTGCTCGGATTAAGGGGGCTAGTTGGTTCACCAAGATTGATCTTCGAGGGGCGTATAATCTTGTGCGAATTAAACAGGGCGATGAATGGAAAACAGCATTTAATACGCCCGAGGGCCATTTTGAGTACCTGGTTATGCCATTCGGGCTTTCTAATGCTCCATCTGTGTTTCAGTCCTTTATGCATGACATCTTCCGAGAGTACCTGGATAGATTCATGATTGTATATTTGGATGACATTTTGGTCTTTTCGGATGATTGGGAGTCTCATGTGAAGCAGGTCAGAATGGTGTTCCAGGTCCTTCGTGCTAATTCCTTGTTTGTGAAGGGGTCAAAGTGTCTCTTTGGAGTTCAGAAGGTTTCATTTTTGGGTTTCATTTTTTTCCCCTTCTACTATCGAGATGGACCCTGTTAAAGTTCAGGCCATTTATGATTGGACTCAGCCGACATCTGTGAAGAGCCTGCAGAAGTTCCTGGGCTTTGCTAATTTTTACCGTCGCTTCATCGCTAATTTTTCTAGTATTGCTAAACCGTTGACTGATTTGACCAAGAAAGGTGCTGATGTGGTCAATTGGTCCTCTGCGGCTGTAGAGGCTTTTCAGGAGTTGAAGCGTCGTTTTTCTTCTGCCCCTGTGTTGTGCCAGCCAGATGTTTCGCTCCCGTTTCAGGTCGAGGTTGATGCTTCTGAGATTGGAGCAGGGGCTGTTTTGTCGCAAAGAAGTTCTGATGGCTCGGTGATGAAACCATGTGCCTTCTTTTCTAGAAAATTCTCGCCTGCTGAGCGCAATTATGATGTTGGCAATCGAGAGTTGTTGGCCATGAAGTGGGCATTCGAGGAGTGGCGACATTGGCTTGAAGGAGCTAAACATCGCGTGGTGGTCTTGACGGATCACAAGAATTTGACTTATCTCGAGTCTGCCAAACGGTTGAATCCTAGACAGGCTCGATGGTCGCTCTTTTTCTCCCGTTTTGATTTTGTGGTTTCATACCTTCTGGGATCTAAGAATGTGAAGGCTGATGCCCTGTCAAGGAGTTTTGTGCCTGACTCTTCGGGTGTTCCGGAGCCGGCGGGTATTCTTAAAGAGGGGGTAATTTTGTCTGCCATCTCCCCTGATTTGCGGCGCATGCTGCAGAAGTTTCAGGCTGATAGACCTGACCATTGTCCTACGGAGAAACTGTTTGTCCCTGATAGATGGACTAGTAGAGTTATCTCTGAGGTTCATTGTTCGGTGTTGGCTGGTCATCCTGGAATCTTTGGTACCAGAGATTTGGTCGCTAGATCCTTTTGGTGGCCTTCTTTGTCACGGGATGTGCGTTCTTTTGTGCAGTCCTGTGGGACTTGTGCTCGGGCTAAGCCCTGCTGTTCTAGTGACAGTGGGTTGCTTTTGCCCTTGCCGGTCCCGAAGAGGCCCTGGACGCATATTTCCATGGATTTTATTTCTGATCTCCCTGTTTCTCAAAGGATGTCGGTCATTTGGGTGGTTTGTGATCGCTTCTCTAAGATGGTCCATTTGGTACCCTTGTCTAAATTGCCTTCCTCCTCTGATTTGGTGCCATTGTTTTTCCAGCATGTGGTTCGTTTGCATGGCATTCCAGAGAACATCATCTCGGACAGAGGTTTCCAGTTTGTTTCGAGGTTTTAGCGGTCCTTTTGTGCTAAGATGGGCATTGATTTGTCTTTTTCTTCGGCTTTCCATCCTCAGACTAATGGCCAAACCGAACGAACTAATCAGACTTTGGAAACATATCTGAGATGCTTTGCTTCTGCTGATCAGGATGATTGGGTGTCCTTCTTGCCTTTGGCTGAGTTCGCCCTTAATAATCGGGCCAGCTCGGCTACTTTAGTTTCTCCTTTTTTCTGTAATTCTGGTTTCCATCCTCGTTTCTCTTCAGGGCAGGTTGAGCCTTCGGACTGTCCTGGTGTGGATACGGTGGTGGACAGGTTGCAGCAGATTTGGACTCATGTGGTGGACAATTTGACATTGTCCCAGGAGAAGGCTCAACGTTTCGCTAACCGCCGGCACTGTGTTGGTCCCCGACTTCGTGTTGGGGATTTGGTTTGGTTGTCATCTCGTCATGTTCCTATGAAGGTTTCCTCTCCTAAGTTTAAGCCTCGTTTCATTGGGCCATATAAGATTTCTGAAGTTCTTAATCCTGTGTCATTTCGTTTGGACCTTCCAGCTTCTTTTGCCATCCATAATGTGTTCCATAGGTCGTTGTTGCGGAGATACGTGGTGCCTATGGTTCCCTCCGTTTATCCTCCTGCCCCGGTGTTGGTCGAGGGGGAGTTGGAGTATGTGGTGGAGAAGATTTTGGATTCTCGTGTTTCGAGATGGAAACTCCAGTACCTGGTCAAGTAGAAGGGTTATGGTCAGGAAGATAATTCCTGGGTTTTTGCCTCTGATGTTCATGCTGCCGATCTAGTTCGTGCCTTTCATTTGGCTCATCCTGATCGGCCTGGGGGCTCTGGTGAGGGTTCGGTGACCCCTCCTCAAGGGGGGGGTACTGTTGTGAATTATTTTGTCGGACTCCCTCCTGTGGTCGTGAATGGTACTTCGGCGAGTTATGTCCATGGACTCCCTCTGGTGGCTGTGAGTGAAGCTGCTGCTTCTGAGGTTCCTTACACAGGTGACGTGGTTTAAATTTTGGTTGGCTGCTCTATTTAACTCCACTCTGATCGTTACTCCATGCCAGCTGTCAATGTTCCTGCATTGGTTCAGTTCGCTCTTGGATCTTTCTGGTGACCTGTCTTCTCCAGCAGAAGCTAAGTTCCTGATAGTTATTATTTGTTCATTGTTTCCTTGTCCAGCTGGTTATCATGATTTTGTCTTGCTAGCTGGAAGCTCTGGGATGCAGAGTGGCATCTCCGCACCGTTAGTCAGTGCGGAGGTCTTTTTGCACACTCTGCGTGGTCTTTTGTAGTTTTTTGTGCTGACCGCAAAGATACCTTTCCTATCCTCTGTCTGTTTAGTAAGTCTGGCCTCCCTTTGCTGAAACCTGTTTCATTTCTGCGTTTGTGACTTTCATCTTTACTCACAGTCAATATATGTGGGGGGCTGCCTTTTCCTTTGGGGAATTTCTCTGGGGCAAGGTAGGCTTTATTTTCTATCTCTAGGGCTAGCTAGCTCTTAGGCTGTGAAGAGGCGTCTAGGGAGAGTCAGGAACGCTCCACTGCTATTTCTAGTTGTTGTGATAGGATTAGGGCCTGCGGTCAGCAGAGCTCCCACATCCCAGAGCTTGTCCTGTGTGAGTTTAACTATCAGGTCGTACCGGGTGCTCCTAACCACCAGGTCATAACAGGTTTCGGTATGTGCACACGTATTCTGGTCCTCTGCGGATTTTTCCGCAGCGGATTTGATAAATCCGCAGTGCTAAACCGCTGCGGATTTATCGCGGATTTACCGCGGTTTTTCTGCGCATTTCACTGTGGTTTTACAACTGCGGTTTACTATTGGAGCAGTTGTAAAACCGCTGCAGAATCCGCAGAAAGAAGTGACATGCTGCGGAATGTAAACCCCTGCGTTTCCGTGCAGTTTTTCCGCAGTATGTGTACAGCGATTTTTGTTTCCCATAGGTTTACATTGAACTGTAAACTCATGGGAAACTGCTGCAGATCCGCAGGGTTTTCCTCAGTGTGTGCACACACCTTTAGATTTAGGCTATGTGCACACGGTGCGGATTTGGCTGCGGATCCGCAGCGGATTGGCCGCTGCGGATTCGCAGCAGAGTTCCATCAGGTTTACAGTACCAAGTAAACCTATGGAAAACCAAATCCGCTGTGCCCATGGTGCGGAAAATACAGCGCGGAAACGCTGCATTGTGTTTTCCGCAGCATGTCAATTCTTTGTGCGGATTCCACAGCGTTTTACACCTCTTCCTCAATAGGAATCCGCAGGTGAAATCCGCACAAAAAACACTGGAAATCCGCGGTAAATCCACAGGTAAAACGCAGTGCCTTTTACCCACGGATTTTTCAAAAATGGTGCGGAAATATCTCACATGAATCCGCAACGTGGGCACATAGCCTTAGGGTTAGGGTTGGAATTAGGGTTGTGGTTAGGGTTGTGATTAGGGTTATGGCTACAGTTGGGATTAGGGTTAGGGGTGTGTTGGGATTAGTGTTGGAGGTAGAATTGAGGGGTTTCCACTGTTTAGGCACATCAGGGGTCTCCAAACGCAACATGGTGCCACCATTGATTCCAGCCAATCTTGTATTCAAAAAGTCAAATGGTGCTCCCTCACTTCCGAGCCCCGACGTGTGCCCAAACAGTGGTTTACCCCCACATATGGGGTACCAGCATACTCAGGATGAACTGCGCAACAATTATTGGGGTTCAATTTCTCCTGTTACCCTTGTGAAAATAAAAAATTGCTTGCTAAAACATCATTTTTTGAGGAAAGAAAAATTATTTTTTATTTTCACGGCTCTGCGTTGTAAACATCTGTGAAGCACTTGGGGGTTCAAAGTGCTCACCACATATCTAGATAAGTTCCTTGGGGGGTCTAGTTTCCAAAATGGGGTCACTTGTGGGGGGTTTCTACTGTTTAGGCACACCAAGGGCTCTGCAAATGCAACGTGATGCCCGCAGACCATTCCATCAAAGTCTGCATTTCAAAAGTCACTACTTCCCTTCTGAGCCCCGACGTGTGCCCAAACAGTGGTTTACCCCCACACATGGGGTATCAGCGTACTCAGGAGAAACTGGACAACAACTTTTGGGGTCCAATTTCTCCTGTAACCCTTGGGAAAATAAAAAATTCTGGGCTAAAAAATTATTTTTGAGGAAAGAAAACGTATTTATTATTTTCACGGCTCTGCGTTATAAACTTCTGTGAAGCACTTGGGGGTTCAAAGTGCTCACCACACATCTAGATAAGTTCCTTTCGGGGTCTAGTTTCTAAAATGGGGTCACTTGTGGGGGGTTTCTACTGTTTAGCCACATCAGGGTCTCTGCAAACGCAACGTGACGCCCACAGAGCATTCCATCAAAGTCTGCATTTCAAAACATCACTACTTCCCTTCCAAACCCCGACGTGTGCCCAAACAGTGGTTTACCCCCACATATCAGGTATCAGCGTACTCAGGAGAACCTGGACAACAACTTTTGGGGTCAAATTTCTCCTGTTATCCTTGGGAAAATAAAAAATTGCGGGCTAAAAAATCATTTTTGAGAAAAGAAATTTTTTTTTTTATTTTCATGGTTCTGCGTTATAAACTTCTGTGAAGCACTTGGGGGTTCAAAGTGCTCACCACACATCTAGATTAGTTCCTTTGGGGGTCTAGTTTCCAAAATGGGGTCATTAATGGGGGATCTGCAATGTTTAGGCACACAGGGGCTCTCCAAACGCGACATGGTGTCCGCTAATGATTGGAGCTAATTTTCCATTTAAAAAGCCAAATGGCGTGCCTTCCCTTCCAAGCCCTGCCGTGCGCCCAAACAGTGGTTTACCCCCACATATGAGGTATTAGCGTACTCAGGACAAATTGGACAACAACTTTTGTGGTTCAGTTTCTCCTTTTACCATTGGCAAAATAGGAAATTCCAGGCTAAAAATAATTTTTGAGGAAAGAAAAATTATTTTTTATTTTCATGGCTCTGCGTTATAAACTTCTGTGAAGCACCTGGGGGTTTAAAGTGCTCAATATGCATCTAGATAAGTTCCTTGGGGGGGTCTAGTTTCCAAAATGGGGTCACTTGTGGGGGAGCTCCAATTTTTAGGCACACGGGGGCTCTCCAAACGTGACATGGTGTCCGCTAAAGAGTGGAGCCAATTTTTCATTCAAAAAGTCAAATGGCGCTCCTTCCCTTCCAAGCCCTGCCGTGCGCCCAAACAGTGGTTTACCCCCACATATGAGGTATCAGCGTACTCAGGACAAATTGGACAACAACTTTCGTGGTTCAGTTTCTCCTTTTACCATTGGGAAAATAAAAAAATTGTTGCTAAAAGATCATTTTTGTGACTAAAATGTTAAATGTTCATTTTTTTCCTTCCATGTTGCTTCTGCTGCTGTGAAGCACCTGAAAGGTTAATAAGGTTTTTAGCACCTTGAGGGGTGCAGTTTTTAGAATGGTGTCACTTTTGGGTATTTTCAGCCATATAGACCCCTCAAACTGACTTCAAATGTGAGGTGTTCCCTAAAAAAAATGGTTTTGTAAATTTCGTTGTAAAAATGAGAAATCGCTGGTCAAATTTTAACCCTTATAACTTCCTAGCAAAAAAAAAATTTTGTTTCCAAAATTGTGCTGATGTAAAGTAGACATGTGGGAAATGTTATTTATTAACTATTTTGTGTCACATAACTCTCTGGTTTAACAGAATAAAAATTCAAAATGTGAAAATTGTGAAATTTTTAAAATTTTCGCCAAATTTCCGTTTTTATCACAAATAAACGCAGAATTTATTGACCTAAATTTACCCCTAACATGAAGCCCAATATGTCACGAAAAAACAATCTCAGAACCGCTAGGATTACCTCATAAAGGGACACTGGTCAGAATTGCAAAAAACGGCCAGGTCATTAAGGTCAAAATAGGCTGGGTCATGAAGGAGTTAAAATCCTTCCTCTAGCGCGGTGGTGTTGTAGTCCCTTACTGCCTATGGCTTCAGATAAGGTCCTCACAGTTCTTCTCTCTGTCCCCCGTATAGAATAGGACAATACCTGTATGACAGGTAACTTGAGCCTTTTTATAGGGACTCTATCATGCCCCGAGCTCTATGTGTTACTGTGTCTTCAGGTGTGTGTGGCGGACAGGTAACTTCCAGTTCAGCTGTCCTGCTGGTCTCTGCTATGTGTCTAAAGGTACCGTCACATTAAGCGATGCTGCAGCGATATAGGCAACGATGCCAATCACTACAGCGTCGCTGTTTCGTCGTTGTGTGGTCGCTGGAGAGCTGTCACACAGACAGCTCTCCAGCGACCAACGATGCCGAAGTCCCCTGGTAACCAGGGTAAACATCGAGTTACTAAGTGCAGGGCCGCGCTTAGTAACCCAATGTTTACCCTGGTTACCATTGTAAATGTAAAAAAAAACAAACAATACATACTTACATTCCGGTGTCTGTCCCCCGGCGTCAGCTTCCCTGCATTGTGTCAGTGCCGGCCGGCCGTAAAGCCGAGCGGTGACGTCACCGCTGTGCTTTACGGCCGGCCGGCGCTCACAGTCAGTGCGGGAAGCTGAGGCCGGGGGACAGACACCGGAATGTAAGTATGTACTGTTTGTTTTTTTTTACATTTACAATGGTAACCAGGGTAAACATCGGGTTACATAGCGCGGCCCTGCGCTTAGTAACCCGATGTTTACCCTGGTTACCAGTGAAGACATCGCTGAATCGGCGTCACACATGCCGATTCAGCAATGTCTGCGGGAGATCCAGCGACGAAATAAAGTTCTGGCCTTTCTGCTCCGACCAACGATCTCCCAGCAGGATCCAGATCGCTGCTGCGTGTCAAACACAACGATATCGCTATCCAGGACGCTGCAACGTCACGGATCGCTAGCGATATCGTTGTTAAGTTGTTCAGTGTGAAGGTACCTTTAGAGTCCCACAAAAGCCTCGGTGTTCCTGCTACCAGTGATCTGCTCTTCAGAGGGAGATAGTTCATTCGCAGCTGCTCTCCCCTGATGTCACTCTCCTGTGCTTCACTCTCCTTCACGCTCACTGAACAATGTCCTTCCGTATGTTTCTGTCCAGGAGCTGCAGCACTTTCTCGTGGCTGCATGGCTCCTCATACGTTTTTGCTGCCTCAGACTTCTCCAGTCTGCTTCCTGGCACTATCTGTCTGAATCTCTCTCTTTCCTTCTGTCTGAATCTCTCTCACTTTCCCTCCAAACCACAATATATATAGGGGAGTCACCTAAGAATAGGATCAAAAGCTCCCCCTTGTGACCTGCAGTGTGAACATGTTGTGTGTATGGTGATTATTACCTGATAAAATATATCTTCAATCGCTTCCAAACGTAACATCACCTTCCCCGTGAGGAAAGCAATGCTACTGTAACGACCAGGACCTTTGGGCGCCACACATACAGTCAGTCAATAAGAACTATCTTCGGTATAAAGGACAGCAAGGAGTCCTGGAAGTGATTATATGATCCCCACAGAGCCCTCATCACAACAGAATGGAGCCTATGTGACATTACACGAAGGAGAGAATGATTAGCACAAGTCTACATCCACAGATCTGTGGTTAGTTCTCCAGGATGTTTGGAACAACCTCCCTGTTGAGATCCATCAAAAACTGTGTGCAAGTGTATCTAGAAGAACTGATACTTTGATGGTGCTTTGAAGGAAAAGGGCAGTCACACTAAATATAGATGTGATTTAGATTTCTCTTTTGTTCATTCACTTTACATATTGTTAATTGATAAAAATAAACTATTAACACTTTTATTTATGAAAGCAATCTTACTTTGCTGCACTTTTCCACACCTACCTTAACCTTTTGCACTGTGTTGTATACACAGTAGCCGTCAAATGTTTGGACACATAGTGGTTTTCCTTGTTCCTATTGGAATGTGCACATTGAAACACATATATTATTCAGTGATTTGTTTCAATGCTATACCGCACTCATAACTATATGATCATGTACAATAACAGAACAAATAATTTATGTGAAGCTTAAATTGCGAAAAAAAAACCTCTTCACCTTTTGAGAATTAAGTAGAGGAAAAATAAAAATGGAAATGAGTTGGAGCTGTTCAGTTACTTCATGAATAATGAAAACTGTAGGCTATGACTAAGCTGAGAAAATATATATGTCATTGATCCTCTAAATTAACTCTTTTGCCACCAGAATGCGCAGCCAGATGTGCCAACAGGGAGTAAGGCATTACAATAAAACTAAGTAATGTTCTTCAGCTATAGGAAGAGACAACAGGCCATGGAAAGGCATTCAACCAGAGTACACATTCTTCACCCACTTCATTCTCTGACACCACCGAAATAGAAGCAGTAGAAAAATACATTAAGGCGTATTATTTCCAGATGGTGATTTTTAACTGCTGTGCATGACAGAATGAAACGTGTCATGTAATTGTGTGCTACCAGGAACTGACAAAATTAAATGATGTTAAGACAGCAATGCAAAGCCAATCTAGTTTCTAATAAACATCTGGTCATGTGACTTTTTCCGGCGGTGCCTGCAAGTTCCACATTCATGGATTTGGATATTAGCACCTAAGACTTGATATTTCATAAATAGTTTTTAATTAAAGCGAAAATTATTCTCTAGTTAAACTGAGAACTATGCATATAATGCGTTTGTCAACTAGACTACTTCTCACATCAGATATTTTTCTGGCTTTTGTAATCATAAAGATTGATATAATCTGAAATAAATATCTAAGGCTAAGTGCACACTGAGTCTCTGCACGTACACTACAGTATATGTTTGGGGCTTTTCCTAACATATACGGTAATGTTCCTATATACACCAGATGAGGGCCAAAAGTATGTTCTTTCAGCCTCCCTCTGGCAGGTGTGCGTCAACATACCGTTTATCTGTATAGGAAAATGCAATCTACTGCGCACAAATACCTATAGACAAATACTATGGTGCATGGATGCTGTAGCATTCATCTTCACTATGCCCAATGTCCTCAGAACATGAACCCAAGAAAGGGCATAATTGTAGTATGGATCTTGCCTAAAAAGCATTTGTGAAAAAAATCGAGAAATGTCATCTTGACTGATCATCAATCTTGTAATACTTTTTGGTGGGTGTGTACTCTTCGTTATGCAGTGTTTGGATAAATAAAAGCTTATCAATGTTTGGGTGGACTAGAAAGACAACTATAAAAGCACTTCCAAGGATCAATTTATGGAATATAAAAATTATATAATCACATACGGTCACGCTGTGAAAGTCTTAAATAGGGGAGGGGGGCCTCAAACTGTCCCTAGACTGGGACCCTAACCATTCCTGTCTGGTGGGTACTCTTAATGGTAGAGAGGCCTGAGTCTCTGACCTCACTATGCTACTGTTAATCCCTGGTCTTTCCTCTCCCTCACAACATGGAGCCTGGGACAGAAATGTAATGTGAACAAGACACACGAGACAAACAGGCAGGACCGTATTTAGAGTTTCTGCTGCCCTAGGCACTTTTAGTGCTGCCTCCCCCTTTGGTGAGTATGACATTATCGGCAGTGACTTTGGCAAGAATCGCTGATGTGAAAGTAGCCTTTTGCAGCAGATCGGGCAGTTTTTCTGTATCTGCCGCGAAACGGATCACTTATGGCAACACTGCGTTTGACCTCATTCATTCCCTATGGGATTTGCGGTACTTGCCATGATCTGGCAAATGTGGTACCATACCTCCCAACTTTTGAAGAAGGGAAAGAGGTATAAAGTTTGCGGCGCGCTCATATCCCCCCTCCTGTATGCATGGCTCATATCCCCCCTGTATGCATGGCTCATCTCCCTCCCATCCCATATGCATGGCTCATATCCCCCCCTTCCTGTATGCATGTCTCATCTCCCTCCCATCCCATATGCATGGCTCATATCCCCCCCCTGTATGCATGGCTCATGTCCCTCCCATCCTGTATGCATGGCTCATATCCCCCCTCGTGTATGCATGGCTCATATTCCCCCTCCTGTATGCATGGCTCATATCCCCCCTCCTGTATGCATGGCTCATATTCCCCCCTCCTGTATGCATGGCTCATATTCCCCCCCTCCTGTATGCATGGCTCATATCCCCCCTCCTGTATGCATGGCTCATATTCCTCCCATCCTGTATGCATGGCTCATATCCCCCCTCCTGTGTGCATGGCTCATATTCCCCCCTCCTGTATGCATGGCTCATATTCCCCCCCTCCTGTATGCATGTCTCATGTTCCCCCCCTCCTGTATGCATGGCTCATATTCTCTCCCCTCCTGTATGCATGGCTCAAATCCCCCCTCCTGTATGCATGGCTCATATTCCTCCCTCCTGTATGCATGGCTCATATTCCTCCCTCCTGTATGCATGGCTCATATTCCCCCCTATTGTATGCATGGCTCATATTCCCCCCCTCCTGTATGCATGGCTCATATTCCCCCTCCCCCTCCTGTATGCATGGCTCATATTCCCCCCCCCCCTCCTGTATGCATGGCTCATATTCCCCCCTCTCCTGTATGCATGGCTCATCTCTCACCCCCCCCCCCCGCTCCCGTTCCCATCTTGCATGGCTCGGCTCCCCGTCCTCCTTCATCCCCCATCCTCTGTCGCCTGATCCCCCCGTCCCTCATACTCACCTTTCCCACACCGCACGGCTGCACCGAACATCCCTCTAGCTCTGTCCCGACTCCAGACACAGTACCTTCTTCCTGCGTGAGCGGTCATGTGGTACCGCTCATTAAGGTCATGAATATGCCCATATTCATGATCTTAATGAGCAGTACCACGTGACCGCTCACTCAAGACGAGCTCAGGCGCTGAGACCAGGCATTGCTGGAGCAGCATGAGTATGAAGTCTTCAAGGAGGGAGGGTAGGAGGCAGGCAAGCGGGCGGGCAGGGGGGCTGGGGGGCGGTCAGTCGAGGTGACCCAGGACTTAAAAGAAAACAAAAAAAAACTTGCTCATGCTCAGGTGCTTCCCCCTCCCCCCCCCCCCCGCATCGTCCCGCCTTAGGCACGTGCCCTCAAGTGCCTAGTGGCAATTATGGCCCTGCAAACAGGGATACCAGAAACCCTGTATCATAAAAAATCAGGAGCAAACAATAGGAAGGAAGATGGGGACAGGGAGGAATAAACTAAACTGGAATAGGGACCAGGAGATGAACACACACATGCAACAGAAAACCTTTACAACAATGTCTCTCCAAAACACTTAGCTTAAGCACACCACACAGAAAGAAGAATCTCCAATAGCAACAACAAACTCATATTCAGCACAGCCTCTCCAAAGAGCAAAAACGCAGAGCTTTCACTGGCAAGACATACGGTCTGGTCAAGTTTTATAGGAAGAGTTAACGACCAGATTAGAAGTAGCTGAAATGGAGCTGCATGTTTCTGACCAGCATAGAAAGGGTAATTAACCATTTCAGCCCCAAAAGAAACCAAACTAATTTAATATGGGATCCAAATACAAAGGCTAAATGGAAGATCTGTGCTTCACATTATGCAGTGATCTTCTACCAGATCTCCGAGGTTGGTGTGACACATACTCAGCAAAGCCAAAAATATAAATCAGGGCCAGTATATGGTAGCTTAAAGGGAATATGGCACCAGTTTTTTGCCATCTAATCTAGGAGCAGGATAATGTAGAGAAAGAGACCTTGAGTCTAGTAATATGTCACTTACTTGTCTGTTTGCTGTAGTTTTGATGAAATCACTGTTTTATCAGCAGGAGGAAATTATCACAAGAGGACTAATAAACCTGCTGCCGTGTAGTGCTCTTTATTCATGATCTCTGTATAACCCCACCAGTGATTGGCAGCCTTCCACCCAGGGCCGGCGTCAGCACCCGGCATACCGGGGCAAATGCCGGGGCCCTGAACAAATGGGGGGGCCCACTCGTGGCCGGGATACCAGGGAGCCCGGGCTGCTCCCCCAGCAGCTTCGCCACTACTTGAGCTCAGCCGTCACTTAAATAAACATGGCCGCGCACAGTGCACTCTGCAGTGATGTCTCTGCTTCTGCTAGTAATGATGCGGCCGGGCGGACACACAAGCAAAGTTAAAGGCACAGTGTCTGCCTGACCGCATCATTAGTAACAGACACAGCTGCAGCGTGCACTGTGGGTGGCCATGTCTGTTTAAGTGACGGCCATCGATCAAGCAGCACTCCCTCCATATCCACATGCCAGAGGAGCCTGATGGGTGACAAGCCTGGGGGAGGTGAGTGAGGCTTGTGTCTGTCTGTATGTCTGTGTATGCCTGTATGATGTGCATATCTGTGTATATCAGTGTGTTTGACTGTACATATTTATGTATTTTTGTGAATTTGTCTTCAAATATATGTATGTAAATATCTGTGTATTGTATTTGTGTGCATGTCTGCGCATTGCATGTGTATGTCTGCGTATTGTGTGTGTGTGCATGTCTGTGTATTTTGTGTGTGTGCGCATGTCTGCGTATTGTGTGTGTGTGCATGTCTGAGTGCTGTGTGTGTGTGCATGTCTGCGTATTGTGTGTGTGTGCATGTCTGCGTATTGTGTGTGTGTGCATGTCTGAGTGCTGTGTGTGTGTGTGCGCATGTCTGCGTATTGTGTGTGTGTGCATGTCTGCGTATTGTGTGTGTGAGCATGTCTGCGTGTTGTGTGTGTGTGCATGTCTGAGTGCTGTGTGTGTGTGAGTGCATGTCTGAGTACTGTATGTGTGTGCAGCATGTCTGCGTACTGTATGTGTATGTCTGCGTATTGTGTGTGTGTGTATGTCTGCGTATTGTGTGTGTTTGTGTGCGCGCATGTCTGCGCATTGTGTGTGTGCATGTCTGAGTGCTGCGTGTGTGTGTTCATGTCTGAGTACTGTATGTGTGTGCAGCATGTCTGCGTACTGTATGTGTATGTCTGCGTATTGTGTGTGTGTATGTCTGCGTATTATGTGTGCATGTCTGCATGTCTGCGTATTTGTGTGTGTGTGTGTGTGCATGTCTGCGTATTTGTGTGTGTGCATGTCTGCGTATTGTGTGTGTGTGTGTGTGTGTGTGAGTGCGCATGTCTGCGTACTGTAGATGTGTGTGTATGTCTGCGTATTGTGTGTGTGCGCATATCTGCCTATGTGAAGGATGAGGGGGAAGGCTAGGCCCTATGTAGTATATCTATATTTCTCCTCCGTATCTGTGCATCATGAATCGTGGTATGTGGGCCCACTGAGACTCTTTTGCCCGGGGCCCACAAAATCCTGGAGCCGGCCCTGCTTCTACCTATGCACAGGTTATATAGAGCTCGGTATTCAGAGAACTGGTAGATCTACAGCAGATAAAACATTGGTTTTATCAAAACTGTAGCAAACATCCTAGTAAATAATACATTGCTGGAATCAGGGTCTCTGTCCCTACACTTTGCTGCTCTCATAAGAGGTAGCGAAAACCTGGTAACAGATTCCTTTTAACTACTGTCCATTTGACAGCCATCACGCTGAGCTTCAATGAATGAGGATAGGGGCCATATACTGAAACCCCAAAGAGAGCCTATCCCACTTCTGGGAACATGTGTGAACAGTGTCAGACTGGGGTGGCAAAGGCCCGCCAGTAACATTTACTCTGGAAGCCAACTGTTCAGCTACATGCGTATATTTCATTACCCTCATTCGCAAATTTACTTCTGCTTCTATAAAATAGACTAGGTAGCTTGTTGGATGAATGATGAGATGCTGCTTTTGTCTGTACATAGTGTAAATGTATTGTGCCAACTAATGCTCATGTTGGCGAGTAAGTGGCTCACTCCTGCACAGGGGCCCACCGGGGGATTCTCCTGTTCTCCTGTTGGCCAGTCCGACCCTGTGTGTGAGTCCATAGCAATAAATGTTACAAACAGGATATTGCGCCACCAGACTGTTTCAGAGCATCTGATAATACTGTACAATGCAAATGTACGTATATGGATGACAGATGAATCACGAACAGCCGTAATATTCATGTTCAGCGGAGCAAAATGTGTATGCTACTAAGTGAATCAAGGCTGTTAGATGCCAGCTAAATCTGACAGACATCATGCTGAACTTCAGGATCCGAAGATCCCATGGCGGCTCCATACACCACTGTTGAAAATTGAGCAATTTCACTCCCTGTACTTCAGGGTAGTTTGTGACATGAGTTGAGATGCAGCGCTTGTCCTTTCTGACCTAGCACCTTCCTGCGGGAGGAAGTGTGGGATTTTTTTAATATTGAGGTTACATAGAGGGCGGGGGGAAGGACATGAGGGAATATTTGTCCCCTTGTTTCTTATTCATGGAAAGTCAGAAACAAATCATTACCTCCGAATGAGTCAGGTGCGTGAAAGTGAGGTGAACATGTGTGTACCCCAGATCTGTTTAGTTGTACATTTCCAAGTGACCCTAAGAGCTCAGGGAGTTTTAGTAGCAAATTGATTTGACTTCTGTCCTTCTATCTTCTCAAGGTAGGAACTATGTGGGAATATATATATATATATATATATATATACAGTATATATATATATATATATATATATATATATATATATATATATATATATACACAGGTCCTTCTCAAAAAATTAGCATATAGTGTTAAATTTCATTATTTACCATAATGTAATGATTACAATTAAACTTTCATATATTATAGATTCATTATCCACCAACTGAAATTTGTCAGGTCTTTTATTGTTTTAATACTGATGATTTTGGCATACAACTCCTGATAACCCAAAAAACCTGTCTCAATAAATTAGCATATCAAGAAAAGGTTCTCTAAACGACCTATTACCCTAATCTTCTGAATCAACTAATTAACTCTAAACACATGCAAAAGATACCTGAGGCTTTTATAAACTCCCTGCCTGGTTCATTACTCAAAACCCCCATCATGGGTAAGACTAGCGACCTGACAGATGTCAAGAAGGCCATCATTGACACCCTCAAGCAAGAGGGTAAGACCCAGAAAGAAATTTCTCAACAAATAGTCTGTTCCCAGAGTGCTGTATCAAGGCACCTCAATGGTAAGTCTGTTGGAAGGAAACAATGTGGCAGAAAACGCTGTACAACGAGAAGAGGAGACCGGACCCTGAGGAAGATTGTGGAGAAGGACCGATTCCAGACCTTGGGGAACCTGAGGAAGCAGTGGACTGAGTCTGGTGTGGAAACATCCAGAGCCACCGTGCACAGGCGTGTGCAGGAAATGGGCTACAGGTGCCGCATTCCCCAGGTAAAGCCACTTTTGAACCATAAACAGCGGCAGAGGCGCCTGACCTGGGCTACAGAGAAGCAGCACTGGACTGTTGCTAAGTGGTCCCAAGTACTTTTTTCTGATGAAAGCAAATTTTGCATTTCATTCGGAAATCAAGGTGCCAGAGTCTGGAGGAAGACTGGGGAGAAGGAAATGCCAAAATGCCTGAAGTCCAGTGTCAAGTACCCACTGTCAGTGATGGTGTGGGGTGCCATGTCAGCTGCTGGTGTTGGTCCACTGTGTTTCATCAAGGGCAGGGTCAATGCAGCTAGCTATCAGGAGATTTTGGAGCACTTCATGCTTCCATCGGCTGAAATGCTTTATGGAGATGAAGATTTCATTTTTCAGCACGACCTGGCACCTGCTCACAGTGCCAAAACCACTGGTAAATGGTTTACTGACCATGGTATTACTGTGCTCAATTGGCCTGCCAACTCTCCTGACCTGAACCCCATAGAGAATCTGTGGGATATTGTGAAGAGAAAGTTGAGAGACGCAAGACCCAACACTCTGGATGAGCTTAAGGCCGCTATTGAAGCATCCTGGGCCTCCATAACATCTCAGCAGTGTCACAGGCTGATTGCCTCCATGCCACGCCGCATTGAAGCAGTCATTTCTGCCAAAGGATTCCCGACCAAGTATTGAGTGCATAACTGAACATTATTATTTGATGGTTTTTTTGTTTGTTATTAAAAAACACTTTTATTTGATTGGATGGGTGAAATATGCTAATTTATTGAGACAGATTTTTTGGGTTATCAGGAGTTGTATGCCAAAATCATCAGTATTAAAACAATAAAAGACCTGACAAATTTCAGTTGGTGGATAATGAATCTATAATATATGAAAGTTTAATTGTAATCATTACAGTATGGTAAATAATGAAATTTAACACTATATGCTAATTTTTTGAGAAGGACCTATATATATATATATATATATATATATATACATATATATATATATACATATATATATATATACATATATATATATACATATATATATATACATATATATATATATATATATATATATATATTTTAGGTGTGTAACCTAATGACATTTCTAGTGTCTGCAATTACCTGAACTATAGGTAATGCCTAGTAGCTTGATTTTAGAGGCGAGATGAAAATCTAGACATGATCTGCATTACCTCATAGCAGCAATAATGTGTTGATAATTGCTCAAGAGCATCTAAAATAAAAGATGAAATGGTATATTTTCTAGCATTTTATGTATACAGCTACCATGCAAACTGATGTGTCTCACATGTGACGATTAAACTGGGATTATGTCTAGTCCTGCAGCTATGTGGAATTGTCCCCGCCAAAAAAAATCAGGTTTTACAGTACAAACTGAAAAGATTATTAAATAGATCTCTTATGCCTGAGAAGGCTAGTGTACTTACTGAGAAAATCCATTTCAGAATTGCCAAATAAGGCCGAGCTCAGAGGAGCGTTTACTGACCACAATGCCAGACCAGAACTGACAGCCTTATATGAAAGAGAGTTCATGAGTCCAAGTGCATTCCATCTTCTCGCACCTACCGAACCTATCTGACAGCCTACACTAAGCAACTTGTACTTAGCAAAGTGACACCCCACCATACACAGGGAAGAGAACACTGTGGAGCTGCCATTTTGGCTAAGTGGATGGAAAGGGAGTTTAAAATTTGAAAAGGATTATGCATTCATTCTGACATGGCTTCTCAAAGTAAGTACACCCGACTTATCAGGTATAAAGGGTGTATTTAATAATGTATGTGCAGCGCCCCAGAGATCTGGTCGTTGCAGTATGACACTCTGCCACTAAGGGGAGTGATGATACGTCTGATGGCACTGAAGGAATTCTACTGACCAGGTATCACCAGCACACATTACACTTCACACTCTGGCCACTAAGGGGAGCAAAAGGCTTTATTTATTGGGCCCCTCCTCACACTGGTAAAACTAGGGGTTGGATAGAAAGTTAGTCAGAAGCTGACTGGGTTGGATTCAGGCAACATCCCGTGGCAGGGGGTGTTGCAGGGAGAAGACACAGGGGGGTCCTTGTCAGGCGTGGGAACCTGGCAGGCACCTAGCGACCAGAACAGAACGTTACAGAACCGCGCCTGCACACCCCGCGGCGGTATCCTAAGAAAGAGACATGAAGCGAAGGATATTGTGAGACAGTGAGAAACGAGATCAAGCACAAAGGAGAGCCAGTAGGAGTCGTGCCGTGAGACCGAGGCAACATCCTACTGAGGCGCGTAGCCGGTGGCCGGAACACCGAGGGAGTAACTGACTCTACGCCTTACTTCAAACTCCGCAGGACAGTTAATTAGAGGTTGGCTGTCTAACCTAAACACCTACGAAGACATAGGGGGCAACAGTGGGAGAGGGGCGTCTCTAGGGTCCTGGAAGACCTCCAGGCCTTCCCGTCATACGGGTGCGTCCTAGCCATAACATACCTGGGGGACGTTGAACTAGAAACATCTGGAACATATTAGAAAGAACAAACGAACGAGAACAAAAGTTGTGAGGACTATTCCAAATGCTCAGCAGGGTAGCACTACAACACACAGGCGCTATTGGTAGGCAACGATTTCCACCTGCAAAGGGAATTCTGGAAATGCCCATCGGACCGGCCGGTCTCGGATAGCCCTGTTAAGCGTGCTCTGGATTGCGGATCCTGAAGTCTTCAGTAAAGAGGTAAAGAGACTGCAACCTTGTGTCCTCGTTATTGACTGCACCTCACACCATCACCATCCACTTTACTGGGAAGCCCTGGGGACATACTTCACCTGTGGGAAGGTATACCATCCAGCTGCTATTCCATCAACCCAGCAGACCCCACAGCAGCGTCGGTCACCCTGACCGAACACCACAGGTGGCATCACGAATCCCTGATAGACTGTACCACCTTTATCGGATGCCCCTTAGCAGGGTCGCGGACCGGGTATAGCCACCGTTACAGCTTCAGAACCGAACCAGAGAGGCCCGGTACCGAGAACGCGTGGCCCTGTGTCTGGGGCGCTCCAACTTGGCGTCACGAACAGGATCGTACTTAAGCCTGAGAAGCAGGTCATGTGCGCCTTGGAATTGTGATTGAAACGTGCCAGAACTGTGATTTATTGCAAAGACTGTGTACTGCTACCTGCCGCAAGATTCCCGCCAAAACTGCCGCCATTGCCGCGCCACGAGGAGCGCAGGAGAAGAAGAAGGGCGTGGAAGTGGGTGTGAAAGAGCTGAAGAGCGCGAAAAATAATGGCCGCCCAGTCTAAATATTTCTGTACTTTGAGGACGTGTCCGTCAGCAGCTGAGATCCGCCTCCTGATCCTCAATGGAGGGCGGAGAAACAAGAAACGAAACCGCGGGAAAGAGACCAGGGAGTGACCCACGTGGAGGACGCCATGGCCGGCCGCTCAGACCCAGACTGCGGGGTTGAAGCAGAGGGCTCCCCCAGCTACCCGGACGAGCACAGCAGCCAGAGCCTCACAACTGGGACCGGTCTCCTGCAGGGTGAGATGGAGGACCTTGTGGAGCAGCTTCTCCAGTGGCGGCTGGAGACCAAGGCCTTGTGCCAGGAGTCACCAGCGGAGGAACTCCCGACCCCGGATCCTTCACCATCCTTGGAGTCGGCTACAGCGGAGGAAGTCGCGTCGGTCGGTGAGTCCGCTGACCCCGTCCCGCCAACGGAGGATCTGCTGATAGGCCCTGTTGCGGCGCCCCCTTCCCCCGGGCCCCATGCTCGCAAGCCTCATCCACATTGGGACCAGGCCACCGGCATGGAGCATTTCTACAAGGCCCCGATC
The DNA here is from genome assembly GCF_032444005.1 of Ranitomeya imitator. NCBI lineage: Eukaryota > Metazoa > Chordata > Amphibia > Anura > Dendrobatidae > Ranitomeya > Ranitomeya imitator. The sequence goes on along the minus strand of NC_091283.1, from coordinate 564,970,690 downwards.
TCGCCGACCGTCATGCCAGGCGAGGTCTATGCTGAGCGCACCATATGTTGCTGGGTGAACCCGGGGTCGAATATTATGGGGTTCCCTGGGGTGAAGACGCGAGAAGGGGAGATGGTGGAGGCCCTTAGCTGGGAAGAGTACCAGTCCCAGCTGGATCGGCAGTGGGAGGAGCAGGAGAGACAGCACCAGGCCCAGCGGGAAGCCCACTACCAGCGGGATCTCGAGGTGAAGGATCGGGCCCGCAAGGACCGCACCACCCACCAGGCCCCGCGCAGGCAGGGCACCGTTGTGGACTTCAAGCTCCGTGGGGGATGGGGCTTCATTAAGGAGCCGGATCTGTATTCCGAGGTTTTCGTAAACCGGAGGGATGTGGAGTCCCATCTCAAGGAAGGCCACCCGGACCGGGATCTATACAAAGGGGACGAAGTCACCTACACCCGACACTTTGGGGAGAGGGGGTGGTTCGCCCTGAATGTGCGCAAGCGGCCAGTCCCCATGACATCACCAGTCAAAGCTGAGGAGAAGCCGTCCCCCATAGCGAGGGTGCCCCCTTGTGACCGGACCACGACCGTCACCAAGACCACGGTGGTGACCCCCACATGCACCATCGTGAAGACCACCACTTGCACCGTGGACACTGCTACTACGGTGGTGGCGGAGAGCTCAACCTCAGGAGTGGTTGGCACCTCGGTTGCTGCGAGGTCCAGGACAATTGCCACACAGACCCCTGATTGGAGCCCGGGATCTCCTGTGACCACACCGAGTGCCCGCGAGTACCCGGGGGGTGGCCCCGCCCACTGCTGCCGGTGGAGTGGCCACTAACGCCGAGGAAATAAACCTCAAAGAACCGAATATGTACATAGTTAACTCTTTATCTTCAATCTGCTTCCTTAAACCCGTCCTGGGTTAACTCCTAGGGATCCCTTTGTTTACCCGGGATCCCTCTTCTTTTTGTTTGTTCATTATTGTTTTCAAAGACTGCCGGATCATGAACAGTGAATGAATACAAAACTGTTTTGTATATAGTTTGCACCTTCTTAAAGGTGCTCTCTACTGGTTTTACACAGAAAGAAGACTCTGCGAAGATAATGCTTCTGGACATGACGCAGAAGGTCTTGCTTTCATTGGACTTGCAGACAGAGAGAATCTGCACTACCTCAGAGAGACTTGGTTCCCTCTTAAAGGGAATGTTCACATGTTGCACTGAAGTTATAATGTTGCCTTGAGAAAAGTTGGAAAGTTAATAATGTTGAAATGTAGAAAAGTTTGATAATGTTGATAGAGATTGAGGACAGGAAAGATTGAAAGTGAACCCATAGGGGTTAGAGAAAGAGTCCTCCTGAGAACTGTAGAACAATAGTTGGTAGCTGAAAGAGAGACAATGACAGTAGGCCCGGCCCAGGAGCTAGGCGGTCCTGCATTGGTGAAGCTAGAAAGGAAAGACAAGTTGAGTTATTTTATAGTAGGCCTTTAGTGGGTTCAGCTTATAGGCCCTTAAAGGAAAAGTTAACTTATTGTTCAGAATTTGCACTAAGTAGAATACCCGGTTGGGTGAACAGAGTTATTTATAGTCATAATGTTATTCAAAAAAATATTTAATCCTGTTTTTGTTTGTAACGTCCAAGTGTCCTCACCTCCTATAAAGGGAAGCATTGTTCTATTTACTTGTTTTAAGCATTTCAAAATTATGTATGTCTTTTGCTGAATTGTATTGTTGTTCTTCTTCCCAGTCCAGGAGTACTGGATTTAACCGGGGGGGAGTGCAACGCCCCAGAGATCTGGTCGTTGCAGTATGACACTTTGCCACTAAGGAGAGTGATGGTATGTCTGATGGCACTGAAGGAATTCTACTGACCAGGTATCACCAGCACACATTACACTTCACACTCCGGCCACTAGGGGGAGCAAAAGGCTTTATTTATTGGGCCCCTCCTCACACTGGTAAAACTAGGGGTTGGATAGAAAGTTAGTCAGAAGCTGACTGGGTTGGATTCAGGCAACATCCCGTGGCAGGGGATGGTGCAGGGAGAAGACACAGGGGGGTCCCTGTTAGGCATGGGAACCTGGCAGTCACCTAGCGACCATAACATAACGTTACGCTACCGCGCCTGCACACCCCGCGGCGGTATCCTAAGAAAGAGACACGAAGTGAAGGATATTGTGAGACAGTGAGAAACGAGATCAAGCACAAAGGAGAGCCAGTAGGAGTCGTGCCGTGAGACCGAGGCAACATCCTACTGAGGCGCGTAGCCGGTGGCCGGAACACCGAGGGAGTAACTGACTCTACGCCTTACTTCAAACTCCGCAGGACAGTTAATTATAGGTTGGCTGTCTAACCTAAACACCTATGAAGACATAGGGGGCAACAGTGGGAAAGGGGCGTCTCTAGGGTCCTGGAAGACCTCCAGGCCTTCCCGTCATACGGGTGCGTCCTAGCCATAACATACCTGGGGGACGTTGAACTAGAAACATCTGAAACATATTAGAAAGAACGAATGAACGAGAACAGAAGTTGTGAGGATTATTCCGAATGCTCAGCAGGGTAGCACTACAACACACAGGCGCTATTGGTAGGCAACGATTTCCACCTGCAAAGGGAATTCTGGAAGTGCCCATCAGACTGGCCGGTCTTGGATAGCCCTGTTAAGCGTGCTCTGGATTGTGGATCCTGAAGTCTTCAGTAAAGAGGTAAAGAGACTGCAACCTTGTGTCCTCGTTATTGACTGCACCTCACACCATCACCATCCACCTTACTGGGAAGCCCTGGGGACATACTTCCCCTGTGGGAAGGTATACCATCCAGCTGCTATTCCATCACCCCAGCGGACCCCACAGCAGCGTCGGTCACCCTGACCGAACACCACAGGTGGCGTCACGAATCCCTGATAGATTGTACCACCTTTATTGGACGCCCCTTAGCAGGGTCGCGGACCGGGTCTAGCCACTGTGACAGCTTCAGAACCGAACCAGAGAGGCCCTGTGTCTGGGGGCGCTCCATATGGAGTCTGTATTGTGAAATCTGGTGACAAATTAAAGTCCCTTGGACTTTTTTCTTCAAAACTAGGTGATTCCAGAACCTTTCCACTCATATTGCTTAATCTACTGGTAATTGCCCTGCTTATTTATAGTCTCCTGAACTATGCAATGCAGAAATTTTGCCCACTTGCAGTTTAGACTTATTAGGCCACGTTCACACATTGAGTATTTGGTACGTTTTTTACCTCAGTATCTGTAAACCAAAACCAGGAGTGAGTGATAAATACAGAAGTGGTGACGTGTTTCTATTATACTTCTCTGATTGTTCCACTCCTGGTTTTGGATTACAAATACTGAGGAAAAATACGGACCAATATTGAATGTGTGCACGTGGCCCAAGTCTAGAGAGGACGTATTGTTCCTTTTTTGCTGTCCAAGAATCAATACTTGCTTTATTTGGTTCTCTAAGTGTATGTTCCCACAGAGCTTTTTTGTTGGAGGTTTTGGAAGTAGACATACTCCAAAATCCACATCAAAAGCCTCTCCAAATATCCTGTGAAAACACATTGATATCCATTTCGAGCTTCAAGTTTTTTGATCATTTTTTCCAACGAGTTTTAAATAACCTTTTCTAAGGTAAAAAAAGAAGCAACACGCAGTAGAAAAAAAAACATTCAAAAATGCTTAAAAAACTTTAATGAAAAAGAAAGTCATCCAAAAACAACGAAATAGCATTTCCTGAGGTGGATCCTTCTTGAAACACACCTTGGATACTTCTGTGTTGTGAGTTCTGTTTTTGGGCTCCCTCTGGTGGTTACTGATGGTACTGGGTGATTTGTGTTCTGCTGTCTCTGGTGTCCACCTGTTCTATTAGGATTTGGGAGTTTCCTATTTAACCGGGCTTTCTTGTCATTTCCCCGCTGGCTATCCAGGTTATCAGAGTGTTTTGTTACCTCAGCTTCTGGCTTCAGTTATCTTCAGGACAAGCTAAGTTTTTGATTTTCTTGTTCCACGTTTTGCTTTATTTTTGTCTAGTCCAGCTTGCATATAATTGTTTCTTTGCTGCTGGTTGCTCTAGTGGGCTGTAATTGCTCCTCATGTTCCATGAGTTGGAACATGAGTTCAAGTAATTACAGGATGGCTTTTTGAAGGGTTTTTTGCTGACCGCGCAGTTTACTTTTGTATCCTCTGCTATCTAGTTTTAGCGGGCCTCATTTTGCTGAATCTGTTTTCATACTGTGTATGTGCCTTCCTCTCATTTCACCGTCATTATATGTGGGGGGCTGCTATTTCTGTGGGGTATTTCTCTGGAGGCAAGAGAGGTCTGTGTTTCTTCTAATAGGGGAAGTTAGATCTTCGGCTGGTGCGAGACGTCTAGGATCAACGTAGGCACGTTCCCCGGCTATTGTTATTTGTGTGTTCAGGTTTAGGGTCGCGGTCAGCTCAGGTTCCATCACCCTAGAGCTCGTTGGTGCTTGTCCTTTTGTGATTCCCTGCCATTGGAATCATGACAGTATAGCCGGCCAAAATGTTTGGGCTGAAGTAGGAGGAAAAGTAGTCTGAGGAAGTTTTTTTTTTTTTTTTTTCTCTCCTCTGAGGTTGCTGCCTAGCCTTAATTGCAGCCTGGCTGATTTTTTTTTTTTTTTTTTCCTCCTCTTAATCCTTGAATGGCTCTGACCTTAGCTGTTTATCATGGACGTCCAGAGTTTAGCTTCCAGCTTGAATAATCTTGCTGCTAAGGTTCAAAATATACAAGATTTTGTTGTACATGCTCCTATGTCTGAACCTAGAATTCCTATTCCAGAGTTCTTTGCTGGAGATAGATCTAGTTTTCTGAATTTTAGGAACAATTGCAAGCTGTTCCTTTCTTTGAAATCTCGCTCTTCTGGAGACCCTGCTCAGCAGGTTAAGATTATTATATCTTTCCTGCGGGGTGACCCTCAAAATTGGGCATTTGCATTGGCACCAGGGGATCCTGCGTTGCTTAATGTGGATGCGTTTTTTCTGGCATTGGGTTTGCTCTATGAGGAACCTAACCAGGAGATTCAGGCTGAAAAAGCTTTATTAGCTCTCTCTCAGGGGCAAGATGAAGCAGAAATATATTGTCAAAAATTTCGGAAATGGTCAGCGATTACTCAGTGGAATGAGTGCACCCTGGCTGCAAAGTTCAGAGATGGCCTTTCTGAGGCCATTAAAGATGTTATGGTGGGGTTCCCTGCGCCTACGGGTCTGAATGAGTCTATGACTATGGCTATTCAGATTGATCGGCGTTTACGGGAGCGCAAACCTGTGCACCATTTGTCGGTGTCTTCTGAACAGGCACTTGAGACAATGCAATGTGATAGAGTTCAGTCTAGAAGTGAACGGCAAAACTATAGGCGGAAAAATGGGTTGTGCTTTTATTGTGGTGATTCAGCTCATGTTATATCAGCATGCTCTAAACGCACAAAAAAGGTTGATAAGTCTGTTGCCATTAGTACGTTACAGTCTAAGTTCATTCTGTCTGTGACTCTGATTTGCTCATTATCATCCATTTCCGTCGATGCCTATGTAGATTCAGGCGCTGCCCTGAGTCTTATGGATTGGTCATTTGCCAAGCGATGTGGGTTTAGTCTTGAGCCTCTGGAAGTCCCTATTCCTTTGAAGGGAATTGACTCTACACCTTTAGCTATGAATAAACCTCAGTACTGGACACAAGTGACCATGCGTATGACTCCCGTTCATCAGGAGGTGATTCGCTTCCTGGTATTGTATAATTTACATGATGTTCTAGTACTTGGTCTGCCATGGTTACAAACTCATAATCCAGTCCTTGACTGGAAAACAATGTCTGTGTTAAGCTGGGGATGTCAGGGGGTTCATGATGATGCACCTCCGATTTCTATCGCTTCATCTACTCCTTCTGAGGTTCCTGTATTTTTGTCTGATTATCGGGATGTTTTTGAGGAGCCTAAGCTCAGTTCGCTTCCTCCTCACAGGGATTGCGATTGTGCTATAGATTTAATTCCTGGTAGTAAATTTCCTAAAGGTCGTTTGTTCAATCTGTCAGTGTCAGAGCATACTGCTATGCGGGATTATGTTAAGGAGTCCTTGGAAAAGGGACATATCCGTCCATCTTCGTCCCCTTTGGGAGCAGGTTTTTTTTTCGTGGCCAAAAAAGATGGGTCCTTGAGGCCTTGTATAGATTATCATCTATTGAATAAGATTACCGTAAAATATCAGTATCCTTTGCCTTTGTTGACTGATTTGTTTGCTCGCATTAAGGGGGCTAAATGGTTCACTAAGATTGATCTACGGGGTGCGTATAATCTTATACGAATAAAGCAAGGTGATGAGTGGAAAACCGCATTTAATACGCCTGAGGGCCATTTTGAGTATTTGGTAATGCCTTTCGGACTTTCTAATGCTCCTTCAGTCTTCCAGTCCTTTATGCACGATATTTTCCGTGAATATCTGGATAAATTTATGATTGTGTATTTGGATGATGTTTTGGTTTTTTCTGATGACTGGGAGTCTCATGTTCAGCAGGTCAGGAAGGTGTTTCAGGTCCTGCGGGCTAATTCCTTGTTTGTAAAGGGCTCAAAGTGTCTCTTTGGAGTCCAGAAGATTTCTTTCTTGGGGTATATTTTTTCCCCTTCTACTATTGAGATGGATCCCGTCAAGGTTCGGGCTATTTGTGACTGGACGCAGCCTGCATCTCTTAAGAGTCTGCAGAAGTTCTTGGCCTTTGCTAATTTCTATCGTCGTTTTATAACTAATTTTTCTAGTGTTGTTAAGCCTTTCACGGATTTGACTAAGAAGGGTGCTGATGTTGCTGATTGGTCTCCTGCGGCTGTGGAGGCCTTTCAGGAACTTAAACGCCGGTTTTCTTCTGCTCCTGTGTTGCGTCAGCCTGATGTTTCGCTTCCTTTCCAAGTTGAGGTTGATGCTTCCGAGATTGGAGCGGGGGCGGTTTTGTCACAGAGAAGCTCCGATTGCTCGGTGATGAAGCCATGTGCGTTCTTTTCTAGAAAATTTTCGCCCGCTGAGCGGAATTATGATGTGGGTAATCGGGAACTTTTGGCCATGAAGTGGGCATTTGAGGAGTGGCGTCATTGGCTGGAGGGTGCTAGACATCGTGTGGTGGTCTTGACTGATCACAAAAATCTGATTTACCTTGAGTCTGCCAGGCGTCTGAATCCTAGACAGGCTCGTTGGTCACTGTTTTTCTCTCGTTTCAATTTTGTGGTTTCATACCTGCCAGGTTCAAAGAATGTGAAGGCGGATGCCCTTTCTAGGAGTTTTGTGCCTGACTCCCCTGGAAATTCTGAGCCCACTGGTATCCTTAGGGATGGGGTGATTTTGTCGGCCGTCTTCCCAGACTTGCGACGTGCTTTGCAGGAGTTTCAGGCGGGTAAACCTGATCGTTGTCCGCCTGAGAGACTGTTTGTTCCGGATAGTTGGACCAGTAGAGTCATCTCCGAGGTCCATTCTTCTGCGTTGGCAGGTCATCCTGGAATATTTGGTACTAGAGACTTGGTGGCCAGGTCTTTTTGGTGGCCTTCCTTGTCGAGGGATGTTCGTTCTTTTGTGCAGTCTTGTGAGGTTTGTGCTCGGGCTAAGCCTTGCTGTTCTCGAGCCAGTGGATTGTTGTCACCTTTGCCTATCCCGAAGAGGCCTTGGACGCACATTTCCATGGACTTTATTTCGGATCTCCCTGTCTCTCAAAAAATGTCCGTCATCTGGGTTGTGTGTGACCGCTTTTCTAAAATGGTTCATCTTGTACCCTTGCCTAAGTTGCCTTCCTCCTCTGAGTTGGTCCCTCTGTTTTTCCAGAACGTGGTTCGTTTGCATGGGATTCCGGAGAACATAGTTTCTGACAGGGGATCCCAGTTTGTGTCTAGATTTTGGCGGACGTTCTGTGCTAAGATGGGCATTGATTTGTCCTTTTCGTCTGCATTCCACCCTCAGACGAATGGCCAGACGGAGCGAACTAATCAGACCTTGGAAACTTATTTGAGGTGTTTTGTTTCTGCTGATCAGGATGACTGGGTTACCTTTTTGCCGCTGGCCGAGTTTGCCCTTAATAATCGGGCTAGTTCTGCTACCTTGGTTTCTCCTTTCTTTTGTAATTCGGGGTTTCATCCTCGTTTTTCCTCTGGTCAGGTGGAGCCTTCTGATTGTCCTGGAGTGGACATGGTGGTGGATGGGTTGCATCAGATTTGGAGTCATGTGGTGGACAATTTGAAGTTGTCCCAGGAGAAGGCTCAGCAGTTTGCTAATCGCCGTCGCCGCGTGGGTCCTCGACTTCGTGTTGGGGACTTGGTGTGGTTGTCTTCTCGTTTTGTTCCTATGAAGGTCTCTTCTCCTAAGTTCAAGCCTCGGTTCATCGGTCCTTATAGGATCTTGGAAATTCTTAACCCTGTGTCGTTTCGTTTGGATCTCCCGGCATCGTTTGCTATTCATAATGTGTTCCATCGGTCGTTGTTGCGGAGGTATGAGGTACCTGTTGTTCCTTCGCTTGAGCCTCCTGCTCCGGTGCTGGTGGAGGGAGAATTGGAGTATGTTGTGGAGAAGATCTTGGATTCTCGTGTTTCCAGACGGAAACTCCAATATTTGGTCAAGTGGAAGGGTTATGGTCAGGAGGATAATTCTTGGGTGGTTGCCTCTGATGTTCATGCTGATGATTTGGTCCGCGCTTTTCATAGGGCTCATCCTGGTCGCCCTGGTGGTTCTCGTGAGGGTTCGGTGACCCCTCCTCAAGGGGGGGGGTACTGTTGTGAGTTCTGTTTTTGGGCTCCCTCTGGTGGTTACTGATGGTACTGGGTGATTTGTGTTCTGCTGTCTCTGGTGTCCACCTGTTCTATTAGGATTTGGGAGTTTCCTATTTAACCGGGCTTTCTTGTCATTTCCCCGCCGGCTATCAAGGTTATCAGAGTGTTTTGTTACCTCAGCTTTTGGCTTCAGTTATCTTCAGGACAAGCTAAGTTTTTGATTTTCTTGTTCCACGTTTTGCTTTATTTTTGTCTAGTCCAGCTTGCATATAATTGTTTCTTTGCTGCTGGTTGCTCTAGTGGGCTGTAATTGCTCCTCATGTTCCATGAGTTGGAACATGAGTTCAAGTAATTACAGGATGGTTTTTTGAAGGGTTTTTTGCTGACCGCGCAGTTTACTTTTGTATCCTCTGCTATCTAGTTTTAGCGGGCCTCATTTTGCTGAATCTGTTTTCATACTGTGTATGTGCCTTCCTCTCATTTCACCGTCATTATATGTGGGGGGCTGCTATTTCTGTGGGGTATTTCTCTGGAGGCAAGAGAGGTCTGTGTTTCTTCTAATAGGGGAAGTTAGATCTTCGGCTGGTGCGAGACGTCTAGGATCAACGTAGGCACGTTCCCCGGCTATTGTTATTTGTGTGTTCAGGTTTAGGGTCGCGGTCAGCTCAGGTTCCATCACCCTAGAGCTCGTTGGTGCTTGTCCTTTTGTGATTCCCTGCCATTGGAATCATGACACTTCTGTGGCGTCCCTGAGGACCAGTCACCACAGAGGTACTGCACCTCGGATGAGGTATGGTGCTCCGCTCTCGGGTAAGGAGTGGGGCACTACCCAGAACCCAGACACTTACATATAACACCAGACCTCTCAGGGCCCGGGATGAGCTAGGTAGAGGGTGTGTGTGTGGAGAGAGTGACAGTTAGAGGGGTTGTCATGGAAACAGTAGGAGGAGTCAGGAAAGGTCTAGAAGTTAGTGAGTCTGTGAGAAGGACTGGAGCAGAGGAGACGTGAGAGGAGTTGGAGCTGGGGACTTGAGCAGTGAGGAGCTCGTCCTAGCACCAGAGGACAGAAAGAGAAAACAAGGAAGATTGAGAGAAGCTCCTGACAGAAAGAAGAGATAGAAGGGGTCCTAGGGGCACGCGCAGTGAAGAATCCACCCGTGGGGCCCATATCCACGCTGACTGTAGTCAGGTGGAGGGACCAGATCGCAGTGGGGAACCAGCCCCCAGACTAGTGGGGAACTACAAGGCTCAGCTAGCCAGCCGGAGGCTGTGGTATCTGTACGTGCCACAACCACACACACTCGCTGAATAGGCAGAGACATAGGGTCAGACTCAAGGGGACCAAGAGGACGTCGCACAACAAGATCCGAGGCTGCTGGCTTGGGGCACTGTGTGTGAAGGCGCAGAGCAGGAGAGGAGAGAGCCAGCACAGGGAGACAGCCAGGATAGGAACACAAGAAAGGGATTCTGGCAAAGTGTATCCCAAACTACCTGAGAGTTGGCTGGACCACCAACCTGGAGGACACAGCACCCCGGCTGGGGATTGCACACAAGAACTGTGAGTAAAGTATGGAAGCTGCACCCTGCTGTGTCCTCTGAATTATTGCTGTGCCACCTGCCCTACGACCACCGCCATCACACCATAACTGCCTTGGAGCCTAGCTCTACCTGTGGAGAGCTGTACCAACTCTGCTGCGTTACCAACTGCCCCAGTGGACCTGAACCGCAGCATCAGCTATCCATTGCCTTACACCACGGGTGGCATCATGAACAATCTCCCCATAAACTTTATGTCCCCTTCCCTTTAATTGACTTTTATTGGCCACAGACCGGGTCACTGCTGCCATGATCACATCCCTTTAAGAACCAGCCCGGTATCGAGTATCTCCACGGCCCTGGCAGCCGCACCGCTTCCATCTCCAAAAAACCTCAGTGTGAATGTTTCCTAAGAAGCTAGAAAGGGATTCTCTATTAAAAGTGCCCAACATGCCCTCTGTAGCCGGTCCCCCTCAAGGTCACAGCACCGCAAGATGACGTAATGTGGTTTCATTTGACACAAAGATTTATGTAAAGTTGTCTTGATGGCCTTGAGTCACCTTCACTGACTTTTTCTTCTAAACCCATCAGCCTTCCTGTACTGTAGAAATAAGGTCCTATTGATAGATTCATAGGAAGTCAGATGGAACCACAGACGGCAATTAGTCCTATCTAACAAGCTGTCTTCATATTGTTTTTTTAACTCTTTGAGCCTCTGTCATTACTAAGTTTGCTCTATAATGTAATATCTTCTCTAGATGAGTTTTCCTTTCGTTCTGGGAACACTTTTTTTTTTTTTAAATTCATTACAGTGTAAATTTTACTCAGTAACATGGGAGTTTCACATTTATGCTAAACTATTTTAAGTGGATAACCTTGTAAATAACAAGGGCAAGATCAAAAGTCAACCCACAATAGGGGGCTTCAACATTATGTTCCTACGGCGTCTTTGAGGTGCAAGCAGAGCTGCCAAGTTTTCCACAGTGACAACACTGGCTGTTCTTCTGAAGTGACTTTTCAGCCATTTTCCCAGCTGCTCCACTGCAGGTCATCTTAACTCTATTCTTTCAAGTGTAGAAAGCGGGTGGCTTCCTACTCGTGTATTGGCAAGTTTGATTTGTGACTAGGACATGCGAACAGTCATATATGGACTATAATAGGCACAGGTTCTATTAAGGAACCCACAGACGGCACTTATACTTGAATAACAGACGTCTGAATGAGCCCTAGCTTTCAAAGGTACCCAATGGTCTTCTGCACTTCTAGGACGGATTCACACATCCATGTTTTGCTCTCCGAATGTTGGCTACGGATCACCTGAACTTGCCAGCCTCAGATATGCCTACGAGGCTGTTGATTTTGGATTATGAAAATCAATGATTACTATTGGGTGTTGCAGTGTCTCTCTGTGAACATTTAACAATACTTAATTTAGATAGGTACAGCATATAAATCTCCACTCAATAAAGTCCCCTTTTGATCTCCTTTGGCTGCTATGGATCGGTATTCCTATATTTCTGCTATATGCAGAGTCTGTATAAATCTGTTGGATTTCCCTAGTAGCGGCTACAGGAAACCAGAATGAGCTGAAACAGGTAGCCAGGGTTATCCCCACCTGATAAAGTAATGGCATCTTATTTTCTGTGACTCCCACTAATCCAAACACTATGACAAGAAAAGCAAGATTCAGGCCTCTAAGCAATATCTAGATCAAGGGTCCCCAACTTGTGACTCATGGTCCCATGAATTGTGGCTCACGGCTGTCTGCCCGCTTAGTGCATTCAACTCCAGGTCTAGCAAACAGGTATGAAGAGCACATCTCAAAATGGTGAATTTTGTCAGTAGCCCTGCAGAGAAGAGCAGATCTGGAGGCACATATACTGGTCTGGGGGGCTTAGAGATAAATTTAAGTATGGTACACTGGAGACAGGATGATCCTACCTGTCAGAGGAGGTTCTTGAATCTGGATGCGACAGTGTAGGAAGAATACTGAATGGGGTATTGTGGGAACCCCTGGATCTTGGTATTCTGCTCCTAGGTGATTTATGTGGAAAAGCTATGATTATCATTATACCCATATTGGGGATTTTGGTTTTCAGTACTGTGTGGGGGACGGGAGCTGGATGTGGCTCTAAAGGTCAGAGAGGTTGGGGACTACTGCTCTAGATGAAGGGCTATAAGTCATGCCATCAATGCACAATATGGCAGCTACAAAAGCTCAAACACTGAAACTTTATTAGACCTCAATCACATAGTCACATTTCAAGCCTGTGCTACGGGCTCATACTGTACCTCAGCGTGCCTATAATTTTATACAAAGGCACACATAGGTTTTCTTTAGTAAGTTATACAGCATCCTTAAGAAAAATATTTTGAGAAAAGTTCTGATGCCTGCCTTATTATGTAGCTATTCTTTCTCAGAAGCAAACATTTAGTGGAGAATATGACACCTCATAGAAGCACTTTATATAGTGGCACGTAGAGTTTCTATGGGTGAGACGTTTTATAGAAATCATTGCATTGTCTGCCTTTGTGTCGGTTTCACATGGCTAGACCATACATTAAAATTGTAATTGTAATAGGACCTTTTGTCTTTCAAACATTATTATAAAGTCACATTAGCACGAGTCCTGTTCTACTCCCAGAGCCCAGAATCCGAGTCCTATTAACAATAATCTGTTGCCATATTGTGAAATTACATGTACAATCATTACATACTTATTAGTTTACACATAATTGCCTCGATCAATCAGCAGGCGGCCTGGACAAGCTTGATTTTTAAGAGACATTCATTTTCTGTGAAGCATAGCCCCTGTTGATTTGGGATCCACAACAATCATACAGGCTGCTATGGCTACAATTACTTCCTTTGCGTTATGATGTCTGCACTTTCTCTGCTCCACAAGACCAGGAAAAATTAAAAGACAACATGTTCTGGATTCAGTGTCTTGATTTTTTTTTTATTAATACCACCAGCATTATGCATAGAGATCAGTTCAAAGGAAAAATGTTTTATCTGCATTAATTCTGGGCAAAGATGTATCTTGAAGGTTATATACCTCAATACAAAATCTGCTAAAGGACCCCAATCTATAGGTCTCCTCATGTAAGGTGGCCTTACCATCTCCTTAGCTCCCAGGTGTGACAACAGCCTCTACACCACCTATTGTTTGCCTGCTAATTCTGTTCATACTGTAATACATATAATTGAAGTGCAAACTATAATGTTTAACCCCTTCAAGTCGCGGCCCTTTTTCGTTTTTGCGTTTTCATTTTTCACTTCCCTCCTTCCCAGAGCCATAACTTTTTTATTTTTCCGTCAATATGGTCATGTGAGGGCTTATTTTTTGCAGGACGAGTTGTACTTTTGAACAACATCATTGGTTTTACCATGTCTTTTACTAGAAAACGGGAAAAAAATTCCAAGTGCGGTGAAATTGCAAAAAAAGTGCAATCCCACACTTGTTTTTTGTTTGGCTTTTTTGCTCTGTTCATTAAATGCTAAAACTGACCTGCCATTGTGATTCTCTAGGTCATTACGAGTTCATAGACATCTAACATGTCTAGGTAATTTTTTATCCAAGTGGTGAAAAAAAATTCCAAACTTTGCTTAAAAAAAAAAAAGTGCCATATTCCGATACCCGAAGCGTCTCCATTTTTCGTGATCTGGGGTCAGATGAGGGCTTATTTTTTGTGTGCCGAGCTGACGTTTTTAATGATACCATTTCGGTGCAGATATGTTCTTTTGATCGCCCGTTATTGCATTTTAATACAATGTCGCGGCGACCAAAAAAACGTAATTCTGGCGTTTCTGATTTTTTTCTCGCTACGCTGTTTAGCGATCAGGTTAATGCTTTTTTTTATTGATAGATCGGGCGATTTTGAACACGGCGATACCAAATACGTGTAGGTTTGGTTTTTTTTTAATTGTTTTATTTAGGATGGGGCGAAAGGGGGGTGATTTAAACTTTTATATTTTTTATATTTTTTTCATATTTTTAAAAACATTTTTTTTTTACTTGTGCCATGCTTCAATAGCCTCCGTGGGAGGCTAGAAGCTGGCATAGCCTGATCGGCTTTGCTACATAGCAGCGAACATCAGATCGCTGCTATATAGCTGAAATGCAGGTGTGCTGTGAGCGCCGACCACAGGGGGGCGCTCACAGCAGGCCTGCATCAGTAACCATAGAGGTCTCAAGGACCTCTATGGTTACCTTCCTGATGCATCGCCGACCCCCGATCATGTGACGGGGGTCGGCGATGACATCATTTCCGGCCGCCCGGCCGGAAGCGCCGGTTAAATGCCGCTGTCTGCGTTTGACAGCGGCATTTAACAGGTTAATAGCGGCAGGTGAATAGCGATTTCACCCGCCGCTATTGCGCGCACATGTCAGCTGTACAAAACAGCTGACATGTTGCGACTTTGATGTGGGCTCACCGCCGGAGCCCACATCAAAGGGGGTGACACGACATGCGCCGTACTATTACTGCGCATGTCGTGAAAGGGTTAATGTAATGATGGTCATGGGATTAGCAATATTAAAGAGGTTGTCCACTACTTTTACACTGATGGACTATCCTTAGGATAAGTCATCAGTGTTTGATCGTCTGGGGTCCGACACCCGGTACCTCTGCCGATCAGCAGCTATCTGTATCAGCAGGAGTAAATACATACTTGCGGAGCTGGCCATCTTCTGGTAGTGACTGCTGCAGTGTACTGCACATCCACCTCCTTTGAATAGAGGAGGCAGATGTTCAGTACCAAGCTTCGGCCACTACCAGAAGATGGGACAGCTCAGCAAGTGAGCACTTCCGGCCGCCACCCACATCAATAACAGCTGATCAGCAGAGGTGTCGGGTGTCGGACCCCCGGACAATCAAACATTGATGACTTAAGGTACCGTCACACTGAGCGACGCTGCAGCGATACCGACAACGATCCGGATCGCTGCAGTGTCGCTGTTTCGTTGCTGTTTGGCTGTTTGGCCGCTCTCCAGCGACCAACGATGCCGGTAACCAGGGTAAACATCATAGTAACATAGTAACATAGTTAGTAAGGCCGAAAAAAGACATTTGTCCATCCAGTTCAGCCTATATTCCATCATAATAAATCCCCAGATCTACGTCCTTCTACAGAACCTAATTGTATGATACAATATTGTTCTGCTCCAGGAAGACATCCAGGCCTCTCTTGAACCCCTCGACTGAGTTCGCCATCACCACCTCCTCAGGCAAGCAATTCCAGATTCTCACTGCTCTAACAGTAAAGAATCCTCTTCTATGTTGGTGGAAAAACCTTCTCTCCTCCAGACGCAAAGAATGCCCCCTTGTGCCTGTCACCTTCCTTGGTATAAACAGATCCTCAGCGAGATATTTGTATTGTCCCCTTATATACTTATACATGGTTATTAGATCGCCCCTCAGTCGTCTTTTTTCTAGACTAAATAATCCTAATTTCGCTAATCTATCTGGGTATTGTAGTTCTCCCATCCCCTTTATTAATTTTGTTGCCCTCCTTTGTACTCTCTCTAGTTCCATTATATCCTTCCTGAGCACCGGTGCCCAAAACTGCTCTGCTTTCCGGCCGCTGGGCTTACACAGGACAGAGAAGCAGAGCGCCGAGGGACAGACAGCGGAAGGTAAGTATGAAGTGTTTTTTTTTTTTTTTACTTTTACGCTGGTAACCAGGGTAAACATCGGGTTACTAAGCGGGGCCCTGCGCTTAGTAACCCGATGTTTACCCTGGTTAGAAGTGAAGACATCGCTGAATCGGTGTCACACACGCCGATTCAGCGATGTCTCCAGGGAGTCCAGCGACCAAATAAAGTGCTGGACTTTCTGCAGCGACCAACGACATCACAGCAGGATTCTGATCGCTGCTGTGTGTCAAACTGAACGATATCGCTAGCCAGGACGCTGCAATGTCACGGATCGCTAGCGATATCGTTCAGTGTGACGGTACCTTTATCCTAAGAATAGGTCAATGTAGAAGAAGGGAAATGCCCCTCTGGTTGACCCCAAAATTTTGAACAATAGTGTATAAAACAGTCTATTCCTCCTGGCTTGCTGAAAATAGAATCTGGTTAATTAAGATAAAATGCTGTGTTGTCACAGGCGTGCATAAAAATGCAGTCAGCCACAGTTTTGTGCACTTCTGAAAAGCCAGATAGTGTATGGATTCCTTGGGGGTTTCATCTCAATCATGTATTTTGTAGATTTAGATGGAAACCCTGATGTAAGTGCTCAGCGTAGAGCACAGGATAAATGTGATCCAAAATGTTCTGTACCCCAAAAATCCACCAATAAAAGCTTCTCAAAAAATAGTTCTCACTCAGGTTTATCATCTGTTAACATAAATATACTGGGTGTCCACATTACTGGTAGCACAATGGCTCTGGAAAAGTGACGTAGCTCCCACCAAAAGAATTCCAGCGAAATCTGCACTCCCAAATCCGCCACAAGGATGACCCACACATACACATGGACACATATCATCTATGCTAGCACACATGCATAGTCTTTTATTATTTCAATGGCTTAAAATAATTCTGAACATTCTAAAAAATATTTTTATTGTCCCTTTTTTCCAAGGCTTATAACCTATTATTTTTCCATTAATGGACCTATATGAGGGCTTGTTTTTCTGCGCTGAATGGTAAATTTAATTGATATCATGTTGGGACACATATTATGTTTTGATCACTTTTATTGCATTTTGTTTTTTTTTTCTATTGATCTTTACTAGAGATGAGCAATTATTTCAATATTCGATTCGGATTACGTTCGCCGAATTTGCAATATTCGCCAATTAATTCGTTGAATATTAGCTGAACATAGCCAAACACGATTATACTGTAGTAAATGGGAGGCAAAACAAATGCATGCACACCACCTTATAACGGTCCCAAATGCTGCCAAAACACATCAAATGAGGGACAGACACCAGGAAAGTGGCCTCAATTCAGGCACAGTACAAATTTTAGCATGGAACTGCAGCAATCAGCCAGGCATGAGGTATCGAGGTCTGGGACAGCATTTACAGCTTTCCAATGAACGTCACAGTAAGATGAGGTGGGTGAGGGATCGATGTAAGGCCCCTTTGCTGGGAGCCCTGATACCACATGCAACACCTCTACTTGCTTACATGCTGAGCCACACTCAGGTGGCACAAATATCAGTTTTCTAGACTACCATCTGCTACAGGCAACACGCATGAGGTAGACCTAACCAGGAGTGTTCACATTTCCAAAAAATATTGGCACACACCACAAAAGTGGCATCAATTTCGCCACAGTAGAAATAGTAGACTAGAGACCGACAGGTCTTTCTCTACACCCAATCCAGCAGATGGATACCCTACCAGGAGGGTTCGCATTTAACCCCTTTACCCCCAAAGGTGGTTTGCATGTTAATGACCAGGCCAATTTTTACAATTCTGACCACTGTCCTTTTATGAGGTTATAACTCTGGAACGCTTCAACACATCCCAGTGATTCTGACATTGTTTTCTCAGAACATATTGTACTTCATGTTAGTGGTAAAATTTCTTTGATATGACTTGCGTTTGTGAAAAAAAACGGAAATTTGGTGAAAATTTCACAATTTTCCAACTTTGAATTTTCATACCCTTAATTCACAGAGATATGTCACACAATATACTTAATAAGTAATATTTCCCACATGTCTACTTTACATCAGCACAATTTTGGAACCAACATTTTTTTTTTTAGGGAGTTATAAGGGTTAAAATTTGACCAGCGATTTCTCATTTTTACAACGCCATTTTTTTTAGGGACCACATCACATTTGAAGCCACTTTGAGGGGTCTATATGTTATAAAATACCCAAAAGTGACACCATTCTAAAAAGTTCATCCCTCAAGGTACGGAAAATCATATTCAATAAGTTTACTATCCCTTCTGGTGTTTCACAGGAACTTTTGGAATGTTTAAAAAAAATAAATTAACACTTAATTTTTTTTTATTTTCCCAAGGGTAAAAGGAGAAATTGGACCCCAAAAGATATTGTGCAATTTGTCCTGAGTACGTCGATACCCCACTGTTTGGGCACATGGCAGAGCTTGGACAGGAAGGAGCGCCGTTTGACTTTTTCAACACAAAATTGTCTGGAATTGAGATTGGACGCCATGTCGCGTTTGGAGAGCCCCTGATGTGTCTTAACAGTGGAAACCCCCCACAAGTGACACCATTTTGGAAACTAGACCCCCAAAGGAACGTATCTAGATGTGTGATGAGAACTTTGAACCCCCAAGTGCTTCACAAAAGCTTATAATGTAGAGCCGTGAAAATAAAAAATCATATTTTTTCCACAAAAAGGATCTTTTTGTTCCCACATTTTAATTTTCCCATGGGTATCAGGAGAAGTTAGACCCCTAAAGTTGTTGTGCAATTTGTCCTGAGTATGCGGATACCCCATATGTGGGGGTAAACCACTCTTTGGGTGCATGGCAGGGCTCAAAAGGGAGGGAGCACTGTTTGACTTTTTGAACACAAAATTGACTGAAATCAATGGTGGCGCCATGTCACATTTGGAGACCCCCTGATGTACCTAAACAGTGGAAACCCCCTAATTCTAACTCCAACTCTAACCCTAACACACCCCTAACCCTAATCCCAACCCTAACCTTAACCTAACCACAACCCTAACCCCAACACACCCCTAACCCTAATCCCAAGCCTAACCACAACCCTAACCCCAATCCCAACCCTAACCATAACCCTAACCAACACACCCCTAACCCTAACCACAACCCTAACCCCAACACACCCCTAATCCTAATCCCAACTCTAACCATAACCCTAAACACAAACTTAACCCCAACAGACCCCTAACCCTAATCCCAACCATAACCCTAACCACAACCCTAACCCCAACACACCCCTAATCCTAATCCAAAACCTAAACCTAACCACAAACCTAACCCCAACACACCCCTAACCCTAATCCCAACCATAACCCTAACCACAACCCTAACCCAACATACCCCTAACCCTAATCCCAACCCTAACCATAACCCTAACCACAAACCTAACCCTAACACACCCTGAACCCTAATCCCAACCCTAACCATAACCCTAGCACCAACTCACTTTAGCACAACTCACTTTAGCCCAACTCTAACCCTAATGGAAAAATGAAAATAAATATATTTGTTTTATTGTTTTTCCCAAACTAAGGGGGTGACAAAGGAAGGGGGTTTATTTCATATTTTTTATTTTGATCACTGTAATAGACCCTATCACAGTGATCAAAAATGAACCAATAGGAAAAATTTCCCATTGTTACTGGGTGCCAGCCTGCAGATCTTGCGCATGCGCCTGCTATTTTCTCCCAGAAGAAGACGCCAGTGGCCCGGGGGATTTCATGGGGGGATGACTGGACACCAGAGGTAACGGGCGGTGATCAGGGAACCCTATTTCTCTCTCCTCTGATGTGCGATCACATCAGAGGAGAGAGAAATTAAATGGAAATTCTGACTTTTTTGTTTGTTTTCCGGTCGCCGTTATACCGTTAATAATGGCGATCGCAAAACCGGGGTCGGTAAAAAACATCCCGAATCATTTTCTCTGGGATCTCAGCTACCCCTGGTAGCCGAGACCCCGGAGAAATTACGAATCTGGGGGGTGCTATACGCTTAAACCTCAGCGCCGTTAATAAGCGGCGCTGTGGTTTAAATACCCTTAACTGCCACCGTTAAAAGGCATATCAGCGGTTATTAAGAGGTTAATTTAAAAGTTTTGGAAAAAACCTAAATATTCATTTTTTCCTTCCGCATTGCAAAAAATCCGTGTGAAGCACCTGAAGGGTTACTGAACTCATTGAATGTGGTTTTGAGAACAGTTATATAGGCCCCTCAAAGTATCTTCAAATGTGATGTGGTCCCTAAAATAATGGTTTTGTAAATTTTGTTGGAAAAATTATAAATCACTGGTCAACTTTTAACCCTTCTAAGTTTCCAAAATTGTGTTGATGTACAATAGACATGTGGGAAATGTTATTTATTAACAATTTTGTGTTACAAAACTCTCTGATGCAAAGGTATAATATTTTTGCCAAATTTCTGATTTTTTCACAAATAACCAGAAGTCATATCGAATAAATGTTACCACCATTATGAAGTACAATATGTCATGAAAAAAACTGTCTCAGAATCAGTGGGATCCTTTGAACTGTTCCAGAGTTATTAAAGTGACACTGGTTAAGATTGTAAAATTTGGCCTGTATAAATTGATTATACATACCAACCAGCCTTAAAAGGGGTTGACTCGTGAACAAAGTTCATTTTAATAAATAGATCTTGGAATAATAATAAGTTCCACCATTGAACGTCCTTAAAAAATGTCCCTGTGCTGAGATAATCTTATAAATGTGACACTGCTATGTACTGTGTAATGGCCGTGTCTGACTGGGCGGGAAGATGATCTTATCATACCACAGCTCCTGGGCAGAGGAGGAAGCAAAAGAGTATACAGGCAGGACAGCAGGGGATCACAGACGATTCTTTCTGTGAGGTAAAACATGAAAAAAAAAGAAAAAAAAAAAAACAGGCTGTGCATACTTACTTTCCAGGTCACCACCTGACAGCACCATGGAGGACGTCCTTCTTATACACAGTGGGACAGGAAACACGAGAGTTTAAAAGGACCCTCCCCCTTCCACCCTTCAGTGTTTTTCCTGTCCCACTGTGGATAGGAACGACGAGAGATCGCTGTCCCTACAGAGCGTGCGGATCGGGGGGGCTCAGCCTCTTCCTTCCCATGGGGCCGAATTTCTGTAATTAATTGGGTCCCTCAGCGACGCCGGTGTAGCGCTGCTCCTGGTGAGGAGGTTGCTTCCCCCTGGGGGGGGCTCTCGACCTCGGATGGCTACCCCAAGCATACCTGCGTGGATCTCTGCAGGGTGATCCCTTTGCAGACAGTCCGAAGGAGGAGCAGGTACGGCAGAGCGCTCCGGACTCCATGTTCATCGGCGGTAAGCATGCGTTGGACTTCCAGTTTACCGCTGCCACGTCACTTCCGGGTCACAGCGGCAGCAGGGGGGCGGCCTTCCTCATCGCTCCTGTAGGAGCGCCGGGACACAAGCGAAAGGAATAAAAGGTAAGTAAGAATAGCGCTAGACACCGCAGCTGTAATGGATCCAGGCACTATACCAGCTGTCAGTGTAGAGGCCCCGGTGACACAGGATTCCCTTACACATGTGAGTCCCCACTAAAAGGTGTGTTCCTTATAGTCCTATTAAAGGTACTAGTAGTGGTCCCTTTATATATTCCAGGGGCGTCCTTCATCTGGGGATAAGAAGACGGGCAAAACAAAAAGATGTCCCATATGTGCCACAAAACTTAATGCCTTGTGCCAGAAGCCTCTGTGCGAATCCTGCACTGCCCGCATTGTAGGAGAGGAACAGGCCTCTCTAATAATGAGCATGAGAGCTATGGTTAGAGAAGAAGTGCAGGCTTCTATATCTAACCTATCTGCCGCCCAGCAGTTCCAGCCTGAGGTCCAGGATCTACCCAGGTCTAGGAAGAGGCAGAGAGAGTCAGATTCGTCTTCTGTGGACAGTCAATCAGAATCTGACATAGAGGAAGAGGAAGAAGTGTGTAGAGATCCTCCCCAGAAGGGGAAAAAGTATCTTTTCTCTTCCAATGATATCGACGAACTACTGGGAGCGGTCAGACAGACTATGCAGGTTGAGGAACCTTCGAACTCTCTTTCCGTGCAGGATGAGATGTTCGGGGGGCTGCGTTCGCACACTTCAAAAGTCTTTCCGGTTAATGCCCACATTCGGTGAGTCCGAGTTCAGTCTCGGCTTTGCTCAGAGATTGCAGCTACTGACCCCTTCTTCACCTCTTCCCGCAGCTCAATGATTTTGGAAGAGTGGGAGGAGGCAGAGAAGAGGATATCGATACCGAGAGACTTTAGACTCCGTCTTCCCTTTGACCATGAGGAGGTCAAAGACTGGGAAGATGTACCGAAAATTGACATCCCACTAGCAAAAGTATCTAAGAGAACTGCCATACCATTCGAAGACTCCTCGAACTTAAAAGAGCCCATAGACAGAAAGGCAGATGGTCTCCTTAAAAAAGCTTGGGAAAGTTCGGCCGCGGTGATCCGCACAAATATTGCGGCGACATCCGTGGCGAGAGCCATGCATCTGTGGGTTGATGATTTAAAGGATCAATTGTCAGCCAAAACTTCTAGGGAGTCTATCATCAGTGCTATCCCTTTACTTAAACTAGCCACAGGATTTCTAGCAGATGCTACAGCAGAATTAGTCAGGTTTTCAGCCAGAGGGCAATCGCTATCTAATGCAGCCCGTAGGGTGGCCGGGTTTTTGGGCCGGTATTAGATGACATTTTGGAAAAAGCTTCTGATGAAAAGAAGGGGTTTCCAGAAGAGAAAAAGAAAAAATTCCAGCCCTTTCGTAGACCCTATTACGGTCAGAGATCAGACTATAAGGGGAAAGGTAAACAGGGGAGATGGAGTTACCAAAAAGGGGGGGAAAATAGGAACCGAAATAGAGATCCAGGTCCCTCAAACCCTAGGTCTGAGTTCCGGAGAAAATGACGCCACCAGGATAGGGGGTCGGTTGTTGAATTACCTGGGGGAATGGGAAAAAATTACCTCAAATCCATGGGTCCTTCAGGTTATATCACTGGGTTACAGGATAGAGTTCATATCTTGTCCCCCAGAAAGAATTTTCATCTCCTACGCCCGTCTCTCTTCAGTCTCACCGATGTGGTCAGACATTCAGGATCTCCTCCGGATGGAGGCAATATCTCCCGTACCTCCTCACCAAATAGGAACAGGTCACTACTCGGGTCTCTTTTCTATAATAAAACCATCAGGAGAATCCCGAACCATTATAAACCTCAGACCACTAAACAGATGGCTATCGTACAAAAGATTCAAGATGGAGTCCATTCGCTCCACAATCCCCCTATTAGGGAAGGATGTGGTAATGTGCTCGTTGGATCTAAAAAGTGCGTATTATCACGTTCCAATTTTTTCGCAACATCAAAGGTATCTAAGATTTGCCATAGAGAAAGACGGTTCAGTCCTCCATTATCAGTTCCGTTGCCTTCCGTTTGGTCTAGCATCGGCTCCAAGAGTTTTTACAAAACTCGTCATAGAGATCGTATCTTTTCTAAGGAGACGAGGTATCATTATAATACCATATCTAGACGATTTCCTGTTAGTGGCAGACTCAGTATCCCAACTCAAGATCGATTCTCAGTTAGTGATCTCCACACTGCAGAAACTAGGTTGGGTGGTGAACTGGAAAAAATCACACTTAACCCCAAGATCAAGGCGACAGTTTCTGGGGGTAATACTAGACTCAGACATCAGGAAGTCTTTTCTTCCGGACAGAAGGCGAGTAGACCTGGTAAAGAAGGTTCGACAGTTTGCAAGAACTCGAGTGACAATAAGAGATGCAATGAAGATCCTAGGCCTTATGACAGCCTGTATCCCATGTGTCAGCTGGAGCCAATTCCATTCTCGTCAATTGCAAAGAGCGGTTCTAACGACTTGGGACAGAAGACAGTCTTCGTTGGACAGACAGTTTGCCTATCCTATCGAGTCAGAAAATCCCTGCGATGGTGGATGGTGTCAGAGAACCTTCAGGTGGGGGTCCCATGGGTCCAAACCCCAGCAGTCACGGTAACCACGGATGCAAGTCAGCAAGGTTGGGGCGGCCAGGTACTCAGAAGATATTACCAGGGACAATGGAATTCGGAAGAGAGCAACAATTCTTCAAACCACAGAGAGCTCCAGGCGGTTTGGAAGGTTCTGTGCGCAGCCCGGTCCCTATTAAAGAACAAACATCTGAAGATCTTATCGGACAACACGACGGCGGTAGCTTTTCTTCGCCATCAAGGGGGCCCGAGACATCCGAAACTGCAACGTCTGGCGGATCACATCTTCGAATGGGCAGAAAGTTCGGTTCTTTCAGTTTCAGCAGTCCACTTAGAAGGCTCAAAAAATCAGGTTGCGGATTTTCTGAGCAGAGAAGGACTTTCACCCATAGAGTGGGAACTGAACAGCGAAATTTTCGATACCCTGTGTCAGCGCTGGGGAACCCCGTCCGTGGATCATTTTGCGACCAGAAGGAATACAAAGATAAAGACCTTCTTCTCCCTAAATCCTCAGGAAAATCCAGCAGGGGTAGACGCACTTTCTCAGTCGTGGAGCTCGGGTCTGCTATATGCCTTTCCCCCTCTCGCATTAGTACCAAGGGTACTCAGAAAAATTTGCGAGGACAGAGCTCGGGTGATTTTGGTGGTCCCTTTCTGGGCCGGAAGGAGCTGGTTTCCCCATCTAAAGAAGCTGGCAGTGGACAGTCCTTACCATCTTCCAGTCAGGGGGGACTTACTTTCTCAGGGTCCGATCCTCCATCAGAACCCAGGGAAGTTACGGTTAACAGCTTGGATCCTGAGCGGCAGATCCTAAGGGCAAGAGGCCTTTCAGAAGGAGTAATTTCGATTTTACAAGCAAGTAGGAAACCGGTAACTTCAGCAATATACCTCAGAACCTGGAAAAAATTCTGCAGTTTTTGTGGAGACACAACAATCGATGTTGATCACCCTAACATACCCAAAATTCTTGATTTCCTACAGCAGGGATTTAACAAGGGGCTCAAACCAAGTACTTTGAGGGTTCAAATTGCAGCTCTCAGTGTATTTTATAACTCTTCCCTTGCTGCCCATCCTTGGATCGCTCGGTTCTCTAGAGCGGTCTCGAGGCTGAAGCCTCCAATCAGGAAGTCTGTGCCTCCCTGGGACCTTAATTTAGTCCTTAATGTTTTATGCAAAGAGCCCTTTGATATAAACAGGGATATAAATATCGCTAATCTTTCCCTAAAAGCAGTTTTTTTAGTAGCCATTACATCAGCCAAAAGATTGGGGGAACTTCAGGCCCTTTCCATCCAAAACCCTTATCTACAGATATTTGATGATAGGTTGGTTCTGAGGCTTGACCCAGGGTTTCTTCCCAAAGTAGCCTCTGTGTCAAATATTAACCAAGAGGTCGTTCTTCCATCTTTTTGCCAATCTCCTAAAAATCAAAAAGAAGCCTTCTTCCATAACTTAGATGTCAGGGAGACGGTACTAAAATACTTGGACATGACTAGGGCCTGGAGACAGGATAGTAATCTCTTTGTCCTATACGGGGGTCCTAATAGGGGAAAGAAAGCATCAAAATCCACTATTGCCAGGTAGATTAGACCCACTATTACCATGGCCTATCAGGTACATGGAAAAGATCCTCCAGATAGTCTTAAAGCTCATTCATCCAGGGCTATGGCCGCGTCTTGGGCTGAGAAAGGTGGGGCCTCAGTAGATCAGATTTGTAATGCAACATCTTGGTCTAACATTAGCACTTTTTCAAAACACTACAAATTAGACGTAGTGTCCTCTCAGTTAGCTTTTGGCAGGAAAGTGCTTCAAGCGGTAGTCCCACCCTAGAACTAGGAAGTCTCCTTTGGTACTTCTCCATGGTGCTGTCAGGTGGTGACCTGGAAAACGGTAATTAATCTTACCGATAATTGTATTTCCAGGAATCCATCCTGACAGCACGGATAGTTCCCTCCCTAATGTAAATATGTGTTATACTTATGTGAAGTAACATTGCTGTTAATCTTGTTATGTTCAAAATAAATTTTCTGTTTGCATCCATCCAGATGTGTTACTTTGGAAAGTCACTGAAGGGTGGAAGGGGGAGGGTCCTTTTAAACTCTCGTGTTTCCTGTCCCACTGTGTATAAGAAGGACGTCCTCCATGGTGCTGTCAGGATGGATTCCTGGAAATACAATTATCGGTAAGATTAATTACCGTTTTCTTTTACTTCCTCTCCTGGCCAAGGGACTATAGCTGCTGTGCCTTACAAACCCAAAATCAAATAAAGATCAAAATACCAGAACTTGGAAGTAAAAAGGTAGTGGTATATATTTTGGGTTGATAGATAAATTGATAAATGAATATTTATTCAAACAACTAAAGCAAGATGCATACCAATATAATTATAGTATTAAATTGCATTAAAAATTACACTACTGTCCACCCAAAATTAGCTGGGTGACTAACCTCAAATAAACACAGCGACAATGCCAGTAACTTGGAAGGTAGGGTGTTTGGAGCGAACTTCTACAGTTGAAATCTTGAGGGACACAGCTCAGGAACCGAAGCACACGGGTTTAAATAGCTGTTCTGTTCGGGCCAAAATTCATCACCTGCCAATCAAGACCTCGTTGTCAGAAACTGCCTGCTAATGGTACCCTAAAGGTACCTTCACACTGAACGATATCGCTAACGATCCGTGACGTTGCAGTGTCCTGGCTAGCGATATCGTTCAGTTTGACAGGCAGCAGCGATCAGGCCCCTGCTGTGCCATCGTTGGTCGCTGCAGAAAGTCCAGAACTTTATTTCGTCGCTGGACTTCCTGCAGACATCGCTGAATCGGCGTGTGTGACGCCGATTCAGCGATGTCTTCGCCGGTAACCAGGGTAAACATCGGGTTACTAAGCGCAGGGCCGCGCTTAGTAACCCGATGTTTACCCTGGTTACCAGCGTAAATGTAAAAAAAAAAAAAAAACACTACATACTTACCTTCTGCTGTCTGTCCCTCGCTGTGCTTCTCTGCAGTGTGAGCGCCGGCCAGCGACGCTGCAGCGATCCGGATCGTTGTATGGATCGCTGCAGCGTCGTTTAGTGTGAAGGTACCTTTAGGAGAAAAATCTATTAGGTTAGCATCATTGGCATCCCAGTTGAAAAAGAGGGAGATATGCAGAGCAATCCATTAGAGAGGGTGGTAGAAATAGAAGGAAACAGTGAAATTAATAAAACAAAACCCTAAAAACTTGGGGTGGAAAGGTAAAGGGAGAAAAAAAAGGTGAGGTGGGGGGAGCAGTATGATCTCATAAGCACCTTCACTATTCGTTATCTAGAGACTTATCAGGAGACGTGGTATGATCAGACCATGTCCCTGTATGGTCAGACACAACCATTACACAGTACACAGCAGGGGAACATTTAGGCTATGTTCACACTTTGCGGATTTTGCTGCGGATCCGCAGCGGATTTGACTGCTGCGGATCTGCAGCAGTTTCCCATGAGTTTACAGTACAATGTAAACCTATGGGAAACAAAAAACGCTGTGCACATGCTGCGGAAAAAAACGCGCGGTAACGCAGCGGAATACATTCCACAGCATGTCACTTCTTTACTGCGGATTTTCACCTGCTCCAATAGGAAAATGCAGATGAAAATCCGCATAAGAAACCGCAGTAAAAACCACGATAAATTCGCAGTAAAAACAGTGACGGGTTTTCACTACGGATTTTGGAATTCCGCTGCGGAAAAATCCGCAGTGGAATCCGCAAAGTGTGCACATAGCCTTATAACATTATCTCAGCACAGGAACATTTTTTAACATCCAATTGTAAAACTTATTTTTATTCCAGGATCTAGTGACTAAAATGCACTTTGTTCATGGGACAACTTCTTTAACATTAAAACCATTGCCGTCTGACGTGATATCATCTTGTAACAATGTCAGTTGTCAGAAACAATGACATATCAGGTTGTAAGGATTTGAGACACTTTTTCAGGGTCAGTGTCCATAATAGCAGAACTTGTGAGGTGTTCCTGGCCTGCAGTAGTTAGTACCTACTAAAAGTGATCCAAGGAAGAACAATAAGTAAATCAATGATAAGGTCATAAGCACCAAAGGCTTGCCAACAAAGATGCAGAATGATGGCTGGCTCATCCAGTCCAATTGCACAGAAAGGGCTACGTTAGTATAAATATCTAAAAAGGTAATGCTGCTTATGATGGAAAGGTGTCAGCTCACATCTCACATCACAGGCTGCATGGGGTGCTATAAATCCACGGACCAATGAGTGTGCCCATGATAACCCTCATCCATTGTCAAAATCCCCAACAGGTTGCACATGAGCATCAGAACTGGACAATTAAGCAAATGAAGGTGGCCTAATCTGATTAACAATGTCTTGTTTCCTTCAGGTGGACACATCAATGCATGTCCGTTTCTTACTTGGGAACGTCATGGCACCAAGATGAACTATAGGAAAAGGTAAATCCACTCAGTAAAGGTACCGTCACATTTAGCGACGCTGCAGCAATCTAGACAACGATGCCGATCGCTGCAGCGTCGCTGTGTGGTCGCTGGAAAGCTGTCACACAGACTATGCGAAGTCCCCGGGTAATCAGGGTAAACATCGGGTTACTAAACGCAGGGCGACGCTTAGTAACCCGATGTTTACCCTGGTTACCAGTGTATATGTAAAAAAAACAAACACTACATACATACATTCCGGTGTCTGTCCCCCGGCCTCAGCTTCCCGCACTGACTGTGAGCGCCGGCTGCCCGTAAAGCACAGCGGTGACGTCACCACTGTGCTTTACGGCCGGCCGGCGTTCACAGTCAGTGCGGGAAGCTGACAGCGAGGGGACAGACACCGGAATGTAAGTATGTACTGTTTGTTTTTTTTTACATTTACAATGGTAACCAGGGTAAACATCGGGTTACTAAGCGTGGCCCTGCGCTTAGTAACCCGATGTTTACCCTGATTACCCGGGGACTTCGCATAGTCTGTGTGACAGCTTTCCAGCGACCACACAGCGACGCTGCAGCGATCGGCATCGTTGTCTAGATCGCTGCAGCGTCGCTAAATGTGACGGTACCTTTACTGAATGGATTTACCTTTTCCTATAGTTCATCTTGGTGCCATGACGTTCCCAAGTAAGAAACGGACGTGCATTGATGTGTCCACCTGAAGGAAACAAGACATTGTTAATCAGATTAGGCCACCTTCATTTGCTTAATTGTCCAGTTCTGATGCTCATGTGCAACCGCTGTGCTTTACGGCCGGCCGGCGCTCACAGTCAGTGCGGGAAGCTGACAGCGAGGGGACAGACACTGGAATGTAAGTATGTACTGTTTGTTTTTTTTTACATTTACAGTGGTAACCAGGGTAAACATCGGGTTACTAAACGCGGCCCTGCGCTTAGTAACCTGATGTTTACCCTGGTTACCAGTGAAGACATCGCTGAATCGGCGTCACACACGCCGATTCAGCGATGTCTGCGGGAGATCCAGCGACAAAATAAAGTTCTGGATTTTCCCCAGCGACCAACGATCTCCCAGCAGGGGCCTGATCGTTGGTCGCTGTCACACATAACGATTTCGTTAACGATATCGTTGCTACGTCACAAAAAGCAACGATATCGTTAACGATATCGTTATGTGTGACGGTACCTTAAATCTTTCAGTAAGTCAACAAGTCGTAAACTTGGCCTTCAAATTTTCCATATCTCAGCCCATAGGAACATTATTTGAATGTGCTGAAGAAATAAAGCCAGATCCATAAAGGTGCAACATCGCAATGTACAGGACTTAAATAATTTGCTGCTATTGTCATGGTGCCTGATATCACAGGACATCTTCAGAGGTTTTGTAGAGTCTTTGACAAAGTTGTTTATATGGCAGAAGAAGGCCTTTTCTTAAGGAGAAAGTTGATTGGTTTATGTATAATATTTGCTGCTCTAACCCCACAAAGGGGACAATTGCAAACTTGTTTGTGTTCCCCTTCAATATCAGATGAACAGAATATCTCCTTGACAATAGAACTTCTTCAAATGTTTCACAAGACATGTCAGCATATTTCCTCCTGAAACAACCTGACAACCTAATGAAGACTTCTTGACAGTTCCGTTTATTTTTATTACCTAATGAGCCAGTGCCACCTCCATTTGCAGTTACCCCACCTCACCTGCCTTTATAGCGTTACCCTTCAGCAGCAGAACTGTGAAGATGTGCACGGTATTGGCTCTAGAGAATAGACTGGTACTTTCATCTAAACCTCAAGAGATTACCTTTTTTTTCTCCACACTTATAATTGTGAAGCATTTCAAACTCTCATAAATCAACATGATTGCAGCCTGTAACCTCAAAGGGAAAAAATGAGAGCGAATATGCCTTTCACAGTCGGGGGAAAAAAGATTCACTTATCACAACTGCTGCTTCAAGAAAACTATAGCCCACTCTCAGATCAAAATGATTAAACACAGAGATCACATTATTATTTACTTGACTAAGAAGTGACACAGATATGGATGAGTGTTTATATTGCATTATTAAAGAGCTTTACCCTTAAAAAAAAAAATCCCATCAAATTATGTTCCTTCAGTCGTAGCCTTCTGACAAGCTGTTACAAAAATCTCAGCTACAGAGTTGTCAACCAGCTTTCCAATACTTATTCACATGAGTCTCCACTACTTCTTGCATGCGTGTACTTTAGATACTTTAGTCCAGATTACAAAACAATTCTAGAGCATACAAATAAAAAATATTGAACAGGTCACCAATTTTCGAAGAAAATATATTTCTAAAAGTGCTACAAGTGTGAAATTATCACCAGATGTCGGTAACAACCCATCCATTCCATGCAGGAAAAAAAAGAAACATAGATGTCCATAAACTAAGTTATGTTTAATAATGAGAGAGGAGACAGGGAACAAGTATTGCACACGCTTACTGAAATGTAATTAATACTTCATACTTTGTTGGTAATGACAGCTTCAAGATGTATCCTGTATTGAGAAACTAGTAGCATGCATTGCTCAGGTGTGATTTTGGCCCATTCTTCTGCACAAACATTCTTCAAATCCTAAAGATTCCTTGGGCTCCTTCTTTCCATAAATGTTCTATTGGATTCAGGTCAGGTGACTGGCTGAACCTTTCTAGCAGTTTTATTTTCTTTCTTAGGCTGGTTTCACATTTGCGTTTTTTTTTTTTTTCGTTTTTGCGGTAAAAAAAACCCACAAACCCCAACCCTAAGGGATCCTAACCCTAACCCATAGGGTTAGGATCCCTAGGGTTAGGGTTAGGGTTAGGGCTTGTGTTAGGGTTTGTGTTAGGGTTTGTGTTAGGGTTTGTGTTAGGGTTTGTGTTAGGGTTTGTGTTAGGGTTTGTGTTAGGGTTTGTGTTAGGGTTTGTGTTAGGGTTTGTGTTAGGGTTTGTGTTAGGGTTTGTGTTAGGGTTTGTGTTAGGGTTTGTGTTAGGGTTTGTGTTAGGGTTTGTGTTAGGGTTTGGGATAGAGTTTGGGTTAGGGTTCGGGTTTGGGTTCGAGATTGGGTTAGAGTTTGGGTTAGAGATTGGGTTAGAGTTTGGGTTAGAGTTTGGGTTAGAGTTTGGGTTAGAGTTTGGGTTAGAGTTTGGGTTAGAGTTTGGGTTAGAGTTTGGGTTAGAGTTTGGGTTAGAGTTTGGGTTAGAGTTTGGGTTAGAGTTTGGGTTAGAGTTTGGGTTAGAGTTTGGGTTAGAGTTTGGGTTAGAGTTTGGGTTAGAGTTTGGGTTAGAGTTTGGGTTAGAGTTTGGGTTAGAGTTTGGGTTAGAGTTTGGGTTAGGGTTTGGGTTAGGGTTTGGGTTAGGGTTTGGGTTAGGGTTTGTGTTAGGGTTTGTGTTAGGGTTTGTGTTAGGGTTTGTGTTAGGGTTTGTGTTAGGGTTTGTGTTAGGGTTTGTGTTAGGGTTTGTGTTAGGGTTTGTGTTAGGGTTTGTGTTAGGGTTTGTGTTAGGGTTTGTGTTAGGGTTTGTGTTAGGGCTTGTGTTAGGGCTTGTGTTAGGGCTTGTGTTAGGGCTTGTGTTAGGGCTTGTGTTAGGGCTTGTGTTAGGGCTTGTGTTAGGGCTTGTGTTAGGGCTTGTGTTAGGGCTTGTGTTAGGGTTTGTGTTAGGGTTTGTGTTGTGTTAGGGTTTGGGTTAGGGTTTGGGTTAGGGTTTGGGTTAGGGTTTGGGTTAGGGTTTGGGTTAGGGTTTGGGTTAGGGTTTGGGTTAGGGTTTGGGTTAGGGTTTGGGTTAGGGTTTGGGTTAGGGTTTGTGTTGTGTTAGGGTTTGGGTTAGGGTTTGGGTTAGGGTTTGGGTTAGGGTTTGGGTTAGGGTTTGGGTTAGGGTTTGGGTTAGGGTTTGGGTTAGGGTTTGGGTTAGGGTTTGTGTTAGGGTTTGTGTTAGGGCTTGTGTTAGGGCTTGTGTTAGGGCTTGTGTTAGGGCTTGTGTTAGGGCTTGTGTTAGGGTTTGTGTTAGGGTTTGTGTTAGGGTTTGTGTTGGGTTAGGGTTTGGGTTAGGGTTTGGGTTAGGGTTTGGGTTAGGGTTTGGGTTAGGGTTTGGGTTAGGGTTTGGGTTAGGGTTTGGGTTAGGGTTTGGGTTAGGGTTTGGGTTAGGGTTTGGGTTAGGGTTTGGGTTAGGGTTTGGGTTAGGGTTTGGGTTAGGGTTTGGGTTAGGGTTTGGGTTAGGGTTTGTGTTAGGGTTTGTGTTAGGGTTTGTGTTAGGGTTTGTGTTAGGGTTTGTGTTAGGGTTTGTGTTAGGGTTTGTGTTAGGGTTTGTGTTAGGGTTTGTGTTAGGGTTTGTGTTAGGGTTTGTGTTAGGGTTTGTGTTAGGGTTTGTGTTAGGGTTTGTGTTAGGGTTTGTGTTAGGGTTTGTGTTAGGGCTTGTGTTAGGGCTTGTGTTAGGGCTTGTGTTAGGGCTTGTGTTAGGGCTTGTGTTAGGGCTTGTGTTAGGGCTTGTGTTAGGGCTTGTGTTAGGGCTTGTGTTAGGGCTTGTGTTAGGGCTTGTGTTAGGGCTTGTGTTAGGGCTTGTGTTAGGGCTTGTGTTAGGGTTTGTGTTAGGGTTTGTGTTAGGGCTTGTGTTAGGGCTTGTGTTAGGGCTTGTGTTAGGGCTTGTGTTAGGGCTTGTGTTAGGGCTTGTGTTAGGGCTTGTGTTAGGGCTTGTGTTAGGGCTTGTGTTAGGGCTTGTGTTAGGGCTTGTGTTAGGGCTTGTGTTAGGGCTTGTGTTAGGGCTTGTGTTAGGGTTTGTGTTAGGGTTTGTGTTAGGGTTTGTGTTAGGGTTTGTGTTAGGGTTTGTGTTAGGGTTTGTGTTAGGGCTTGTGTTAGAGCTTGGGTTAGAGTTTGGGTTAGAGTTTGGGTTAGAGTTTGGGTTAGGGTTTGGGTTAGGGTTAGGGTTTGTGTTAGGGTTTGTGTTAGGGTTAGGATCCCTAGGGTTACTAGGGATCCTAACCCTAACCCTAGGTATTTATGTTTATAGTGGGTTTTCTAGTTGATTTTGATGATTGGCAGCTGTCACACACTTCTCATCATGCGTTTCAAAAACGCAAACGCAGGAAAAAACGCTTGTAAACGCGTCAAAACGCCGCGTTTGCGTTAAAACATGCAAAAACGAATACGCCTAAAAAACGCAGCGTTTAAACGCGTTTTTGCACCAAATGCGTTTAAAACGCTGCAGATCAAAACGCAAGTGTGAAACCAGCCTTAGAAAACAATTGAGAGTTTCCTTGGCTGTGTGCTTGGGATCATTGTCTTGCTGAAATGTTCACACATTTCATCTCCATCAGTGTCTGTTCACTTGTCAGTATAATTTACAATCCATCCTTCCTTCAAGTATATGAAGTTTAAAAACAACACAAATTACAAGTACCAAATGGTGATGGATAAAATACTGGAGATGCACCCACTATAAATATGAATGCCCAACTAATCAAAAAGTACTGAACTGTCATAGAATGCCAGTTAAGTATGCATAGATTTACTAATATTATAATAATAGTTGGCCTGTGCAAAATTTTCGCACATTGGTTGTCGGGGGCGCAGGCAATTTCAGGAAAATCCAGCTGGTCAAATGTTAATGTATTTAATGAGATGATGAACACAGAGAGGTATTTATATAAGTAGATTAGTAATACAATAAATTGGTTTGATAAGTAGAAGCTAAAAAAAATGTCTTGAGGTTGTGGTGCCACCTGCAGGTTATTGTTTTTTTCCTGCAGGTTTCAGAAAATGAATGTTTAAACTGAATTTAGTGATCAAATCGTGAATGTGTGCTTTGTTTGTGTCTTTTCTTGCTGAAGGGGGCAAGTTTACCTTTCAAATCGTGTGTGTGGGGCAAAGAAATCACTGAAAAAGCAGTGCATGTTTACAAATGTGTTTGCATATGTGACTCACCTGCAGTGAAGTGTGCAATCCTCGAATTTGCCTGAAATAGGCTGGGCAAGCACTTTGGCAAGTTGGAAAGACCCCAAGGCAAATGCCATCTGCAGGTAATTTGACCTTTGAAATGATGTATCATTTGTGTGTGTTGGTGGAGTATAAATGGAGAAACTTGAGGTTGTGGTGCCACCTGCAGGTTGTTTCTTCTGCAGGTTTCTGAAAATAAATATTTAAACAGTATTTATTGATCAAATCGTGAATGTGTGGTTTGTCTGTGTCTTTTCTTGCTAAAGGGGGCAAGTTTACCTCTGAAATGGTGTATTATTTGTGTGTGTGGGGCGAAGTAATCACCGAAAAAGCAGTGCATGTGTACAAATGTGTTTGCATATGTGACTCACCTGCAGTGAAGTGTGCAATCCTCAAATTTGCCTGAAATAGGCTGGGCAAGCACTTCGGTAAGCTGGAAAGACCCCAAGGCAAATGCCACCTGCACATAATTTGACCTTTGAAATGGTATATCATTTGTGTGTGTCGGTGGAGTATAAACGGAGCAAGTGTGCAATTGAATGGGCAGTGCATGTTTACAAATGTGTTTGCATATGTGACTCACCTGCAGTGAAGTGTGCAATCCTCCAATGTGCCTGAAATCGTCTGGGCAAGGAGTTCGGCAAGCTGGAAAGCCCCTAAGGCAAATGTTAGGATTTGTTTGTGATGTCTGTAAGCAGCTTTGTGGTAGTGTGCTTTGAGGTAGTGTGGTGCCACCTGCAGGTCATTTTTCCTTACTGAAGATTTATGAAAAGTAATGTTTACACTGTATCTTGTGATCACATCATGGATGTGTGGTTTGTGTGGCTATTTTCTTTCTGAAGGGGGCAAGTTTACCTTTCAAATGGTGTATCATTTGTGTGTGTGGGTGCAGTATGAACGGAGATACAAAGTAATCACTGAAAAAGAGTGTTTAGAAATAATATATAAGGATTTATTTTTTTGTCTAGTGCTGCATGCTATATTTTTCACTGTGACTTGTTACTGCAGGCACTTGTTACACTGCCTTGTGCAGGCATGTACTACGGAGGACAGAGAATGAACTTCAATCCAATATTGCAGCCAGCGGGTAAGGAAAGGGTGAATCAAACACCCGAAAACCCCGCCTCCATGGCTGAAGATTGTTCCCTCCAAATTCAGGTGACAGTGTCCCTTTAAGCTCAGCCATTTGCAGTGACCCTGCAAAATATTGTCCTCCATTTAAAATGGGCAAGGTGCGTGGCAAGGGATGGGGAACTGGACGTGATGGTGATGGTGCATGCAAAGGCCGAGGCCGTGGGCAAGCTGAAATGGTGCCACAACAAACACCCATATTTTCTCGCTTGACTTACCTATCCCAAATACTAGGGGACCGCAGCAGTACACCACTATTGAACCCAGAACAGTGTCAAAAGGTTGTTCGTTGGATAGCAGATAATGCTTCCAGTCACTTTGCCACCATCAACCACCCTGTCTTCCACACGGTCAAGTCTGAGTAGCTGTGAGTCTGGACCACATATTCCTCACCCTGATCCTCCTTCCTCCCACCATGTCGAGTGCTTGGAGACAACTGATCCCACACTTGGACACTCCGAAGAGCTGTTCACTTTT